>NC_136959.1:68264508-68409508 GCF_032717465.1 Coenobita brevimanus | reverse complement strand
GCAAAACTAATGAGAGAGAGAGAGAGAGAGAGAGAGAGAGAGAGAGAGAGAGAGAGAGAGAGAGAGAGAGAGAGAGAGAGAGAGAGAGAGAGACACTCAAACACTATTGTTTTAACGCTCAATTTTTTATCCTCCATGTTCAATTTTTATTCCCATTAACCTTTCCCTATAAAAAGTAAGGAAATGGAAATAAAGTAACAAATAAAAAAGGGAATCGAAAGGAAAGGGAAGGCGAATATACGAAACGCATCTTACGTAAAAAAAAAAAAAAAAAAAAAAACAGCAGCAGATTTTTGGTGGGAACAAGCCAAAAAGGAGAGAGTGGTTTACATAATCCTATTCTGAAAGGAATTTCAAAATGGAGAAAATATTTTCTTTAACCTTACCTCTCGTATATCGTACTGCTTGTATTTCCGTCTTCATCAAAAGTCAACCTATTCTAACTTGACTGTGCCACATCTCAACCCTTTACTACTAAGATACCTAACTTAACTTCACCAAACCTGATTGTGGCACATCTCAGCCCATAACTACCAACAGGTATCTTACTTAACCCAACCTTCACCTAACCTGACTGAGCCGCACTGCCATCTCAGCCCATCACTTCCGACAGATACCTAACCTAACCTAAAGCAACCTACACGAGGCTATTCTAACCAAGCCTAACTGTGTCACATCTCAGCCCATCATTACAAACAGCTACCTACCTGCGGCATCTCCTCCCTGTTCCCACACTGCTCAACCATCGTCCCGGTAGTTTAGGGCCTGGTTTATAATCACAGCGGGACCGTACATGACCGACCACCAGTTATTGGCTACCTGTCATTAACCTCTGATTTTTTTTATTTTATTACCTGATGTTATTTTGCCGGATAACGGGATGAGGTGATGCCGCTGACTGGAGGGAGGAGGGGAGGAGAAGAAACGGAGAATGGGAAATGAGAAAAAAGATGAGAAGGGGAAGAGGTGAAGGGATTCAGAAAGGTGAGAGAGAGAGAATCACACACCCACCCACTCACTCACTCGGTCCAATCGCGTCACGACATACCAACCTCCGTTAATCGAATATATGGCGTTGTTGCATCCGTACCACCGCCCACGCACAGGAGGGAAAAAAAAGTACGGGGAAACGTGCCTGGTGTAACGATATCTAAACCATAACCAGAATGTAATCGTTTGGCAGCAGAGAACAAAATACGATCCTGTTAACCACGTACTACCTCCCATAATCGTGGGAATAAATGATGGGGGAGAGGGGGAAGCGTGTTTGGGGTGACGATACCTGATTTAACCCTTCCGCTATCAGAGGTCTTCCCGAAACTGAATATAACTGTCGTGGGTTGGCAAAAACAATACACGAGGCTGTTGAGTACAATCGGGCACTCAAGGGGAAAAGAGGGGGGAGGAAATGTATGGAGAAACGTGGCTGGGGTGGAGGTATTTAACTACATTATGGGTAGGTGGGTTCGTGTGGTGTGATGTGGTGGTGTGGAGTGAGGTAGGGAGGAGCGAGGCAGGGTGAGTGAGTGACATCAGTGTGCCTGGTCACAGCCGACAAAAATTCAAACTCCCGGCCGTAATCACGCACTAAGTTATCCATTCTGGTATGTGGCTGTTGATTTATTACATCAATGGAAGAGAAATGACTGAATACTACCAAGCACAAATGTATCCAAGACATTTTTTTGTTAAGGTTACATGATGCCTTCAAAACAATCGCAAGAAAAACTTAACTCCTTCACTACAATTTTTTCTTTTTTACTTCCACCAAAATATTCCTCTGAGATTCGGGAAGGACCCAGGGAATGCTCGCTCCATTTAGGCTTTCAGGACAATAACGTCTTCTACTTTTTTTGTCTACCACCAGATGATTTTACTCAGATTAAAAGATATCCATCGTACGGTACCGGTAGTTGAAAGGTTTAAGGTTCCCGAACCCAAACCCGCTACACGTATAAAAACATCCCCAAAAATAAACACACACATATCCGCGTGATGGCAAAAAGCAGACACGGTGACCCGGTTGAGTAAGCCCCACACAGGTGACAGGTCGACATGTTCGGGAGTCCTCCAGGTCCGGGGTGGTGGGCAGGCCACGTCCCCGCCAGCTCAGGTCATCAAGGGTCACATCCATTCATTCAGGGAGCCTTGGGTACAGTTAGGGGAGGAGATCTGATACGACTGCCTCTGGGTGTCGGGGAATATTAGAGGGGTTTCCTTGGTTATGGGGAAAGGAGGAGGAGGAGGAGGAGAAGAGGAGAGAGAGAGAGAGAGAGAGAGAGAGAGAGAGAGAGAGAGAGAGAGAGAGAGAGAGAGAGAAGAACAACGCAAGAGAGTACCCCACATCACTGCTTGGCGAGAGTACATACGGAAGTTGGGCAACATGGGGAAGAGCCAAGGGGTCACAGGAAGAAAACCCCACCTATATATGGATGCATTGTTCTAAATACGACTGACTGGGGGGCATCACGACTTAGCCCACTCCACTCCACTCACCTCCACTCCACTCACCTCGCGGGCTGGCAAAGTGGAAGTCAAGTATCAAAGTGGATGAGGGAGTGGTTCTCTCGAAGTGGCTGGTAATGTATAACGCACTGCAAGACAAATGCAGGAGTGAGTGGAGGCAACGGTTCTGCCTTAAACAGGTGAAAATTTAACACTGACCAACTGGAAGAAAACTATTAGTGGATGGAAGATACGGTACTAAGCATGTGCGTATGTATGTACCGTGTGCAGCTCTGTATGCATGTATGTATCGCTGGTCGACTGGAAAACATATATGAAGGAGGAAGCATGGAATTGTCGATGATAGTTTATAAATTTGAATGCAGAAATAAACGTTATAATGAAACGTAACACTTTATGAGGGGGGGAAGAAGTACGGTACATCTAATATAATGCCACAGCCACATCAAAGACGAACTCCTCTGTAAGCGGAAGAGTTAAGTATATATAAAACTGACAAAAAAATGAAATTAAAAATAAATACGGGTTACTTCAGTGGCTAAAAGGTACTGCTTGCCAAATAAGCACCTATAATTAAAGACAGGGAGTTAAAGAACAAAAAGAAAGGGGGGAGGGGTGCATGGTTATCTTGTGTGTTGCCTCGTGCTGACTCTGCAGGCCAAGTGGCGACGAGGGGCGCTGCTATAGAAAGCTTGTATCTGTCGAGAACAATACCTTATCAGACGTAACTTTTGCCCTCCTCATTTTCCCTAGTTACCTTTTGCGAATTTTCCGGCTTTTCTCCTTCCACTTCCCTTAATTCCCTCCTTTCTTTCTGCCAGTACTTCGATCCTTGAAAGGGTAGGGCCTAGCTATATTTTTTCCTGTTAAAGCCACACTATTTTATTCCTGGGAACAAGCTACCCTCTAAATGGCTACACAAATCACAGGAGAATTCACGTACACTGAAGATCTTACACTCCACCTGCTTTTGCGTGAGGTACTGTATGTTATATCTCCACAATCAAGTTCTACAAGTGTCTGGGTGTGGGAAGTGGCAAGTGGCGGGTCAGAGATCAGGTCACCCGTTCACCATCTCCGCCCCACCCTGCCTTGCCCTCACTACTAAGGTACCACGCCTCGCATGTGTATACCTGGGTACTACTCATGAAGATATATATAACACGAGGAGCAGAATACGACACAAGAGTTGGAGTGAAAGCTGAAGTGATGTGACAGGCTCAGAAACAAAAAGTGGAAAATTCGGAAAAGTTCTCTACGTGGAACTGAAATGCATCCCACACTGATATGAAATGGGGAAAAGTTTGAAGATTTGTCCCTTCTATATGTCGTAAAATATAAAGTTCTGAGACGCATAAAACTCATAGTATGACGCCCAGTAACAATTTCTAAAGATAAAGAGTTCATATCAGTAACATACAAGAGAATGTATGGGTGCAATATGGAAATTATACCGCACACAAAAAAGGTTTTACGAAATCTATGCCAACACGAAATACAGCCCCGTGTGGGCGAGCCTATCAAAAAGTTAGAACGACTGTGGATATGAAACCCGGGCGGGAAACCTAGACATGTTGGATCGATTCCTTACCAGTAACTCTTTATTTGTTTTTATTGGAAGACCTAGACGCACGGGAAGACGTTGCGTTCTCCTTTCCTTATCCTTCCTGCAGAAAACAGTCTACGATAATTCTCATCTCGTAACTTTTTTTTTTTTTTTTTTTTTTTGAGGGGGCAGTATGTATAGGAAAACTGCACTTCCATTTCCCTGTATTTCCCGCAGAAATAAAGGTTACGACAGAGAAATAATCATGAGAGTTCGTGTATCTCGGTACCTGTTCTTATGGTGAAGGGACCCAATCCCATCAACAACACCCCCTCCCCTCCACTGACCTTTTCCCCACTGCGTAACAGGGATAATTGTGGGCGTCATTAGCTGAGGCGCCTTATAGCTCATTCACCTGAACTTAGCGAAGATTTCTCGACATTTTGCAGCTTATTTCCCGTTGTTCAAAGGACGAATAAGGCCACGATACAGATCTACATCTTGTTCATAGCGCAATTCTCTACATTTCTTTACCTTAACTTGGTCCAGATACTCATCGTTTAATGACCAAAAAACAAAAATGAAAAATAAAAAATAAATGACAATAATAATAATAATAATAATAATAATAATAATACTGCCACACATCCTTTCCATTGCACTTCTTCGTGACCAGCGTACAGTTCAGCATTTAAGATCAAGAGATGGTAATTTCAGGCCAAGTTACAGAGTACAGAGTGAGTGGTTTCTCCTGTGGGGTGGGGTCGTTAATTCTGATGGCTTGAATGATGGGTGAATGAAGGTGTGGCCGATTTTCGCTGGGTACTCTGATGATAGCGGGTCACCATTTCCTAGAGCCCTGAATTATTCGAACAGAAGAATTATAATTCACACACTGGAACTGCGTATATTCTGAAGACACAGAAGTACGTAGTTATAACTCCTCCATTTCTTTAACTCATGCTATACGGCATAAATAATCATGACGACGGCGATGATTATGTAACGGCAGATATATGGAAAAGTATGGTGTGAAAACAATGTAGTAACAGAAAGAGGTGACAGTCTCAAGAAGTACCTGAGGAGAGACGAGTATATATATATATATATATATATATATATATATATATATATATATATATATATATATATATATATATATATATATGAGAGAGAGAACGGAAGAATAAGGCAAGGTCTCTCTCTCTCTCTCTCTCTCTCTCTCCAGACAGCTTCACCTCTCACGCCGACACGCCTCAACGCCCTCACCCTGCCCCCCCTTCTCACCCTCCCCCACTTACAGTACCCTCACCTTTCTCCCCCCACACCCTTTCCTCACTTTTATCGCCCTTCCTCACCTTTCCCCATCCCCATTTTTCCTCTCCCTCTTCCACCTGTTACGTGAAATCACAAAACTAATTTCTTTCCTTTACATTTCACGTTTTGCCATTTTCTTCACCTTTCTCCTCACCCTTACTCTTTCCTCAGTCACTTCCACTCTCTCCTTCCCCTTCCTATCCCTCTTCCCCTCCTCCATCTGGTTACCTGAAATTCAAAAAATTTATCCTTTACCTTTACATTTCACATTTCGGTATAATAAAGTAAAATGGCGAACTACTCCGCCTTTACTCGAAAAAAAAAAATACAAACTACATACGAGTAATTCTCACTCACTCACTCTCTCTCTCTCTCTCACTGCCATCCACCGCATCATGTAAGGGGTTGTAAGGGGTTGCACTGACAAATGGACCTCCAGGAACTGACACGCTGTTTCCTAACTAAATGATTCCAGCCAAAAACAAAAACTGGAAACAAAAAATAAAAATAACAAAAGGCCTTGCGATGTTTCTGATAATTTTCTTGTGCTTTTGTGTTTTCCTGTTCCTGTTTCTGAATCATGCCTCGCCCCATTATTAAAGCGAGAACTGAGTGGTGGTGATGATGATGATGATGATGATGATGATGGTGATGGATAATAACAATAACAGACAACAGATACACACAAAACAGACATACCTAATGCACAAGATCCACACGAAAGACATACGGTACATAACGGATACACACGAAACAGACATATGTAACAAACAGACCTTCCCGACAACAGTACCCCCTTCAGCATCTCATCACACCCTCTGCCTGTGTACCTTGCTACGGGTCACTTGTTTTGGTGTTAGTCATGATACGGGGAAATTATACTGACCAGGAAGTACTTCGGTCTTTAGGGAGGAGGAGGAGGAGGAGGAGGAGGAGGAGGAAATGATAATTATGACGAAGACGACAACGATGATAGGCAGTCTTCACGACGGGGATAACGAGTCTTTGAGGATGGTGTGGACAGATTTTGGGCTAAATTACCGAAGGTGTCCAGTGTCACGGTAACACCTGTAATCGCCAGCATCTCGGAAAAGTTTAAAGATGGTATTGAATTTTACAGCACTTAAAACAGACCCCAAAAATTTAACCCCTTCCCCACAATGACGACTCACTTTATTCCTGGTACTTGGAGAAGCTTTACAGCACAGTAATTAAGTGGGGAATTATTGCTAACCCATCCATTGCGAGAAGATTCCCCATGTTAAACAAAATAATCCAGAGGCAGCAAAAATAATATATGAGTAAATAAGTAAATAATAAATATAAAAGACGCCATTGTGGAGAAAAGGCTAATCAAGACGTCGAATCTCAAAGCCTTAATATCACCATCATCTCCGCAAACTTCATGACAGCATCGGGTATCACGGAAGGCAATATCGGCAGCATCTTCGATAAATTAAATGACGGCGTCGAATTGCACAGCCACTGACAACGAATACGTTCCTAATAATACACGGAGAAAAACAAATTCTAAATGACACGAGATTCATTAAGATCCTCTCTCTCTCTCTCTCTCTCTCTCTCTCTCTCTCTCTCTCTCTCTCTCTCTGTGTAATGTTAGGTCGAAATTAAGACGTAATGATTTGATTCTTTTTCCAGAGGGCTGAATTCTTGATATATTTATGATCCTAATGTGGTTGTTAGCAATTTACTGTGTTTTATTATTACCTATCCGGTTCTAGTGCAGTTCTGTCTAGTTTATTAATCCAACTAAACACACACACACACACACACACACACACACACACACACATACACACACACACACACACACACACACACACACACACACACACACACAATTACATGCAGGTGGACCACAGCAGAACCTCTTATTACAGTTCCTCCTCCCGCCTAACATTTACAATTAGCTTTGGAGAAATCCTTCGAGTAAATGGGCTTAAAGTCGTTACACACAGGCAGACGACCCAGCAAGAGAAAAAGAAAAAAAATACAAACATAAGATACCGTAAAGAAATTTCGCCACGGTCGGCTGGTTGAGAGAGAGAGAGAGAGAGAGAGAGAGAGAGAGAGAGAGAGAGAGAGAGAGAGTTGCTTGCATTTTACAAGTCTATCTTCTTACCCAACACCCCCACGCAGAGTTGCCGGTAAGGGCCGGAGCAAGTTAACCCCTTCAGCCCCTGGACGTCATTTTTACATAATACCATTCCGACAACGTCCTTTTTCACTTAATGAAGCTGACAACGATTTTATTCAACGTTTTTAATTCAACATCAATGCAAATGTGTTTAAATTCATCCCCTCTAGTTCAAAAAAATCTCCTAAGCTGAATAAATAATCTGGATATACGGGTAACCAGAAAAGAAAAATGGTACCCAAGCAGTGACAGGGGATTAATGAAGGTTCTGTTTAACCACTAAGGACTGGGATGTGTTTAAGGCCAGAATTAAACAGAAAAGACGTCATCGCAGTGGAAATTAATACTCACCGCACTGCTGGTTTGTTTATGCTGGGCTGGCAGGCTTTAAATGGTAGGGAGCTGGGGGAGCTGGAGGGGGAGGACGTGTGAAGAGTTCGTCATTTGGTGTGTGTGTGTGTGTGTGTGTGTGTGTGTGTGTGTGTGTGTGTGTGTGTGTGTGTGTGTGTGTGTGTGTGTGTGTGTGTGTGTGTGTGTGTGTGTGTGTGTGTGTGTGTGTGTGCGCGCGCGCTTCCTGCCATTTCGCTCTCTCAAGCACAGCTAACTTTTGATGTCTGCTTGTAAATAACTAACATATTGCCGGACCTTCTATGCTATTTGTTTTAGTCTCCCCTTCCCCTTTTGTTATCTGCTAGAGTGCCGCTAGTCACCGACAATTCCATCACACCTAACTGTCTTGTGTAAAAAAAAATAAAAATAAAAAAAAATAATTGTTTCGACTGCAGTCTACATTACCCTAGTTCTCATGTTCATTATAATTTGTTTACCTCAACTTGACACAGGTTTTCAATGTCCTTTAGCTCACTGGCAGAACAAGATACCATGCTTTCTACTAAACTTTCTCGGAACCTGGACGGTAATCTAGCGCTAATCTTTTGTTACAGGCCAGGATTGAAAATGGAGTTATGGTAATTTTTAGGTCATGTTAAAAGTATATGACTATATGATGGAATAACACCAACGCGACGAGAGGACTTAACCCATAACATGGTCTTCATAACCCTTTCAAAAACATGATGTATTACCACATGGTCTTCACAACCCTTTCAAAAACATGGTGTATTATGCAACATCTGACCTTACTATAGGTCACCAGCAGGTAGCTGTATCTGCGGAGGGTAGTTTGGTGCATGGCAGAGAACTCGGTCGGAAACAGTAGTATCTCACGGCCGATGATACTGGAATTAAGAGCTGATAGGTATTTTCCTATCAACTACAACACTGCCAAGAGCGCAGGAGTAATATGAAGTGACTTACCTCATTATTTTTTCATGTTACCACCAGACCACTTACTTCATCCTAATGGGACGGGTATCACTGTGAAAGGTTAAGTAACGGAAGCAGCCAACAGGTTCCCTGCTGCATAACCTCCCCGTATACGGACAACCTCACTTCTAAATTCCTGCCGTGTCTAATGTTGCAGTCAAGTCCGGCCACGAGCAGCGAGACTGACCGACAGGACACTCATGAACGCCGCAGCACTCTAAAGTCCTTTACAGCACAACAGCATACAGAATGTGAACTCAGGGACTGTTAGGGATGAATCAAACCCACGTATCTGACAAGTGTTCCAGTAGGAGTGAAACTGCTGTGCCCTCACATGCAAACGACTTGAATGGATGGATCTTGATCTTGCTTCTCTTTTGGTCAACTTTCTTTGTAAACGATAACTTTTTGCAAGCTTCAGCCTCAGGTTTCTTTCTTTTTTGCATACACGAAAAAGCACACAACTGAAATCAACAGTCTTCATACATTCTCTCTTATTCTGGCTAACGCCTGATTTTCTTTTTTATTTTTTTGCCAAGAAAACATTCTGACTGAAGTTAGAATAAATTTTCGATAACCCCTTCGTTTTGATGGTACCCACTTATATTACTAAGGCTAACACCAGGAGAATATATGCATTTCTGACGGAGAAGGTATGTACTGTAGTCTAGTTTTAATAATTCATGTCTATTCTTCCCTTATTTACTTTCTCTCCTTTCTGTTCTTACAGCCTTTACTTAGGTTAACATCAGGCAATTAGGTTATAACCAGACGATGTTTTTTAAATTATGGGTGCTACCAGACGATTATATTAATTCTTACGAAAGGGACTGAAGCAGCCTCGGTATTCTCTCTATGTTTACTTTCACAAATTTCTCTCTTTTTCCCCAATTTATTCCCCCCCCCCCCCGCTCTCTGTACGACACCCTGAGCGACGTGGCCGGCATCACCTCTGCGTCCTCTCGTCAAACAACGATCAAGAGAGCAAGTAGTTAATCCCTTCATTCATGGGACGCGATTTTTAGTTTACTCTTGACATCTGCAGACGATATTTTTTGCTGCACATGAGCAAGCTTTCGAACTGGATGGGTTAGATATCATTAACCTCTCCAGCTTACGAGATCTTTCCGAAGTTCAAAAAGACAGTCTTGAAGTGGCAAAAATAACCTGAAAATGTCGTCGCAGTGAAAAAGTTGAGCCAATAACTAAAGAGTACGTGGTCAGGCCTTTACCCTTTTTAATTTTTATATTTATATTTATACATTTATTATACTTAGGTACATATTCGTTTATTTTATTTGCTTATTTATTTCCTTGTCTGTTTATTCTACGTACTTTTTAACGTCCACTTGTAGTATTGTTGGACAGTCCCTGAAAAGCACGCCATACACGAGCTTCCAGGAATGTCGTCATGGTCTGGGAGTCAAACAATACGTACGTGTGTGTGTGTGTGTGTGTGTGTGTGTGTGTGTGTGTGTGTGTGTGTGTGTGTGTGTGTGTGTGTGTGTGTGTGTGTGTGTGTGTGTAAGAGAGAGAGAGTGAGGGGAGGGCGGGGGCATCAAGGAGCGCAAACGGAATACAGGAAACAGCATGGAATAGGGGACATCGCAAACTGAATAGGCCTATAGAAGGAGCGGCAACGGAACATGAATGGAACGTATGTGGGATAAGGGAAAACCACAAGGAACAAGGAGGCGTAAAAAGGTAAACATAAGTTACAAAGCAAACCGTAAAAAAACAAAAGGAAAATGTACGGAAGGAAAGAAGATGAAGTGATGAATGAGAAAGAAATATGGACTGGGGAGGGATGGTCTAAGATAAACAGTAAACAATAAATATAAAAAAAAATAAATATGGGAAAACAAAGTACAACACAGTCACTATATCAATGCACAACAGGAAGAATACAAGGAATATGAGAATAACACACACACACACACACACGTAGGAAGAATACCAGAGAAACAGTCGAGAACACTTGGAGCGTGGGGGGGGGGGTAGGGGGGCCCCAGTTAAACAGCAAATACAAACAGCTCCCCAGGCCTCCAGCACAAGGAACATTTCACCCAGCCACGACTTCCATTAGCCAAAGAAAAAAAATATTAAGAAAAAATCCACTCCCACTACCAGTAAAAAAAAAAAAAAAAAAAAAAAAAAAAAAAAAAAAAAAGTTAGGTTCAATGAAACTGGACATGAGCGATAATTTTTTCATGTTTCGGTACAACGGTAAATTATAATGGATCGAAAATTCAGTTCAATGCCGTATCACTTTAATGGCTGGTGTGACAGAAAATAACACACGGTTACATGGAAAAATTACAGACAGCATCATGATTTCAAAACACCTCGTCCCCCGTCTCAAAATGTAAAGCACAGCGCCATTGTTTTTCTTCGCTCCCCGCCCCCACCCCCCACCCGTACCCAGATCGAGAGAGAGCACCCGTACAAGTGTTCCGCCAATGTCCGCCGCGGCTGAAAACAAAAGAGCAAATTTCGGTGCTGAATGGCCGTGGACTGGTAACCGGCCTGGGAGGAGCCTGATAAACACGAGCGCAGATCCATCAAGGTGTCGGCCAACAAACGGGGTGGTAGGCCACCTAAAGAGCAGAGAACACAAAGGTCGTCGAAAGTGAGGGAGAAAAACTGTGACGTTCAATTGATCGGTGTTCCTGGGTTCTTAGTGCTTTAAATGTCTCAATTTGGTATTCTTTCCTGCAATCGCCAAACGATTTCATTCAGCTGAGGGCCCTTTCTCCCTTGTAAAAAGCTGGTAAAGTGAAACAATCACTCTGTGACTCTGCACGCAAACTATTTGCTTAACATTGCTTGGATAGTTGCTTTACAGCCAAATTATAGGCTTCTTTTGATTCTTTGGATGGGACAGCTTTGCCAGGCCGTTCCCTCTTACACAAACACAAACACAAACACGCAAGTCAGTTAATTACATAAGAGCAGTGTATGACCCTACTCGTTCAGGAAACAGTGCATATACTGTACATAAATGGATGCTACGTGCTCTTGCTCTTTTATAAACCGACACTTGCTTTATGCACTGACAAATACAGTATGCATATCCCAGTACAACTTACTATACAGGTCGCACTGGCATCGTTGCGTGGCCAACAACCCAAGCACACGCGTCTCCTAATATCATCAGAGAGGGAAGGAGGAAGTGAGAGGAATGCAGCGCTATAGTTGCCGCCCTCTACACAATACGCACCACTCCTCTGACGTGTCCTTCACAACACCGACACAATGCATGCAAATCGTCTCATGAATGGCTAAGTATGCATAGTCGTACTTGGCGAGGTTCCAGTACTCTCAGATATTCCTCTTCCAGGATCTTATTTACGGAGGGCAAGGTGTGACCTCTGTTGCATAACCATGGAATGTCTGGCGCACGACTAATATAAATGGCGTTACGGTATGTATAGTTTTTCATGGTTGCGTCTTCTTAACTAATACTGAAGCTAACATACGACGATTTTACTGAACTGACAGTGAGAAAAATGTGCTCCAGAATAAGTCATCATGAACTCTCATGATCAAGACAACTCCAGTGTTCCATTCCCACTAACACCAGAGACAACCGTATTTAACTGAGAATGAATAATGCGTGCCTGTGATTTAAAACCGGGCTTCAAAGGCGTTGACGTTACCCCTTCACAATTTAGGTGATCTCTCTTTTTTTTTGGGGGGAGGGGGGGAATTTAACGCCATGTCCCTTTTTTTTTCGATTAAGGCCTGGGTAGAGGAGTTTGGTTTGGAGCGGGTAGCATTTTTTGAACGAATGCCCTCTCAGATGTCTACCACTGACCCTTGGGTGGACTCCAACCTCCGACCCTTCGGTCATAGCGGAGCGCTCTAACCCACTGAGTCACGGCTGCTACTAATATAAACAATAAAATACTGTAATATGATATCAGAACGACGACGAAGACAACGATGATTTAAAAAAAAATGAAACAAGAGGAGGAGATGGCATGCATATTTGTGTGTGTGTGTGTGTGTGTGTGTGTGTGTGTGTGTGTGTGTGTGTGTGTGTGTGTGTGTGTGTGTGTGTGTGTGTGTGTGTGTGTGTGTGTGTGTGTGTGTGTGTGTGTGTGTGTGTGTGTGTGTGTGTGTGTGTGTGTGTGTGTGTGTGTGTTCAATTTGGAATGTGGGGGTGCAGGGGTAGGTTGGAGTGTGGGGGTGTGAAGGGCTGGGAGGAGTGTGTGTGGGGGGGAGGAATACCTGGGTAAGTAAGGATGCGTGGGAGGTGTGTGTAAGAGGGGGTGGAGCAGTGTGGAGCTTTAGGGGCGGAAGCATGTGGACTGCAGGGTGCGTGAGGGGGGTGGGTGGAGGCGAACAATATAAAATGAGGGGTCAGTGAGTGGGTGTTGGAAGGATGAAGTGAGGAGAGAGAAATGTCTGTGTGTGAGGGGGTGTGGGGGTGCAGGGTGGAGTGTGGAGGGTCAAACGTCCAGCTGCTGCCACAGGGACTCCTCTCCTCGCCTTTTATGGCCGCCCAGCCCAACCCAGCCCAGGCCCGCTCGTCTCGTCCTGTCCTCCATCTCGCACACAACAACAAACCCTTCGAAGTACTGCGTCGTTCACCGCACAGCGCAGGCACAAAGCAAATACAGTAATCCACAATCTCTATATGAAGAGAAATATCCTTCACACTGCTTCTCCATAAATTAACCCGTTATACTCCGAAGATTTCAACCACGATATATCATTATATTGATTCCTGGTCCCATCTACAACAACAAAAACCTCACCACACTTCATCTTCCTGGGTTAATTATCATTGAATTTGTACTTTCTCATCCAATCCCGCCAAAACAGCGAGTTTCATATCCCAATCTAGTTCTGTGACAGTCTTTTCATTCAATCTATCTCAGACTGAAAGAGCTGGAAACAATCCAAACTCCATTATCCCCTTCAATATGAAGACGGTATTAATATTTCATTATTGAAATATTCAATTCCGAAAAACTAAGCAATTCTCGTTACCATCTGACGATAATATTCTGATTATTTAACTTACCCTCTTTAGTGTGACGACCCATTCTTTACTTCTCGTTGTCTCCACACAATTTTAATGAGTTAGGGGTAAAAAGTCCGAACTGCAAGTGGAGGATAAGATACAGCTTTCACCGAGTCCCTCACAACAAAAGGTCTCCCTCAAAATTGATAAAACCGTCTGGTGGCAGCAAAAATCAACGAGAATGAATGCGTCAGCTTATTAAAGGAGTAAGGATCTATAACAAAGGTCAAGACGCATCATGCCAAAAACAAAAGGAGCATAGGTGGAAGACATACGACACTGCTGGGTCGATATTAAACAAGAGACAATTAGCCGAAAGTAAGTCTGAATTGTGTAGCCCTAATCTGCATATCAAAGCCACCACCACACCTTCCTCCACACCCAAGACTTTGCTGGCTTGAGCATTGTGTATAATCGTGGTCAAGTTTCTTAACAGTCCGAGGCTCTGATGACTCGTACCTGAGTAAAATCACCTTGTGTTACGCAAGACAAAATCCTACAAATGATATCATCCCAAGAGGCTTAGCTAACAGAGGGAATATTAACACTCCCAGGCTCCTATGTCACCAAGAGCAGCAAAAAATCATCTGGTGTTAGTTTCAGTAAAATGTTACGGATGATTCGACTATGAATATTTTAACAAGGACTCCAAATTAACCTAACACTGCATTCTAAAGAGTCATTCTTATACAGTATGCATCCGAGTGAGATAAGCCCTCAGTACAACTTCCCCCGTTATTTTAGCGAGAACCGCATTATATTTTTTTAAAGTTTAGGAGAGCCCCTGCTATTAAAGGGGTTAATGAAGGTTCTATCTAAACCCTTCAGTCTGAAAGGTCCATTATAACCTCAAATACGTAGTTTGGAGATAGCAAGGAAAAAAAAAAAACATATAAAAGCCACTGTGGTACTGGTAGTGCTTGTATACCAGGGTTGCACAGACCACCACTGAACCAACGCCAACTAACCCAACATTACACTCCAAGAACCGTACCATAACACAGTACAATTCAGAGTGAGTTAAGCACAAGTAGACCCAATATAATCTAGACGTCCAGAACCAGTTTCTCTCTCTCTCTCTCTCTCTCTCTCTCTCTCTCTCTCTCTCTCTCTCTCTCTCTCTCCACATGCCCGACCGAAACTAAATCCACTACACTAACCCGCATCTAATTCATCCCTTCTGTCCGAGGACGTGCTACATACAGGGTGGTCCATATATAATGCTCTACTTCCCAGAGGAGTTTCCAGTGCAGCGCTATTAACAGACAGCCTTGTATTTCGTTTTTGCTAACTTCACATGATTCTTTCTATTCAGGAGTGTTTTCAGAAATGGAGGACTTAGACAGAACGTTCATTACCCTCCCCCCCCCCCTCTCTCTCTCTCTCTCTCCAACCGAAACTAATTCCCATCTGGTCAAACTAACCCGCAGCTTCCTAAACATAAGCACAGGAATATCATCAGCGACAATTACCTATCCGTGGCTGCCTGATGTGTTTCGAGGCATAATACAGCAGTAATAGCCTGACATGCGATTTATACAGACATCCACCCATCCACACCTGCACCGCTATACACATCAATTCACGCTGACAATATGTAAAAAATGGGAAAGCTGTTTCTTGTTCCGCTGTCGTGTGTGTGTGTGTGTGTGTGTGTGTGTGTGTGTGTGTGTGTGTGTGTGTGTGTGCGTTTCAGTATACATATATATCTAGTATGATGCATTTGAAATTTCCGAACACTCCATTAATAGTCCTTAAAATCCATAACTTTTCTGCCCACAACACTTTACTACACACACACACACACACACACACACACACACACACACACACACACACACACACACACACACACGCAGGTTAAATAATTAGCTTCCCTTACTCAAAATCTAAAGCTTTGGAAAATAAGAAACACTCTCTCGCATGCCCCTGTATTCCGCCATTTTGCCGTCCGCTCTAAAAAGGTGAAGGAATCGAAACATGTGTCCGGGAGTACAATTCATTTTCCCTTCACGGCCGCCAGACACTCAACGCTACCAGCATCACAAACACTCCACAGCCTCACCATACCAAGCCTTCCCGCCAATCCCCACCCCGCCATCAACTACTCCAAGCCTCTTCCTGCTCTGAAACTTAAATAATGCAACGCTTCTCCTCCTCCCTTTGTGAACCAGTACCTAAATAAAGAGGTGACCTAAATCAGTCAAGCCGAGAGATGAAAAAAAAAAAAAAAAAGGGGGGGGGAGAAAGGGGGGGGGGTTCTGAAAGCAATCTGATGCGAATGTGATGTAAACCTTGTCAGTAAGAACACGTGTTTATTATACTGTTCTTGCTACCGTCAAACTAATATTGTTATTCTGATGAGTTCTCAAGGCGTTAGAAACAACCTCCACTAATGACGGTGTTTGTGTTAGTCTTGTTTCTGCCAGTAGTAAATTTTATTGAGAGAGAGAGAGAGAGAGAGAGAGAGTCAAGGGAGGAGGTGAAGGAGGAAAAATTTTATTATCATTTAACGCAAAGACAACAAACAGATGCAAAGTTTATAGATAAAGTACCTAATGGTGACCCGAAGCTCTCTCAATGCAATATGGATGAACAGCTGGCCAACAAGAGTCCAGTCCCTATTCCTCCTTTTTATTACTGCAAAGCTCTTTTCTCCATCCCTGCTTTCAATATTCAAAGCATTTTCTTCCCCCTCCTCCGGCAGCATATTAACTCAGCCAAGACGAGTTTCCTCAGACTCCTCTCCTATTATGGATGAATCCCTGATAACGTAACGCCTTCCTTTATCTGCGTTTTCATTACTCTGCCTACTCTCCTTAAGTTAATGGGAACAAGGATAAAGAAAAGTGTAATGTTATGAAGGATCCTCCCACGCACCTCAAGGAAAAAAAAAAGTGAAAGAAAACCCACAACCGCATCCCTCCTTCCTCCTCAAAACAGGAATTAGCATACAACAAGATAGGAAGTAGCGCCAGAATTACCCCCCCCCCAACTTCCCCTTCCCCCCTCTCCGCTTCCTCCACATTCTCTTCTCTTCTGCGTCAGAGAGGATGGATCAGTAAGAACAAAAATCCCATAATCTCAGACCTCTCCCCTTCTCAAGAAAGAAACCCATATGATAGGAAGTAGCCCCAGAAATGCCTCCCCCTTTCCCTATCCCCCTCCATCCCCCCTCCTCTCCTCTCTCGCCTCTCTGACCGTCTGTAGATGAAGCCGAGATAACCAGGCGCAACTCAGGCATCCATCACTGGCCTGGTGCCCGGGGTAATGCCTGCCTGCTCAAGAGATCTGCGAGCACCGGCCAGATAGCAAAGGTCGCAAAGGTCACGTCACTGGGGGAGGGATGGAGGGTGGGAGTGAGGCAAGCAAGGGGTAGGGGAGAGAGAGAAGATGTGGGGGTGGGAAGGTCTGGCAGTGGAGAAGGGAGAGAGAAGTTGTGGTAGGGACGGGCAGGGGGGAATGGTGTGGGAAAGGGTTGGGAGGTGTGGGAGTGAGGGTGGGAAGGTGTGGGAGTGAGGGTGGGAAGGTGTGGGAGTGAGGGTGGGAAGGTGTGGCAGTGGAGAAGGGAGAGAGAAGTTGTGGTAGGGGCTGGGGGGATGGTGTGGGAGTGGGCAGGGTGGTTAGGGCACTGGAAGAATCTGAGAGAGAGAGCAGACGTGTGAGAGGGAGAGGGTGGGAGGGGTTGTGGAAGGGCTCTGGTGTGGATGTCCGGTCAGTATGGGCTAGGGGAGGGAGTACGGAAGGGGATGAGGAGGGAGAGGGCTGTTGGATAGTAAGAGCTCGGGAGGAGAGGTGAGGGACAGGGAGTGGGTATGGGAGGGTATGGGGTGGGAGGGGCGAGGGAAGTCAGTGGCCTGGGAGTAATGACAACATGATTTTGTGAGCTGAATCTGAGGAGAGGGAAAAATAATTTTATAACTTAAGTTTGCCTCAATTCTAGGGTATTACATTGTGCATACCTCAATTCATTAACTGACGCCTATGAGTAATCGAAAACATAAACGTGGACAGCATAAAAATAATATTTTTAAAAATCATTCGGAGGAGGAAGAGCGGAAGCGAAAGGGAAAGGAATCAGGGGGATGGAGGGAGTGTGGGTGTGGGTGAGTGGGAGAGTGTGGAGTAGGCTAAGGGTGAAAGTTTAATGAGGGCAAAGATGGGAAAAATGCTGAAGCAGTGAGCAGGTGAGAGGCATAAAAGAGGTCAAACGAGAGAATTAACCTCCTTTAATTCCCTGAACACGTTCACGATACTGTTTCGTTCCTGGTCTTCCACTCAGTGCAATGGAATCTTTTCGTAGTGTAAGGTTCAAAAATTCAAAACATTCTCAGTCAACACCCTGATTATGAATACATCATTTAATCTTCTGCCTACTCCCGAACAACTTTTTTTTTTAAATTCAAAAAGCTCCCTTCAATAAGCACAAATCGCACCACCCAATTAACTGGCCTTTTACCGCCTGCTCTTCCTAGACAAGCGCATCATCATCATCATTACCCAATGCAAAGTAGCTGCTTTATATTTTCACATGACACATGGTGTCGCTTTCTCGTGGAGTTAGGAGGCTCTTCTTTTACAATTCATTCTGCATATACCTGAATATTCATTTTTACCTTCTTTATATTTTTCCAATACGCCTACAGAGCGCATAAATAACATGCTCGAGAACATCTGCGTACCATATGCATAAACTGGTAGACAAGAGGAACCAGAAGCCTCCTCTGCCTGCAAGTAAACGGCCAAAGGAGACACTAAAATCAAGCACGACCGACTTCACCGCAAAATATTACCTCATCATATATTTGCCAAAATAAATACATAAAAAATAAATAAATAAAATACTACCATAAGACTGGGAAAAAACATCCTTGTTATTTGTATTAACCTTCTGGTTGTGGTGGACCTCAGCTGTATAAAATAGTCTTGTCTTACCTGGAATCAAATACAGCTCTCAGTTCAAACGTGAATCCAAACAGACCTAAACTACTTTTGGCATGGTGCGCTTCTGAGCCCAGTAAAATCGTCTAAATTTAGCCATAATGAAACAGAAAGTTCTTTTATTGCGGTCAAAGGGTTAATTGAATCCACATACAAGATAACTACTAAAGTGTGACTTTCTGAGGCTGTGAAAAATATAAATAAATTTTACTCGTCAGGGTCGTTGTGTTGCGTTTATATGCAGATAACCACTTCGGTCAGGGAACATCAATTTCCTTTTATTCTTGCTGTCTTCAAACGATTTTTATTCACCTCAGGATAGACTATTCGAGCTGGAAGGGTTAGATATCGCCTTCATTAACTCCTTCAATACTCGGGCGTTCAAAGCTTAATAAATATCGTCTGGAGACAGCAGAAGTAAATCAAATTGACGTCCACAGCTTAAAGGGGTTAAGATGCTGATACACCTAAGATATGCGTGTTGGTGTGACTGCTGGACATGTTGAACTACCGACACCAGACCTTATTTTTGTCACCCGTCTGAACTGTATATAGAAGACACTCTAACGACAATTTCGCAACCCAGAGAATGGCTTTTGATCTCTTTGGAGACGAACTCAGAGGAACTTGGTACGATCTCTCTCTCTCTCTCTCTCTCTCTCTCTCTCTCTCTCTCTCTAGTGTGGACGAGACAAATGCTGGCCGAAAAATTTGCCATACCTCCACTAACACAGGTCTATTGCGATGGCAAGTTTTGTATTGCTTTACATTAGTCCTTTATTTTCACACTTCAGGCAACGAGACAGTAAAATCAACCTATAATATGGAAGACAAGTACATTACTGAAGCGGCATGTTCTCTTTCCAACAGCTATGCCTGGTACAGTCATGGTTAAATGTTCGCCTACCATTCAACTGCGCCCACTTCACACTTCATGCCTGTCCGTCACTTTCCCGCCTAACGCACCATGCCAAAGAGCATCATCTCTGAAACATACCAAATTTCTCTCATCCTTAGAATAATTGCTAACCATTAGATGAAGTGGATATTAGAGCCAGAGTGGTGACATGTAACGGTGTGGGCACAAAGGACTGCTGGGGGAACTGAACTTTCGTCCCTGAATGTAAAGTACTGTACGTCAGTACAGTACATGGAGGGCCACACTTTCAGTTCCTGGATGGTGTCTGTCAAATAAGCCCTGGGTACGTATTCTCGTCGGCTTAGGAGGCTTCCTGGCACCTCATCCTTGGCGATCTATTCTGTATGCTGCACTTTACTATCTTTTTTTTTTTATTACAAATGGATAACATGTGTGATGGGGTCATCAACAAGCTATATATGCAGAAATAAATCAGCGAGGTGCTAGGAAGTCAGCCAAGGTAAAGAGAATAAGGCCCCTGGTGGGGACATGTACCGTCCCACAGTACTGCAGGGGTTGACGACCTCCCAACACCAAGGGCACCATCCCATATTGCTTAACACGCCTCCCTCCCTGCCTGCTGCCTGTCTGACCCTTCTGCCTCCGCCTCCATCCCTGCCTGACCCCTCTGCCACCACTTCCATCCTTACCTGCCTGCCTCACCCCTTACCTCCGCCTACATACCTGTCTCATCCTGCACCTCTGCTGACACACCTGCCTCACCTTTTACCCCCATCTACACACCTGCCTCAGTCATGGCCTCATTTCCTGCAACGGTGTCCCACCTGTCTCCGCTTCCACCTACACACCTGTCTCACCTAATGACTCCACCTACACTCCTGCCTCAATCACTGACTCCACCTACACTCCTGCCTCAATCACTGACTCCACCTACACTCCTGCCTCAATCACTGACTCCACCTACACTCCTGCCTCACTCACTGACTCAACCTACGCTCCTGCCTCACTACCTACACGCCCGTTAATTCTCTGCCCCCAACTGCATAATACACACCTGCTTGACTCCCTGTTTCGGCCAACATCCCTGCCGCCAAAATGCGAGCGAGGGGAACACTGGAAAGAGCTCAAACGATTGCTCTGAGAAATATTGAACCTTACTTTTCTGTTTCCTTCCTACTCATTTTGCCCACTTGTTGTTATGAATCATTCGCATTCCTGCCTCGCCCTCTGCTGCCACCTACATACCTGCCTCCACCCACACACCTGTCTCACCCTCTTCCTCCACCTGCACACCCGCCTCACTCTCTTCCTTAGGGGAGGGCAGGGCAAAGGCGTGACCCCGACTAGGTGGCCATTTCCCCTGCAGGATCAACGGGACATACCTACACTCGGCAACTTAGCCCGCCTATCCCCGTATTTCTCTCGAATGCGGCACAAAGAGGATCGGGAAGCGAAACAAAAGACACTGCATAATGCGCAAATGTTAGCTGTTTGGCAAAATATACACTATATATTCAAACTGTCGACTAGGCGAAATATACAGTAAAAAAAAAAGGCATGTACTTGTATACATGTCCAAGCTGTACACTGTATGTCGTGGATTTAGTGAAATATCCGAGAACTAAATCCAAGTCGCACATCGGGTGAACTGTTTGAAGAAAAATATTCATGTTGGAGATCTGGTGAACTATATAAGAAAAGAAAGAACATGACTGATATGAAACTGAAGACGGAAGTAACAAAGGTATCTTGACCAGTGTGAAGAAAAAAATACTAAAGAGCCGCGCAACCACGAGGCAAGAAAAGCATACTGCTGGGTTATACATCCTGGCTACAGATAAGGTGGAATAAAGTACAGGAAGATGGATTCGTTCTTTTGAGGGGCAATTCTAAAACCTACTCCTGAGAAAATTTTTAAGTACGGGGAGCAGAAAGTAAGGCTCACCAGTGTACAGCATTTGAAATAGTCATGTTTGTTTTCACCTAGCAGAACTGGGTCAACCACAAATAAAGAACATTAAACCATGGTTCCATGAAATTCAATGAGCCTTAGTTATGAGGTATGTGTCTCCCTGGTTATTAGACAAATCAAGCCTGCAATCTGATTATACTTGGACACCATCAACTGAACTGAAAGGTGTTAGAGACCTTTGTCAGGTTAAACATAGATGAGCTGTAGCAAAGGACTAAGAAGGGGCAAGGGTGTGAAACAATAGACGACCATGGGTTGGGTCGGGTCGGGCCTAGATGTTGGGTGTAGACTGCTTACTACAGGTTCCTGGCTGCCCCGTTCTTGCCCACTCACCCTCATTGTCTGGCCTCGCTCACCACACCAGTATCTCGCCACGGATCACCCCAGCCCCGCCGACCTGCAGAATACTCGACACGTCCCCTGTCTCATCAAGATACTCCGCAGGACGAATAAGATACATGACAATGTAGAAGAGTGAGTTTAGCTGACGTAATCATTTCCATCAATATATTGCACAGGATTGTAGGACGTGCACTTAAGCTGACGTAAAAATCCTCATCGAGATACAGTAACTGTGCTGTACCGAATTAAGTAGGAGTGGCACTTTGCTGACATAAATCTGCCCAGCGAATAATATCCAACAATATACATCACAGTACTACTCGAAAAGTACTGTATATAAGATGAACTCAAGCGGCTTGAAAATAAACTGAATCATTTTATATACTGATTATGTATATTGATACCTAATTTGCATGTGACATCCATGGTGCACCACTAAATATTTTAAATTCAAAAATAAAATCAGCAAATAACCAGCTCTTTTTCAGTGGTCATACACTATCACGTACACATTTTGAGTCCTACACAACATGCCGATACAGCTAATGGAAATTATCTAATTACATATACAAAAAAATGTCCACTTAGATACACGTTAGATAGTGAAGGCCTTCTTTGTCCATATACAGTGCTACGAACATTCCTCTTACGTAAGATTTTTTTCAGACAGCGTTCAAAGCTGGCAGATGTTGCAATATTCTGAAAATTCATTCATTACAAAAGAATGTTCAAAAAATGCAAAAAAATTACCCACACAGAAAAGCAACATGTCCAGGTACATGAAAGTTTAATTTTACGAACCCCCCAAGCCCATTCATTATTCATAACGACCTCAAACATGAAAAGAAACCCTCATACATGTTCTAACCTTAGAAATATTTGACACACACACACACACACACACACACACACACACACACACACACAGGCCCTGGGGATATGTACAGGACCTTAACCTTTTGGCGTGTCCATTCCGTCTACCTAAGGATGGCCAGGTAACAACCTTTTGGGAAATGGTTGGGGCACCTGTTACTGACCATGGTTTTCCCCGCCCTCCCTCAGATACGCTGTACGTTCGCTTCTTCGTGGATATTATACACAGTAGGATTATACTTCATTTCAGTGGCTAAACACTTAAATAAAATGGTATCTGTTTCGCTTCATTCTTCAGTGTGTATGTTAACGGTCAATCCTTTCCTTACCCTCACCTTGACACGATTGATGCTCTCGTTTCTTACATGGAAATACTAAGATCCTTCACTGGCCTTTTGGAGAGCTTATACGCTTTTTTTTTTTTTTTCCTTAGGGAAACTTCTCAAAGGAAACTTTAAAAATATCTTCCAGTAACCTTTCCAGAACAATGATGTCTTTAATATTTACCTCCAAATGATTTGATAAAGTTAGGGGTACCAGTAGTCTTCAAATTTTGGTGCAGGTTGGGAAAGGTTTACACAATCCCTCACCCAGGGAATGACAACTATTTATACATTGAAATCGGGTACCCTAGTAACCCAAACCGTCCCAGAAACAAGGCTCTGTACCCCTATCTTAGCACACTAACACCAAACCTAATGACACCACACAATGCACTGGAATATGAGCCTTACCGCCCTTTGGACTTCCTAGGGTGTAATGAACTCAGGTAGCGTGGCAACCCAACCTTCCCTAAAACAAGGACCCTTATCCTATCTTGGCTCATTAACACTGTACTTAATTATGTAAACTCCCTGCACGGAGATGAGATTGTTAACTCTTTGTTCCTCCTACGGTATAATGAACTCATGTCGCCTATTGGACCAGACCCTCCCTAAAACCCTCCCCTTATGATCCTTATCTTGGTTCACTAACATTGCCTGAATTTATATACCTCAATACAATGCAAAGGATGAGCCTACCTGCCCCTGACTCTCCTTTGGGTAAAATGAACTCGGGTAACCAAACCCTCCCTAAAATATGACCTCCTACCCTAAAGATCCTTATCTTGGTTCATTAACATTGCACCTAATTATGTTACCCAATGCAATGTACGGGAATACAAACCTTCCTGCCACTTCTCTCTCGTATGGGTACAATGAACTCAAATAAACCCAAACTCTGTCTAAAACACGGGTCGCAGGAAAAGGCAAGTTCATCCTGCAGCCCACCGGGTCCACATCCAACTGAACCTGGGACCACAGCAACAACACAAAAGGTAGCTAATTATATAACCCAACACAGTACATGGGAATTTGACCTTTTTTACCACTTCTCTTCTGGTACGTTGAACTCATATATTAGCAACCCTCCCTAAAACACAACCTCTCTTCCTTATCTTGATTCAAAACAGTGAATGTATGAATATAACATAGTACAATGCACGGAAGTCCCTCGGGGAATATTACTGGCATAACACAAGCTGGGGAGACAGGATGATATTAAGTCGTTAGCGCCAATCATGTCGCAGAATAACACATTATAACACTGTAGGATCATCTAACTTTCGCCTGGCGCCTTCACATTCTGTTGGCTCTACATATCACAGTCCAAAAATACTTCAAATGGCATAATATATTATAACACCGTAGGGTTATCTAACTTTTGTCCAGCGCCTTACACATTCTGTTGGCTCTACAGATCCTTGCCCTAAAATAATTTAAATGCAAAAATTATACTCTTCCTGAAATTATTTTCACTGCAAAGACAATTTCGACTGAACTTGAAAGCTAAAAGGGTCCAAATTGGGCCAAAGCAATTGCATCTTCAAACACATTTCGATGATATGAATAATTTCAAATACAATCTTAGCGTCATCTATCTCCTGCCTTGAGCCTAACACCATACAGCAGCATCCAACTCTGGCGGAAACTGTTTTATTTTCACAACGAACACAATTTCATTATGTGGGTATATTTTAATTCTTCCAGTAAAACAAGACATCACCATACTGAAGGAATTTAACAGTTACAAAAAATAAAAAAAAAGAAAGAAACCTCGAACAACAAAAGATGGAACAAAACAGAAGCCTCCATCAACAAAACCGAACACAAACAAAATCCGATCCACAGAACCAAGACCGTAACAGAGGACTCGATCAACAAAACCGACACTGAAACAAAAGACTTAAAACCAAGACAAACAAGAGACTATCGACAAAACCAACACTAAAAGCAAGACTCGATCACCATAACAAAGGCTAAAACAAAAGCCTCGACCAACAAAACCAAAATACAAGACCATTTTCACGACGTCCCTTCACGGCACTCGGTATCTTTTGTCTTGCTCGCGAAAATCTTTGACTTCCTCCCTCGTTAAGGAAGCTATTACAAGACAATTCGCTCGCACGGGGGTAACGGAACGCTAAATCCACCTCCACGCTGCAGTCGTAGCACCTTTTGTTTGAGTTCCGGCAGAAGGGCAACCAGGGAGTGAGTTACGTGAGAAATGTGCGATCAAGTAACACCCCAGAATGTTAGAAAGTATCGTAACCTAATCGTAATTCCTTAAGAATGGGTACCAAAGAAATTAATCCAAGGTAATCGTCGGGGAGAGGGATAGCAAGGAAATGAAGTACAGGGGAAGATGTGATGAGGTAACACCCACAATCTTAGAAATTATCTCAAGTTAATTACAAGGTGTCATGAGGTAATCGAGCGACACAAGGGCGAAGAAGGGGTGAATTGGGTCTTCATATGATAAGATAAGGAGTTGAAAGCATCGTAAGTGACTGTAACCCCACCACCATGCAGTGATCCCGACACCTTTTGTTTAAGATGGAGGTTCCGGGACAGGGACAACGTTGAAGTGAATTATGAGTGAAAACGTGATAAAGTGACATTCAAGGGTAGTGAGTATTCATCGTATGCTCCCCATAAAAACAAGTGATTGTGGGAATACTACGTGACCTGGCAGCAGACTACGTGCGCTAAACTTAAAATCTTCCCAGTTTCTGACAGCGGCGAAGGAAGGTGTTCACGTTGTCAGATAGTATACAATTCCGTCAGAACAGCGAACGATTTCTGGAAATTTTGAGAATTCTCTGACCATGCAACAGTACTTGTAGATTAATATTTTCCCCATTTCTGAAAGTTGCGGGAAACCAAGAGGAACGAGCTCTCCATATCAACGAAAAAAATACCGTAAACTACCAGCACTCAAAACCTCATAAGAAAAACAAACGATTTGGAGAATACTCTGACCTGGCAATTGTGCCTTCGTCTTAAATTCTTTCCCCATTTCTGACAGTTGCACGAAACCGAAATGAAAGCGCCCGGTAACAATTAAAACTGAGATCCCTATCGCAACAGCAATAACCCCAACTCTCTCTCAAAGGGAAAAGGAAAGCAATCGAAGTCTAGTTTTTGGACTGGAGTTACTAGCCTGCAATTACCCTCTAGCCCCGTGGGAGAGAAAAGGAAATTTAGATACGTCGAGAACTGTACGCTACAAGTGTTCAACGTCATAAACATTTACACCGCCGGCGCAATATTCTGCTTCAGGCGCTAAACGTAGAAGGAAACGAAAAATATCCAAAAAAATATTCAGCGCTGTCAATACACCTTTCTTTCATGTACTAAATTTGGCAGCCACAAATGCTCGACGCCGTGAATGCAGTATTTTCGGGTGTTAAGTCAATCAGCCAAAAATGTTTAAAAAATGATCACCGTCGCCAATACACGATTCTCGTCCCAGTGCTAACTCAGAAAAGCCTGAAATGTTTCCAAAATGCTCAACGTCACCATTGTAAAATTCTGATTCACGTGACAGGTTTGAACTGTGAAAATGCGTAATTCCTTCAGCGCATGGTAGTTTTTATTTCTAATTTTTTTTTTCTATTCTTGCTCCAGACAGACAATTATATTCAGCTGAAGATAACCCTTACCTGTGAAGGGATTGCTGTGAAAGGATTTACGGTGACTATACTCTCCACCTACAAAAATTTCTTAAAACTAAACAGAATATGCTGGAGAAAGGGAGGAGACAGTGGGGGGAAAAAATCACCGAAAAGAAAAGGTTCCTATGCAATATTCTGGTTCAGCTGCCAAACCTGAAAGGCTGTCGAATTTGAGGGGCGGGGTTTGGGGGGGAAAGGAACCAAACCTTATCCTCGAGAAGACGTGACTGGCTCCAGATATAGTTAGTTTTTGTGCTGTACCTTTCTACTGTCGGCTGGGAAGTGGAGGTGCCTGTACTGTCTGGATCATGTTGAACTATCTCACTCTCGTTTATCTCTCGCTCCACCCTCACCGTTATCTCCTTTTCCCAGTTTCTCGCCCTTTTCCTCGTCCCTTTCCCCACCCTTTACTGCACAGGCTCATATTCATCTCTTTGTTCCGCTGGTGGTTTTTGCTTGCGCGGTTGAGCCAGGATTTCGAAGGCTTGAATATTGTGTGAATTATCGTGTGGGCCATTTTCACTGGACAGGGTGTTTGATGGTTCACCTACTTTTCAGCTTTCTGTTTCTTTGTTTCTGGATCTTACTTCAACCCATCTTTTAAATGCGCTGGAATGGATGGATGTATGGATGAGGATAATAGTAATACTGTGTACATTTGGACTGTTTGTTTTTGTTTCTTATTTGTCTGATTTTTCTCCATTCTCTTGCACCAAAAATTATTTAATAATTAATAATGCTCCAGCACCTCTTATTTTCTTCCTAATTATATTTTCTTTCCATCTCCTACGTAAAAAAAAAAATCGTCATCACCTTCCAGTTTTCATTTCACCGTTCCCTTCCTGTCTCTCCACATTTTCCAATCTCGATCTTTTCTCTCACCACTCTCCTTTAAGTTCCTGTTCCTAATCTCTCCATGTCCAACCACCTTTCTCCTCTTTCCCGATTCCATTTTGCCTTCACATTTATCTCTCTCTCTCTCTCTCTCATGTACTATACCTTTCACTACCTAGTAACACGCCAAGTGCGCCATGAGACTGAGAAAATCACAGCTCACCACCAAAACACTAGAATTTCACGATCCACCGCTGTCTACAACCACAATTACCACTACCACTACCGCCAAGTCTACTACCACTACAGTTACTACCACCACCATCGCCAAAACACTACCACTTCTACCGCCACCACTACCATTACGACCAGATTGCCATGAATACCACCCCCACGGCCGTCACTAGTACCACAACCACACCACTACCACAGCCACCCTCACTACCACTACCACTATCACCACCAACACTACCACACTTGGGTCTGTGGATCAAGCTACTGCAACTGACGGCTCTGCTACATACCTGTCACCCGTCACTCGCACCTCCACCCACTTTCATAGAGTTTCTAGATTACGGATCATCTCAGCCACTTCAGCATAATGACATGTTTCACAGACTAATTCAGAACTCCATTATTAAATTTTCTTAGTTAATCGATTTCTTCTCCGAATACTGATTATTTACCCGCAACAGACTGACACTGAGAATCCAGGAAGTCGTCTTGCTCTCCCGTTACTCAATTACCTTTGCAAATACCAGTCATTATGAAGACCGACAATATGTTACTTCCTGATATCTTTTTATTTCTTCTAAGTGGCTTTCCGTGCTTCTGGCTTTTGGCTTCACTCTCCTGCCAGATGTTCCGGTAAAAGCCCCGATATCCATCTGGGTCCTGGCGGTGGTAAACGTGGGCTGGGGGGTCCTTATCGCTTGGCCCATCCTACCAGTTAGAGGGGGTGGTAAAAAAGTTGGTGATTGGTGAGTGGTTTTGGTGGAGATGGAGATGGGAGGAGGGTGGAGACAGTTGGTGCATGATGGGAGGGTGGTGAAGGGAGTGGTGGTGTGAGGATAGTGAAAAACTTATTATTTTCTTTATTTGAAAAGGAAAAAAGCAACTGCTGAAAACCAGGAAAGCTTGTTCCTTCTAAAGAAACTCATCAATAATAAAACCAAAATCAAGAATCGGTCATTCTGATATGCCTGGATATATTCCATTTAAAAGATTTAAAAGCGGTGGGAAATGCTGATTTAGACAGTTTCACAACTGACTAGTTGCATATGTGCAAAAATGATCATACCAGTCAACTCTTACCGGATGGTGATTAAGGAAAAAAAAATGCATGATGGAGGTCATAATGCGAGGGCGGAGATCGGATTATGGTGAGAACATTGGGGACATGATGGGAGGATAGTGATAAACGTGGTGAGCTGAAGATGGCGATGAGTAGGGAAAAAATGGTGTGGTGCAGATAAATAGGACAGTCGATGCATGATGATAATTTGGTGAAGAGTGCTGGTGAACGATGAAGAGGAGGTGACTGAGACAGGGTGTTAACTCCATGACAGAAAGGCAGTGGTGACAGCGTAAGACAAGAAAGACGCAATGAAAGTTTAAAACGACGAGTGGAGATAGGAAAGTGGCGGTGACTGACTGCATGATAGGAGGTCATGGCGAAGCAGTACGGGAAAGTGGTAATGACACCAAAAATGATCGAAGGTTGTTTTGGCGGTGTGGTGATGGGAACTGGGGCAGTATGAAAAATGTGATAATAAAGAGAAATTTATGGTGTAGGACGGTGGATATGCCGTTGTTCGTGTTCCTCTCTGCATATCACCATAATCAACGTACCGTGAGACATGAATGGCCCAAAAGCAGTGACGATAATGCACAAAGAGCATATATGGTTGATACGCAGAGGGTAGTGATGCAGCATGTATATGTTATGACCACAAGCAATCGCTACACACCCACAACGTTCAGAATCCATTTCTCAGGCAAGAAGCACACAATGACGAAGGAATGGAGAAAATCCAGCAAGAAGGAAGTACATGGAACATATGACCAGGAATAATATGGATGACCGTGGTGATGGAGAGTGCCACATGCTGAGACGACAATCACATCCCATCCATCATAGTTATGGATACAAGTTTCTATACACAAGGAGCACATAATAGCGAAGGAGACAGCAATACTCATATGGAGGAAGTACAAGGAGTATAAAACCAGGAACAATAGGCACGACTGTGTGACGATGGGGTAGTAAACGCCGATACCACAACCACATATTCCCCCCCTCCTCCAACATCCGCGACTCATCATTCTCATACAAGCAGCATATAGTGACGGAGGAATGACCAATATCCAGCGGCGATGGAACAAATGGAGCATATGGTTCGGAATAATGACCACCAGGAGGTTGATGAAGGATGGCAAATGTTAAAATTACAATTATCCATATGTCACTAAGAGTCGACTTTTATGACGAAGGATAAGCAAAATCCAGTGAGGCGTAAGGAGGAGTAAATGGCGAGGAACAATAAGAATAAATGGTGAATAAACGTGGACAATGTTGACACCACAACCACTCGCCACCACAATCATCCTAGTTCCATTTTCTCGTACGGGGAGCAATTATACTGACAAATTAAGTAATGGACAAAACCAATGAGGAGGACGTGTAAAGAATGTATGGTAAAGAGCAGCAGATCACAGAGCAGTGAAGGAGAAAGGCAAATGCTCAGACAACAACCACTCACAATTTACCTCCTCAGATCTCTCCCTCTCCCTACGACCTCCAGGACCCCAAACCTCCAGATGTGACCACGAACACCGCCTGACTGCCTGGTCAAGTAAAAAGGGAAAATGCCAAATAAGGACCAAACTGGTGATGTAAACCGCTATCTTTCCTATTATCTAGACAGACAGTAGGAGTGAATGATCCTAAGTTCCGTCCTTTGAGAGAGAGAGAGAGAGAGAGAGAGAGGCGATGTGTCTCTAAGTGCTGCATAAAAACCATCAGAAAGTCCTCACCAATTATGCTAAGTCTGTCTAATAAAGAAGCGTCAAATAATAATCCCAGGCACTGAGTAAACATAGGTAAAAATTAGCAAGCAATTTTTGAGTCCTTCCAAACCCACCAGGCAGATTTTTATAGCGAAAAAAAAAAAAGAAAATCAGAAGGCTCAAAAATCCTGCATTTACCTGAAATTATCGTAGGCAGTTTATCTTCATTATGAAAATCGAAAGGGCAAGACAATTATGTATGCTTACTCCACCTTTTTATTGACGGCCTAGCTAAGAGCGAGAGAGAGAGAGAGAGAGAGAGAGAGAGAGAGAGAAATAACCACTAGAGAAAATACAAACACAAGAGAAAACGAAAAAATCCAAAAGAAAACTAGAAAAAGAGAAAAACTTACCTGAAATTCCAAAAACTTAAAAAAGTCGAGTTTCATAATCAAACCCTTCACTCGCTTTCACTGGGCGGCCCTCTCCCAACACGTCTCATTAAAACATAAAAATCTCTCGGACTATCCACAAGTTACGATCCCACCAACTGCTAGGCCCAGGAGGTGATAAAACAGACCACTTGGACCAAAACTGCACAATCACACGGAGATGAATGGCAATGTGGAAAAAAACAAAACGATAAAAACAAATGCAATAATATATGCAAAGAAAATGGTTGAAATATAACAAAATTAAACAAAATAACACAACCCAAAAATAGCTATAAACAAAAATAATACAATAATAATAAAAACGCAGAACAAAAATATACAGCAAAATAAACGAGGCAAGACTAAACAAAGTACATAATATAATAAAACATAGAAATGAAAATGAGTAAAACACTGTAAATACTGACTGGATTACTTATAGCGGCCGGCGTGCACAAGCCTAACACGGCGGGCATCTCTGCTATACACGCTCAAGCCGTTTCATCAATACACCTCCAAGTCGTGTTCCAGAGGTTCTCCAGGCCAACTAATCCGCAAGGCTGAGGAACACCATTTTCTATCGGTCGAAAAGTGATCCGTACCTAACAAGAAAATCCTTACGATATTCCTAAAAATATATATAAATACACAAATGTCAAATACCCAATAACCGCTAATAAAAAAAATAAAAATTAATGGTCGATACTGCTAACAACCACTAATTAATAGATAATGAAACTCAAACAGTCTCCTTCCAAAACCACGAAGGACAGAAAGCCACGAAACGGACAGTCTAAAGGGTCTAACTCAAGAATCTCTCTCTTTCTCCCTCTCTCTCTCTCTCTCTCTCCCATACACCCTCGCCTCCCCCATTCTTCCTCCCCCCTTTTCCTTTTGTCTATTCACTCTCCTCAAGTCCTTCACAGCCACCAACCACCTTCCACTTTCTTGTCCTCATCCTCCTCGTTCAGCTGTAACTCCTTTTCAGTCTATTCACTACTTACACCTCCCTATCCAACCTTCTCTTCATCCATCCTCATAGTTTTCTGATAATTCTTTTCTCTATTGTATTCTACTATAGTTACATCTTACTTATTCTCAAAATCCTCCTTTGATTTCACAGCTTTTATTCTCCTCCCCCTCTCTCAAGCCTCAAATTTATCTCATTATTTTCTCATTTTCTCCCTTCGCCACGTACTTCTCAACCTCGTCTCTAGTTTCTCCTCCATTTCCTTCTCTATTAATTTTGCCTCTAACTTTCAAATCCTCTTCCTCTCGACGCCATCCTTCTTTCATTATTCTTCCTTCTCATTTTACATATCGTTTACCTTTACCTATCCCCACCTTTTCCTTCAGTGTCCTTCCTACCTATCGTCTACCTCTACTGCATCTCTCTTTTCTTATCATCTACTTCGTTCATAAATACCTCTTCCCTTTCCTCCCGCTCGTCCCTGCCGTTACCTCTCTAGCTTCTCATTTTTCTTCCACTTCCTTCACAACATCTACCTCGATCTTTCATCTTTCTCCACCACCCTATCCTTCTCCCCACCAACTGCTTTCCGTTTTCCTTCTTCCTATCATCCACCTCTTTCTCTCCATTCCTCCCCCTCCCCTCCTTCCGTCACATCTATCTCCACCTTTCCATACACCATCCTTTTCCAGAACCCAACCCTCGTCGCCACCTCCCGTCACATTCCTGCCAGAGACCAGAAGCCTCACACCCGATAAGCATCAGTTTAGACACACATAACTATCATTCCTCCCCCACCTGTCGACTCTACCGGTGAAGCCACATTTTTACTCCTTAGGTCAAATATGTACTTTTCTTGTTATATTCTTGTTACTACCAGGCGATTTTTTAAGCTCTGAGGAGACTCTTTCCTATTTTATTCTCGCTAACATCAGACGCTTTTATTAAATTCTGGAGTGACTTTCGCAACAGAAGGGCTTAGTCACCGTTATCAACTTCTGCAACTACCAGACGCTTTTATTTCATCTTTGGAGAGGCATTTGGATACGAGAGCTTTGATACAGCCTCCATCGACTCCTTCAAAACAAAATGTCTTTCCCACGTTGACAACATAATGTTTGGAAAATAGCAAGGAAAAAAAGTCGTTGGGCTCAAGAAGTTATACGTCCTGACAGTGATTCCTTCACTGATATATAATTAACCCCGTCTGACCCCGCCTTTTTCTGCTGCGATTTTTGCTACCGTAAGTGGATTTTAGTCAGCAAAGTGAAGATTTCCTTTGGTGAAGGTTACAAACAATTTCCATTAACCCTTACCTAGGAAAGGTCTTCCCTAATTATATTTAATCGTCTGGCATCAAAATCAAATATAAAAGATGCTATCATATTGAAGGGTCAAGCTTCTGGATAGGACAGAAAAACTACAACTTACCTTTTTAGAATGCTAGTAAGGTTATAGCAGAAAACTTCAACAGCGAAGCACATGTCTACATATATAAGTCTGGAGTATGCTATATTCTAACAGCATCAAAATGACAAACTTTTAAAATCATACACATGGCAATTGTAAGTATATGAAAGCATAAAAACTACTTAAACCACACATTCGCGTAATGAACTTTGAGAACAAAAAGGTACTAAAAGTATACTCAATCGGAAAGCATAAGCAAAGGGCATCACTGGACACAAAGAGAAACTACTTACGCCACACGTCCACAGTAAGGTACCTTATTATATTACGTGCACGAAAGGTAACTATATACTCAACACACAGGTCCTCAGCAGAGATATGGCACGCCTTACCTGCAAGAGACAAGAGAGAATCACGTAAATATGGAGGCGTGGGTGAAAGTGAGCGTCGGACAGAGACAGAGAGGGGGAGGGCGAAGGAAACCAGCGAGAAAGCGAAAAATAAAACAGTAACATTTTGGAGGTAAAGGAACGATGTGGCTGATTGCGGACGATGGAAGGAAAGGAGGAAAGCAGGGGGGGGGGGGGGAGTGAAATGAAAGAAGCAGGTTGGGCAATAACACGAACGTACTAGTAATTCCACATCTTCCACCAGCATCTTTCAGAAACCCTATAAAACACAGCCAAGGGTATAAACTCTTCTAAATAAACCAACCCTGTGTGATCCAAGTAATTTTTGGATGAAGTGTTAAAGCACAGCCAAGGGTATAAACTCTTCTAAATAAACCAACCCTGTGTGTTCCAAGTAACTTTTGGATGAAGTGTTTCAGAGAAAATATGGATATTATGTAAACCATTTCAGATTACCTCGACATGCTGCTAGAAGCTCCATGCACTTTTAGGGTACAGCATTCCTGAGACACACAGACTGACTGACAGAAAGATAGACAGATTACACAGACTGATTGATATACAGCTAAAACATAACATGAGACGCCAGGCTTTCTGTACTGTAAGTATTTTTCTAGGTGCAGTAATGCTGAGAAACCATTACTACCTAATTTAATATACAGGTACCAGGTTCTATTCCCTTCCAAGTACTTTTTGGGTGGAGTACTCCCAAGAAAATAAATCTACCAGTTTCAGTCGGCTGCAAAAACGCGTCCACCTCAATCCCTACACGGTGGCCGAGCGTCGGTGAATGTGCGCGCGTGTGATTCTCCAGAGGTGATGAAAAAATTACGCACTTTCCCCGAGCTTATGGAGGGAAAGGAAGGAGGAGGGAAGTATTGATGAAAGAGGGATAAGAAAGGTGAGGGATGGTAGCTATAGTGAAAAGACGAGGAGCACGGGAGGACGAGTAAGAATGGTATAGTCAAAAGAAAGGCAAAGAAGGAATGATGATGGAAACGAAGAGGAGACGAGTGAGACGATTCTCTCCCTCCCTCTCTCTCTCTCTCACACACACACACACACACACACACACACACACACACACACAGACAGAGAGAGAGACAGAGAGAGAGAGAGAGAGAGAGAGAGAGAATGGAAGAAGAAAGCAGTGAGGGGAAGAGGAGGAGGCCTGCGTAACATCCCCTGCCAGAAGCCTCCCGTCCCCATCGGCATTGTGGGGGCAAAATGGCCTGAGAAAAGCTCTCCAGTTACAAGGGAGGAAGTCTCGGGTTCCGCGTAATAAGGGCTGACAAAGGCCTCTGCCAGCGATGTTCTGAATAGCCCCTGCCTGAGTGTCGCGTCCTGATGGGCACAGAAAGCCTGGTGACGGGTTCTGGGCGAGAGGGTGGAGTGGGGGTGACGAGGCCAAAGGGTCCGCCGCGGCTGTGGGAGTCGGGAGATTTTGACGTCGCTGTAAGTAATTATCCAAAACAATTTAAATGGTTGGATAACAGAGATATACGTGACAGGAAGTAGGTGGGAGATTTTGATGCTGCAATAGGTAGTTATCCAAAACTCAGGAAATATGAAATACGACAGATGTATTTCTGACTATACTGCATACTGTACTCCTACGATGGAGGATTTGTGTGAGGGTGGTTCATTATCAAATAATACTTGGTGATTTATTCACTAAGACATTACACCCAGGATGGTATGTCGGGCAATACAGATGAATGGATATATCGAGTAAATAAATTTCTAGCGACCAGCTTAAAAACGCATGACACGCACAGGCAGCTTCACTGACCACAACTTCATTTGAGAACGAACTCTTTTCTATTTTTTTTTTTTTAATCCTCGCAGATCAAATCATTCATGCGATCAGCTTACCTCAACAGATATCCTAATTATAAACAAACAAGCCTCATGCAATCTGTACCTCACATGTAACTGTAAGAGGCAGACAATACAAAGGTATAAAACCGAGGCCCGTTCCAGCTTCTGAAAGTCTGTAAACTTGTGGTCAGCCCCAGAGAGATGCTGCCTTCACTAAGCGGTTTATCCTGCCCACCGCTAAACCCCATAACCTTGTGAGGAAAGATACACGCAAAAAATGTGATTATATCTTCCCACTATAAAGTAAGGCGTGGGTACCGCGGAGTCCAACTACAAGGCAACATGTTATAATCTTCCTAATCAACACGGGCAAATTATCAGTTAGATAGTTGAGGAAAAAAAAAAAAAACGAATTAATGGTTTCTTTGAGAGCGCCGAGGGGGACGTAATGAGATGGGCGAGACGTCAACTAGAAAATAGGGATCATAATGCCGTCAACCCAACCTTCCTCCCCATCGCGGGCACTCCCAATTAGCATAATGAGTCTATTTGGCTCTGGAAAGGAAGGAAAATATTGAACACGTGTGGTAAATTGCAGCGTAAGGGCGGGTTAGGTGTAATGTGAGTGAGGTATGGAGGATATAAGAAGGGTCAGAATAAGGCAACGTGATGAGGATGAACCTGAATAATGAAAATCTTGAAAAAAGAAGATGGGTATTCGAAGATTTTTTTTTTCTGGGGGGGGAGGCGGGGAAAGGATGGATGAGCAACATAGCATGAAAAGACTATTAACGTATTCACTGCGAGCAATCTGTATTAAATGTATTCTTGTTACCCCAGCTTCCCTTATTCAGCTTGTAGCAGATCTCGTGTACTGGAAGTATTAACGCTGATCCCCGGTAACTCTTTCTGGGTCGTCAGTAGACTGCAAGAAGAAAATATAACTATGTCCTCGAGCTGTTGGGATTAAGTCACCAAGAAAATGTCCCAATAAAAAAAAATAAATAAAACAACATAAAAGCAGGAAGGAGACAAATTCTGGGTAAGAGTGAAGGAGAGTGAGTCATGAAGGAAGAAATACTAACGACACTGAATAGTCTTCTCGTTGGCTTAGGAGACTTCGTGGCAACTCTCCTTTAGCAAAATAATTTGCAAAGTACGCCATGATGCTTTATTTACACCTACTTAACATCAACGCATTCTGCCTCGAAAACGTACAGAAGGATACTAAGATTATAATAGGCAAAATAAATCGCTGAGGAAGTTGTCAGAGGAAATATCTGAAGTTTACGAACACAAAATGCGCCAAGGTGAGAGAAGAAAGAAGAAACAAACTTCTGGCAAGAATGACATGGGTAGGATTGTGTGAGGGAGGAATAAATCAGAGAGACGTACACACCAGGACATGGCAACAGGAAGGCGCTTAATGGGAGTCAGGGTCAGAGAAAAACAACAGGTAAGAGGACGAAGAGGAAAGAGGAAGAAATGAGAGGAGGGGGTGGCGGGAAGAAGAATAAAGAGGAGGAGGAGGAAGACGAAGCATGAAGGGGATGGAGGCGGGAGGATAAAAAGGGGAGGGGGGGAAGAGGAGGAACGACTGACGATGACGATGATGATGATGGGGTCGACGATGACTAATCAACGTTGCTATCAGCGTTGCGAATTGTCCGACATACCGAGATACTGTTTATGGTAAAGGAACAATTCAGAGATTATGTAAAGGAACTACTAATCGCACGCTGCTGCACCACCGCCACCAACGCCGCCTCCACCAGCTGCACCTCCACCTCCAACAGCCTTCGCGAGCCTTATAAAGCAGGTCCCAGGGTCTCCAGCCCCTAGTGTTCTCTTGAAGGGCGAAGGGGGAGGTGTTCAGTCCAGCCGTTGCCAGTAACTCGTTCAACCAGGTCATTTTTATTTTATTCTTGCTACATTTAGGTGACTTTATTCGGCTTTTAAGAGATTTTTTGAACTGAAGGGTTAGATACAGACCTCATTTACTCATTCATCAATAAAGATCTTTCCTTAGTTGAATAATATCGTCTGAAATTAACAAGAATAAAGCAATAAAATGTCATCTGGTTCAAGGGGTTAATGTTGTTTACTGGGAAAGAGGGACATGATAAATTGTGTGTGTGTGTGTGTGTGTGTGTGTGTGTGTGTGTGTGTGAGAGAGAGAGAGAGAGAGAGAGAGAGAGAGAGAGAGAGAGAGAGAGAGAGAGAGAGAGAGACAGACAGACAGACAGACAGAGAGAGATTAACACGAACTTATCCACTACTGGTGACATACTCTTGACCGACATCATGAACTTGGTGCGAGGACGTCCAATGTCTGTCTTCCTACCGCCACTCGCATAGCAGGTGTTAATATTCACCCCCTGAAGCACCTCCCGGTAAGAAATGTCCACGATGAAGTCACTGGTGGTCTTCACGACTAAAAGGATGGTGAGACAGGAAGAGAAAATAACACACCAAAACACCACCACAAGAGAATACAGAGTAGCTGTGGCTCTGTGGACGTGCACTGGCTCTTTGCACTCCTCACACTTGACATTCAGGCCTCCTTAGTTTTTGTTTCCCTGCCACCTGTTTAGTCACCAGGCATTAGCTATCACCCTCCCCCACCCCTCCTCACCTTCACCAGGGGATCAAGTGTCGTTCAAGAAGGGCAACTGTGAGTCACTAGGTTAAATGAATGGGCAGTAAATCCTTCACTTTGGTTTTATATTCACTCACATTATTCAGACGTTTAAAATAAAATACTGTTTTCAGGATCCACCAGTAAACTAAAGTACGCAGTCTTCTATTTAAAAAAAAAAAAAAAAAATCATCCTTTATTCTTGGAGGGGCGACTTATACGCGCTTCTTCGCCACTGGGAAACTTACCGCGGACTGAGGGATTAAGTGAATGGGCGTCAAAGCTGCCATATTGATTTTGTAAGCTAATGACGCACATTATACATATTTAGATTCATATTTACTTAAACTTTAATAATACCGTGCTGTTTTCAGGACTGATAAGCAAGATGAAGTGATCACAAACCTCATTCTAAAATCCGGCAAACTTTCCACACACCCCAACACGTCCAGTAAACCTTGCACCAAAATTGCCGGTGTTGCCTGGGGTCTAAAAGGGTACGAGGGCCCAGCATTGTTCTCCACTACAGGGGGGCTCCCTTGCCCTTATCACCCTGAATTAGCAAGGCAGTCAGGTCAACTTCAACATTATTCAACTACTTTTTTCGTACATAAGTTTTCTCCAAGACCCCTACTCATAAACGTTCTTGAGTCTGAGATTCATTCAATATCATCTACTTCAGTGCCGTGAATATTTTAAATGGAAGGAGCATACCCGCACATGGAAGTTATTTAGGCTATTTTTTCAATATATTACACTACCATCAGAGTGCAATTCACCTATATGCTCCGACCTTTATCTTAAACAAGTACCAACCACTTCGCAACTAATCAACAGTGAACAGAAACTTGAGAAATACCGTAAAACAAAATGAATGACGGCATGTAATATTTCAATGCCGAGGAGACTTGTTTATCGCAAAAATTGGTTAAGCTCCTTTACGAATAGGTGGCCAGGGGTTAAGGGTGATAAGAGAGGATGATGAAGTGGGCATCCCGTCCCGCCGAGATAAGTAGGAGATAAGGCCGTTAGCATCGGGTCATGGGTGGCTGGTTCTATCAATATATCCATTTCCAGAGGCAGCATCACGTAACGAGTGGCTTCAGGAAAACGACCTCCTGGTAGTTACGTCATTAACTAGCCAATTATGCTCACTACCAACCTAGTGTATGCAATGACTGTTTTAGGCTACTGCAATTGAAGTGAAGTGTGTAAAATTATTAGCCATGAAGCGTGAATAATAAATGATTAATAATGATGATGATGATGGTGGTGATAGGAATAATCCTAAAAATAATAATATAATTTCAATCAATCCCTCTCATCCCGACACATCCTCCTCCCTCATATACGTCCCAATTCGGTAGCAATTCCTCTCCTACTGACCTCGTATGTCCACTCTGTCCCATTTCTCTCTCCGCATTTCCCTTTTCTTCCACTCCTTTTCCCTCCAATCAATCCCATTTTTACACATTCTACTCGCAACACACACACACACACACACACACACACACACACACACACACACACACACACACACACACTTCATATTATATTCTTCCATTTCTTATCTCTCCACATTCATCTCTATCTCCCTCTCCTTCCAACCACCCCAACTTTCATACACTTCCCAGATCCCAGCGATGCAAATTCTCTTCCAAAACAATTACCGCGAAGATGAGAGGCGATAAGGCAGCGAGCGTGAGTGGCGAAGTATGAGCTTGTTACCTGAGCTTGTTACCTGGACAATGGACCTGGGTAAAAAGAAGCAGGAAAATTCTCTTCAGAGGGTTTGTAGTACATTTTACACGCCACATTCGTATACAAATAAGTCTGCATGCCTCTTTTTATAAAACCGGTCAAACTTAAAAAATGTAAAGCCATACTACGAAAAAATAGGCTAGAGATTTCATATACGAGGCATCGCCCCCCCCCAAAAAAAAAAAAAAAGAAAGAAAAAAAAACATCAGCGGCAAACTCTCCTCAGATGGATAAAACCTCCGATTTTCTTATCGTGTGCTGTGGTGGTGGTTTGGCTGGAACGTCGTGCTAGTGTTTGTCGGGTAGTAAGGGGGCAAACAGAGGCCAGACAAAGGGCCGTTCCGCCCACACATACGGGACCAAAGTCAATATTTGCTATCTGACTTGGGACTCGTTGAGCGCGTCACGTCACTTGCACGAGGTCAGGAAAGGAGGCTGTTGCTCTAGGTCAAGAAGGGAAGCAGGTTATACGCAAAGGAAAACAGTGAAAAGCTGGGTTACTTTGAGGGAGATATACCTGTTGCTCTAAGTCAAGATGGGAAGCAGGTTACACGCGCGACACTCGAGAAAAAAAAAAATGCTTATATATATATTCTATACACAATAATCGGTGACAGTATATGGGTATAAATACATGAGATGAAACAGGAAGCACCGATAGTGAGGAAAAACGGGGCATGAAATTAATGTGGCGTGCTGGCGAGTGAAGAAAGATGAAATGTGTGTGTGAAACGGAGGGAGAGAACTGGGTGAGGAAGAGGGAGGGGACAGCATTTATCACCTGAGGAAAGACGCGGCGAGAAAGTAAGAGTGGTGTACTAAGGAGTGAGGGAAGATGATAAGTGTGTGTGGGAGGCCAAAGCTAAGGGAGAGGGATGCCAGTTCCTCCCCTCCCCTCCCTCCCATCAGCGAGAACCAGAAGAGTGGGGAAGGGAGGCGGGGGTGAGACAGAGGAGGGGCAGGTGGAGGGGGACGCACACTTAAGCCAACGCACACCTGCAGCTCAGACACCCAACACCTGTGCAACCAGCCTCACGTTGTGCTTACATATCGTCCCCCCCGACCACCTCAATATGTACCTAGGGCCTCGTGTGGACAGAAATATCAGCTTGAAATAAAAATCACGCCCGTAGTGGACACTGTGGACGCGTGGATAGGCAACATTGCACTCAGACATCAACCAGACAATCCTGGGACGCAACAAAGATGCAAAGGAGTGAAGTGCACGAGAATGGAAGGGAGCCTGACTGAAGACGAGGAGAAAGAGGGAGGTTCGTGAGGATTGAAAGGGAAAGGCCGGGTCACTGTGCACGACCAATGCCGTGTGTTGAAGCAGTAGTGCACCAGCAGGGATCAGGGTTCAGGGCCCAGGGTCGGGGACGGCCCTGACAAACTACACTCTGGCTGAAAGAGGACGCTGCTCAACCTTTAAATGGAACTGTCAAACCCTTTCGCTGATCTCCACACACAAAAGACGTACTGGTTTTGATGGATTTAGGACGGTATTACTGAGTTTCAGGGCCGTACGCAAGTTCAGGCTTAGATCGCAGAGTGAAATGTTAATTCCTATTTTTTTTTTTTTACCGCAATTTATGCATCGTCTGTGGTTATTAAATGAGGTACGTCTGGATCCCAATTTGCTATTTAAGGTTTAAGCATCCGATCCCAAGGGTGACAGCTCGGATTGAAGGAGTCAATGTGTCTCGGCTCGCAATTTGGGTCGGGTTAGGATGGGATGTCAGGCACAATCTGGGAGAGGTTTGGACAGGACGTATAAGCACCGGACGACACACGCGGGCCATTGCGCTAAGTGACGTCCAAACCCACACTGCACACACGGCAGGAGAATTCACAATGAGAGTGCAAGTTGCCTCTGAATCCGTGGTGCAACCTGGTGAAGACACGCGAGAGGGCAAGTTAAGTATAATGAGGGTGTGTAATGCAAAAACAATCGATAAAAACTACGAGGGGCAAGTGACTTTTAGATCCAGGGAGACTTTTGAATCAGACGCTTCACAAAAGATATACAGTAATAGACTTTTTCTGTACAATGTCGATTTATTTTACCTAAATCCCGACGATTTTGTTCAGCTTACGCGATACCTCTCCTAATGAAGGTTACAAACAATTACTATTATGGTGGGCATTCTATTACATTCTTGTTGTAGCTAGGGGATTTAAATTCGGTCAATGGGAAAATGAGAGAAAAGACACAATAAACAGTTTAAGATAACAAAGTAAGCATATCTCTCATTAACCTTAAAAGTATGGCAATGCATGAAACAAGCTCATAAACTGATGGTAAAGAAAAACGAATCTTAAATCCGACGATAAACAGAGGATGAAAGGTGAGAGTTTGAAAATGGACGTCTGAGCCCGCCAACTAAACAAATGATGAAACCTAAGCGTCTGCAAATGACGGCCCAAACCACACGCTGGGAAGAACCGTGAATGTAAATACAGGTGAATGCAACGCAAACAGACACGAAATACAGAAACGGAAGATGTCAGACTTAGACTCTCATCCTTATCACCATCATTCCAACCGCTGTTCCATCAGCATCGCAGCTTGCGTTTCATAGGCATCATCCCAACCTTAATTTCACCACCATCCCAGGACAAAACTCCATCATCGCTGCCATAATTATCTCTTCTAAGCTTAATAAGATTGTGGATATACCACGAATATAATGAAAATGAAGTCAATGAAGTGAGAGGGTTAAACTCATCAATAATACTCTAGGGCGTCCGACTCTCGCTTCATGATTTTGGACCCCCCCACTGTAAAAGTCAGGGAGACCGCAACTGTACAAATGGGCTGCTGAAATGTTGGAAACTGCAGGTAACCCAGCCCATGAGCTCACCAACGGGGCATGTCATTCCTCCACAACGATTACGGATTCTCCATTTTTCTTGCTGCACCAGCAGACGATTTTCTTCTTGGGAATCCTCCTTAATTTTAAGGGAATGAAAAAGGATGTCCTTTAACCCCTTCAGGATCAAAGACAATAAAACCATCACCTCTTGGTGGTGGTGATGAGCATGGAGAGTTTTCAAACCTCTTCACTAGGAAAGTTCTCCCTTTCATTATCACGCTATATAATTCCCGTCGTACTAAAAAAAAAAAAAAATCGAGAATACCAGTGATGTTCATAACAGACGTAAAATTATGGGCGAACGCATGAGACAGTAAGTGACATATGGATGGTAGATAAAAACATAGGATGATGTAACGCGAGTAGGAGTCGGGGTAGCAAGCAAGCGACCAACCCGACCACCTGCACAACACCCACTCACTCCCACACACACATCAGGAAGGGGAAGCGGTGGGTGTAAAGGCTGAAGGACGTTCTCATGTGGGCTTATGAGACTCCCTGACACTTCTTTACCTGTTAAATTTTGCTTATTACACCTTGACCCCTTCCGCACAATGATGGTTTATTTTAATACTTCTTACCATCCCGAGATTATGTTAAGCAGCTTCAATAAAAAAATAATCTAACAGTAAAGGGGTCAGAAATTATCTACATCAATTACTTCAATATGATGCTTTCTGTTTATCATTTAATTCTTTCCTGGATTTTTTTTCAGCTACAGACAAATGTTTGGGACTGAGTGAAGTACGGTACCATTCTCTAGTATGTTCTCAGTCTGTAAAAGTTTGTAAAAATCGGTACAGTTTGTAAGAACGACACAAAAAAAAAAAAACTTCAACACGCAATACAGAAAAAAATATGTTGGTAAGAAAGAAGTGACAGGGAGCTTCCTAACTCTCTCTCTCTCTCTCTCTCTCTCTCTCTCTCTCTCTCTCGACAGGTATAAAAAGTCTTGACACGTGAAAGTACTGAAATATGGAAAGGAATCCGTGTGAAGTGATCCGGAACCACGTGAGTTGCCAACATGTGATGACAGTCATAAATAACACAAAAATATATGTTTTCATTACCAAAAAAAAAAAAAAAAAAAAAAAATCAACACACTACCATTACAAGAAACATGATGACGTCTGAAAAAAAAAAATGTAATAAGCAAGAACCCTTCTAAAAAAAAAAAATGTAAGCTACTGGTTACGAAAAAAAACGGACTTTCATACTAGATTAACATAATTACTATTATATAAAACGGCTATGAAAAAACGCAGTGACTTCCAAATACACGAAAATGTACACTTCTAAAATGTTATGAACCCAGTAAACAATAAAGCTCCTGGTAAATATATGGCTACTTGCAAAAACATAAAAATGTAGACTATCACTGTCACAGAAAGTAACAGCTTTCGCAAATTATAATAAAAATCTAAACCCAAAAAGGAGCCTGGAATAGATGAATAACTAAAATACGCAATTAAAAAATGAAACAAGGTGAAATGTGTAGGAAGGATGAAGATGAAAGTGAGTGTGGTAATAACAGTGGAGAGATTGGTGTATTTACCCGCATGATACCTATATTACGTGGTAATGCAAAAAGAAGAAAATGAGTGTAATGGAGAGAAAGCAGGAAGAGAAGCACGAGGTAAGAAAGGAGGCTGAAGAAGTGATCGGGAAAAAAACACAGTGTACGGTGAATAATAGATCTGAAGGATAAAAAAAAGACAGCATCACCTATCACCTTCACTAGGATAAACAGTCTAATACTCATACTTCCAGACGATTTCATTCAGCTTAAGGTAGATTTCTTATGGGGAAGGGTCATGGGAGATCCCTTTTAACCTCCTAAGTGCCAGAGGTCCTTCCTAATAGAAAATTGAACTCCACTACGGCAAGGATAACAGATACAAAGACACTGGTGAATAGCTAAGAGGACCAAGTGGGAAACAGATTTAATAGATAAATGACAAATTATCCTCTATTGCAGAATGGGTCTATCCTAACCTGAAAGAAGTGATACCGGTATGTTGCTGGATATAATTACATGAAAACAACGTCCATGGATTGCAGGGGTTAACTGAGAGTACTTCTAACGTCTGCAGCAAAACTTTAACAAGACGTCATCAGAAAGAAGCAGTTAACATCTTCAACTTCAGGGCGTTATTTTAGACATTTTTTCTTGCTAGTGATAAGAGATTTTGTTCAGGTATGGAAGGATCACTGTGAGCAGAGAGAGTTGGAAACAATCTCCATTAACCATTCAGTCCAAGGACTTAACTTTTATCTCACCGTTGTTGCAGACGAACGATTTTATTCAGCTTACAACACAACGCGGACTGAAGGGGTAAAAGATAGAGTACACAGACATCAGAGAGGACCCGGAACCAAGAACATCCATAAAATAACCAGACTACATAAAGAGGGTGGAGGCGGGGGGTCCTGAGGCATCCCGCGTCTGTTGAATTATCACGCCTCACATCCCATCCCAACCCCCCCAAGGACATTTACATATCATCGGCCAAATCTGGGATTATCTTGATGCCGCGTGAATGCCGCCCCTCTCACTCTCGGACTCTGAGCTCTGCAACGGAATGAAGAGTGGCGCCGCCCTACTCAGGAATGGTCCCATCGTGGTGAGCAGGAAGGGGATAGAGCACCGTGCCCTGACTGTACGGCGAAGCGAAGTGCAAATGGAAGAAATGTAAATCGAAACTGTTCACTGTAAAGATAAAACCGTTTCGCCCAGACTTGGATCCTTTTCTTGCCCGACTCTGGCCGAACCATTCATTTTGATCATAACAATATACACAGTTTCAATATATACTCGTTCATATGTAGGATTATGCCGCTGCAGAACCAGTGACAAATATTTGACCTGGAGCAGTTTCAGGTGATGCTGATGAGAATGATGACTATAAATTACGATCCGTTACCTGGGAGAGATATACAATGCCTGAATTTTTTTTATCCAGGATGTAGCATCGGAAAACAGACACATATTCAAACTATATAAGCAAATACATACCCGGCAGACAGATAGACGAACAAACAGGCAGACATACATACATATCCAGCAGACAGACGGAAAAAGACAGACACACAAGTACATACCCAGCAGACAGGCAGTTACAAGTCATCAGTATTGCGATGAGATGAGGAAGAGAAAATCGTGTGATTGAAGGAGTGAATATGAGAGGCACAAGTGTTGGATAATAGAGTGCGTGGGTGGTCAAGTATGCGGTGAGTTAAATAATATGATGTGTGTGTGTATGTGTGTGTGTGGGGGGGGAGGGGGTAATGTACGTGTGGTGTTGTGTGGCGGGTACAAACCTCAATAGACAACCATCAATACTCGTTAACGCCCAACACCACCCAAGGTCAAGCAGCCCGCCTCACTTATAAGGAAATGCGAGGGCGGGGAAGATGGCAGTACCTCTAGCGGTAAACTACAGCCCCAGCGTGAAAGTGAATCTGCACCAGCCGGAGTGACGGCCATGTGACAATCGCATTCATTCAAACTATCAAAGAAGAGGCAGGATATTTGTTTTGCTTAAGTACTGTCACTATGGACTTAAGCCATTTATCCTCCTATTAATGTTTGAGATTATTTCTATGTTTTACTCTTCTCGCCGGATAAGACAGTTCCCTGAGGCCCAGCACTCCTCTTACGTGTCGCACACTTTCACATGGCATCGTTTCGGCGCTAATACTCACTGTCCATATGGAATACATGTAAGGGCCATTTTATTCAGGTCCGGTGTGCTGTCATTAGCAAGTGCTTTTATGACATGTGTTTTGTGGGAGACCAGTTAAGACTTTTCATGAAATCCAAACCCGAAAACTGTTCTCACGTCCATTGGTACAGCTGCTATGGTAGTCTAGCCTTGGGGCCCTAATCTCCCAAGGGGCAAGATGAGAATGGCTGATACGATACAAAACTAGAGACGTGCAAGCATCTGACGGCAGTAAAAGTGGCACACCTGTAAAGCAACACCACAAAACTGCCAAGTCAGGCCCTATCAGTCACCGCTATAAAAAGACCAAGCAGAGCGGGCAGGGCTGGTGGTAAACAAACAGAGGCAGCAGGAACTGCAGCAATGGTCAGCACAAAGTGGACAAAACATATCACCAACCAAGTTATCAGGTCATCAGGTCACAAAGGAAGAGTGTTTTCCTTTAATCCCTTCAGTTCGAAAAATGTCTCCGCCGCTGAAGCAGTGTGTAGACAGTAATAAATAAACGGTAACTAAATAATCGTACTGAGGGTTTAACGAGTTCATCAATCGTTAAAGGACTTCAACAAAACGTCCTTTGGCGTAAGGAAGTGTTTAAGACTCGTGGAACGGCTCGTACCGTATACGCATTGTGCAGCCAATTTCCTAGTACTGGATGAGACAAGATCAAGCAGATTACAGCCCTGAAGTAACCGTTTTGGGTCCTTCCTACTCTCAGTGCCAAATGAGATGGACAGATCTAGCACACTGCTATATTTGAACCTCTATCTCCAGTGCGTACTTTGTGGGTTATTTCAGCGTATCGTGAATTGTTCTAATGAAATATACTGTATTCACTTTCACGATAAACATTATTTCGAGGTGGGTATAATTTTTCATGCGTTTTTTATTTTTTTTCATTACAGATGCAGTTAAACTGTCTTCAGTTTATGGGAGGCCTCACCGACTGTTAGGAGTAAATCAATCGTGGGATATGATAATCACATACTGTATATAAACCGTATCCACTTCCCCTCTCGTATTATAGGAATTACTCGGCTGCTTGCAACGCACACAGAGGAAGTTGGGACGACGATAGGAGGAGGGGGGAAAGGGGGGTCCATTCCCACATTGTTTGTTATCCTCTTTGGTACAGATAGGCAATACATGGGTAGGGTTACCCTCTTCCCTCCGAGGATGTCTTTTTCATACTCTTCTAGTTTGCGTCAGACTACTCTATATTACACAACGTAGGAGACCTTCAATATACTTCAGGGGTGGTGTACCTAACCCCTCCAGTTCGAAAAGGATTCCTGCAGCTAAGTAAACTCATGAGCATCCACTTCACCCTCACGCCTGGGCATGAGGGAATAAAGAGATGGGGACTCCTTTGACAAAACGCCACCAAAGTCGATACCAACCACACCCAGAAGGGGCTGAAGGATGGTCACGTCGGTGGCCCAAGGTGAGAGGCAACAGGATCCGGGAAGGGGAGAGTACCTTAAATGAAAACAAAAAGTAACACCGGATCAAGTAACACGGGAAGGGAAGGGACGGGAAGAAAGGAGCAGCAAGGAGACGGAGGTGATGATCATGAGGCTGATGATAATGATGAGGCAAAGTTGATGAAGCACCATCATTAAATTAGTACTCCTGCCTTGAACGGGGATAAGATTCAATTACACTACAAGTAACATGAGCTGTAGGCAAAAAGAAAATACATGAAACTAATTAGTATAAAAAATAAAACAAATACATAAATAAATATGTGAGAAAAGGGCGGGTGTAACAAAGCATCATCAATAAACAAAGCCGGTATCATTAGCGTGGACTGGAAACAACGGTGCCGCCTTCCACAATGAACGGGATGGGTGGCCGTGCTAGCTCAGGTCGCTGCTAATGACCCTCTCAATGGCTCCTGGTGTTGCCTTGCTCATCACCAACGTTGTTCCAGTCGTGATCAGTTCTATTCTCGCCTTCCTACACCACCTCTCATTCTCTTCTCACTTTCCTTCCCCCTTTTCCTCCCTCGTTCTCTGTGAAAACTTATTTTTCAAGCCCAGCCTTTTTCCTTCTCTTGTACGAACCCACATTCCCTGCACAGTGCTAACAGGAAATAGCAGCTCGGTCAAATGTAAATGCGCTCATATTTCATGTCTTCTCTTCACAACACTCGGTAGAAAAAATTTACTGGGGACAAAACAATATCCAGTCTCTTCTGTCTTCATACATACTTCTGTGGGAAGAATCATATGACGAAATATCGAAACTGAACACGGCATAATCTTCCTGTGATGTAATATTTATATAGCGGTGACGGTGCTTTTGTATTCCCAGGTGACACGATGGGGCGAGGACGAGGGTGAGTCTGAGGGTGAGGCGAGAGGCGGACGTGACCCGAGGCAGCTGGTGACGGAGGGGAGGGTGGGAGGAGACAGCCCCCGTGACCCTACCGCCGCCCCCCATTATTGAAACGGGACCACCTGCCGCCACCACACCGCACGTCACGCCCCAGGGGCAGGTGGGGGCTACGGCAGGGGGGAAGGCATGGGCAGGGGTAGGGGACACAGGCACGCTTGGTTTAAGGGCAAATAAGATGAGGAAGGAGGAGAACAGGAAAAGGGTCAAAACTGAAAAGAAGGGAGAACGGGAAAAGACAAGACTCCAAGCACAACACTGACCAAGGAATGAAGACTGGATACTTAAAATGGTGTACTGGTATTGCAGTCGATAATGCAAGATTTTAATCTAAAATCGATGGCACATATAATGGTAATTAAGACAAAATAGGCGAAAATATAAATAATAACAACATAAACAAACTTCTAAGACTACTCTGAGTTCTTTTTGTCAAATATAATGTACGAGTGAACCGGTATTGTCAGTCTTTCATGTCCACGGCTGGCCAACTCTGGAACAGTCTTCCTCTGCACAATAATTCATGTCTTTTAGGTATTTCCAACTTGATTTTCGTTTTCTTTTGTTCAACTTTCTTTGGAAAGAACAGCAACTGCAGGTCAGCAACTTCAAATTCCTGATTTAATGCAAGAAACTGCATAATCTAAACGTTTAAACCTGCAACGCTGACTCCTAAACCAATCCGAGGAGTTGAGGGAGGAGGGGGGAAAACTTAAGTCAACACTCCAATTCCACCCTCGCTCCAATCACGGTGTTTCTGCCCTCGCACTCTGCAGTTGGTAAGGCCCAAGTTTCCTCACAGCTACGACAGATGACTCAGGCTCGCGGGTGTATTGTAATTATGTTGGCAGGGAGTGGCAAACCAGGCAATGGCGAAGAACGGCGCCTGACGGTTTAGGAACGAAAAAAACTAATCAACCTGGGAAATGGATCCATGTTGCATACCTACATTAATTTTTCGTTATCTTCAGTACGATGACCTTTTCCACTGTGCTCTTGTTACAGGCAATTGATTTACGACGACCCCATTTATGTGTACCTATACTGCACGATGTCGTATTTAATTCATTCTAGTTACCGACAGACAATTGTATCAACCCTCAGATATTTTATTTATGTTGACTCTAGACGATTTCATTCAACTTCGTACACTATTTTTTCCCCTTTTACTGCTATGGACTTAGTCTTCAATAACCTCTTCATTACTGGGTCCTCATCTAAACTGAATAAAATCGTCTGGCAGTGGTAAAAAACAACAATAATAATAATAATAATAATAATAATAATTATAATAATAATAAAGAAGTCCTCGGGCTGGAAGGGTTAAATTACAAAAACCCTCTTGTACTGAAGGGGTAAGAGCTTGCACAGTACTCTCTCTTTTGACTAGTGCCCGTGACCCCCAGGTGTTACGACCAAGGTGTAAAACAATATCTTGATCTTTAAAACCAGGAATTTTTTAAAGAGAAACAAATGATAACCTTCCGATAAGATAAATGTATTACGGTACCGCGTTTGGGAGACATTTACAAGTGAGGCAGCATTATAACGTATATATAACTGCTGGGGCTTTCATTAACTTTACCAAATTTTATAACGTGTCAATAAAAACAGCCTCAATATAATGAATGATATCTATTTTACTCTAATCTTCCCACCTGCCAAGGATTTTATTCAGGCCTTTCATTCATTTTACTATATTTTGCGACTTAATTTCATGAAAGCTGTGTTAATGTGATATGAGACGCATTTTATTTTCTCTCTACCAACAGACGATTTTGTTCATCACAGAAAAGGCCTCGTAAGTGAAGGTTAGAAGAGTTTTCACGTAATTAACTCATTCTACACGATGACTTGTTTCGGTTACCGTCAGACGATTTTATTCACCTTGAAAGATACGTTCGAAAGCAAGAATTATCAATAGGCCAGATGATTTAAGTACGAAAGCAAGAATTATCAATGGGCCAGAGGATTTTATTAAGCTTCGGAGATCAATCGTAGGTAACAAATTAGCGACGTTAGCAGCAAAACCCTCTTTCGACACGACGGCACGTGTATTTTAGACCTGAAACCCCAAACGATTTCATTCAGCTTGCGAGAGATAAGAAAGAGAGCATGAATCGTTAATATGCTAAAATTTTAAGAAGGCGACTCAGTTTCTCGGTGCACTTCCTGGTTCCCACAAAAGGACATCAGATATTTAAAAACAACACACAAATCAAGCACCATGTCTGTCCGTGAGGGGTGTGGCTTTGGTGTGTGTGTGTGTGTGTGTGTGTGTGTGTGTGTGTGTGTGTGTGTGTGTGTGTGTGTGTGTGTGTGTGTGTGTGTGTGTGTGTGTGTGTGTGTGTGTGTGTGTGTGTGTGTGTGTGTGTGTGTGTGTGTGTGTGTGTGTGTGTGTGTGTGTGTGTGTGTGTGTGTGTGTGTGTGTGTGTGTGTGTGTGTGTGTGTGTGTGTGTGTGTGTGTGTGTGTAGGGCAATGATTAATTATAATGTGGATCAGGGTGGTCGGATATAAATATGGGTACGATGGGCATACGATACGATCTATTAAAAAAAAAAAAAGAAGTGCGGGAAAATAAACCAAGACAATGACGCTCAGAGTGAATTAAGTGAAAATATTAGCCACTTTAATCAGGCAACTTCTTCTTAGCTGCAAAAAACTGTCTGGTGGTGACACGAGAAAAGTATAAAACAGGTCCTTGCATTTTAGAGATTAAAAACGGGCGTGGCTGCTGGTGTGGGATGTGGGTAAAGTGGGTAGGAGTTCGTGTTGGGGTGGTTTGGTCCTATTATGGAGCTAGTGTGGGTTGTGGATAGGGTGCAGGGAAGGTGAAATAAAAAAAAGTGTGGCTCCATAACGGGATGTGGGTGAGGGAGTGTGGGATGTTTGGTAAAATATATAAGGACTAAATCAAATGAATGAAGACAGTGAGAATGCTACCGAGTACTAGATGAGCGAACTGAAGAGCAAAAATACGAAAGAAAATTAATAGAAACGGGAAGGCATTAAGAATAGCACAAGGAAGTCTTTTTTTCTCTTATTCTGGCTACCTTCAGACGTTTTGTATTTAGCTATGAACTTCCCACCCACTATCTTAGGTAAATCAAGTTCCATTTAAACCCATTCGTCCAAGCAATCTTCCGTAACAAACACAGATTATTATATTAATTTTTGGTGGAGTCCCACTCGGGCTAATGGGGTTGAAATTATCAGTATATGGCGTGGCCTGGAAAGGGGGATTACGCTCGAACCATGAAGTGAACATTTAAGGATACCATGAGTCAGAAGGCAGTAGGGGTGGGGGTATGGGTGAGGGAGAGGGAGGGAAGGAGGAGGAAAGAGGGATAGATGGAAAGGGAGGGAGAGGGTGCTTATGGAGTGGAGTTTAGAGGGAGGCGTTATCCAGAAAGGAGAACAGGGAGGCACGTAGCTCCGGGGGTTAAGCTGTACCCAAGGCGAAGTGTGTATAGCTGTGGGTAAGGAGCCGGAATATTGCGCTTGGTTGGGGATAAAGTGTAAGAAGTGCTCTCAAAATGGAAGCGAGATATGGAAGGAAGAGGATAAGGGAAGAGCCAGTATACCAGGAGTTGCTATAAATGGTTGCTGTTTCGAGTATAAACAGCGTATCAAAAGGTGTATAATGATAGGAGAGGGGAAGGATGGGGAACATTGTATTTGGCGGGGGATAAGGAACAAAAGGTGCTCTGAACAGGGAAGCGAGATATCGAGGGAGGTTAAGGGAAGGTTAGTCTATTACGTTCATAAAAGAATGGGGGAACGAAGGAAAATATTGTGGTGATAAGTAGGATAAAGCATAAATGGTGTGCTAAGCAAGGACGCGAGATATGAACGGGAGGAGGACAGTGCAGGGGTCAACATAAAAAAAAAAGGTGTATCGAGTAAAAACAGTATAAACATTAACGCAATGCATCGCGCAGGAGGGTATGGGAAGTGTCACTAGATAAAGTGAATATAAACAGTACGTAAAGGTGATATGCAGGGGTAACAGTATTTGGAGTGCCTACACATCACGTCAGTATAAGCACTACGATATATTAAAGCAATCTATCAAGTGCAAGACGAGGGGAAGACACAATCATATACAGGAGATAGGCAGCTGACGACTCGGGGAGGAAAGTCAATATAATATACCGGTAGTGAATAAAGGAAAACCTAAGGGAGTGTGACTGTGTGGGCAGAAGGCAGTGTGGGTGTGTGGGAAGGAGGTAGTGTAAAAGTGTGGGAAGTGGTGCTTCACTATGGAGGGGGTGGGGGTGGGGGAATGAGGGGAGAACAGTGAGGAGGAGGGGTCAGGACTGGGCCAGGAAATCAATGTATAATATAAAGCAAATCGCTAGGAAAGAGGTACTTGGCAAGACCCTGGTGCTAAGGAGTCTCCGAAAGGCCACTAAAATAATGTCCTTAGTATAAGAGAAGGAAGCGTTTATTATTGAGCTGAGGGGGTTGCGTGGAGAGGGGGCCAGAAGGGGGCCAGGTGCTCTGTCTCACCCTCACCACGAATGTCTCCTTGAGATAGGCCTACCACCACAACCCACAACACTTCCTTGGCTGGACTTAGTTATAAGCCATTGTACAGATACAGAAACAAAAAGATACTATGTTCATAGCCCGTATGTTGCTCTCACTGGCTCTTCTGGCCTCTTGTAGCTGTGGTGTGCAGAATAAACTAATTTCGAGACGGGGCAAAATTAAAAAAAAAAAAAAAAAAAAAAAAATCCATGAGCTATACAGAATTATTTATATCTCACACACCTTCAGGACTGCAAACCATCACCACCAGTAGAAATGTTGTGGCTACTGCTGATCCCTCCAACAACCTATTTATCAGAATTAAGGAAGTACATTTACCATTACGACAGCAGCAAGAGAAATCAAGGGAACTGATATCAGCGACAAAATGACACAACTACGGTACTTCACGAATACCCTTACAGCATGTGAAGGTGTGTGGGGCGCCGGAGGATTGCTAGGTTATAGTGAAAGCAATGTCTGGTTTATGCCATGAGTTAAAACGTATAGCACAGGAAAATCAAAAACACAAAACAATTTCCGGAATGAGGTCCAACGACAGTCTAACATATCCGGTGCCGCAAAACAAGGCTCTCAAATACAGCCCCTATGTTATAAGCCTCAGAGTCCGTCCGTCCTGTGATAACCGTGGATTTCACCAAGGTCTGGATTTCACAAGGCTATGAGTGACACGGGTGAAACTCCGCCGATACAGAAAAGTGGCGATGAGGTGAAATTGCATAAAAGGCTCTGGTTTCCGGCTTGTCAGTCACGGCGCTCGTTCAAAAAACACACTTACGATCTATTTCCCGGTCGTTAAGTAATATATTCGGTTAAGCAGGAGGAACATGGAGAGGAGTGCGAAATCTCCCTAAGCCTTTGGTGTTTCCTGCAAAAGTTCCAATAGAAAAACTCAGCAAGTTCCGTGAATCTCAAGGCCATATTCTAAGGGAACTAAGAGACAGGAGATTTCTTAGCACCTCTTCCTCAGTGATTCATTAGTATATAACCCCTTACATCAATAAACAAAGAGGTCACTGAGGCGCCATGTGCAAAATAATTCGCTAAACAGAAGGTGGAAAAAAAATCACAATACTGCTCTCAGCTCAAGGAGTCCGAGAGTGTGAGAGAGACTGAATACGCCGGGCAAGGAGGGGGGGAAGGGGAGGGGGATGGTGGCGTGGAATGCGACTGACAGGAAAAATTATAATGCATGAAAGACAGAGGTGGAAAGAATTTGGCACTTCACTCCATTAAAGTGGTGCAGAGGAATACAGTGAGAGAGTGATAAAGAATATGAGAGTTGGGTGGCTGGATGGTAAAGGAAAGAAGAGCAATAATAAGGTAAAATGATAAGATGCAGAAGAGCGTGCGAGGGGAGTGGTCCGTAGCGATAGGAGTCATTACTGAGAAGATATATATAGAGATCATTCTGTCAGGGTCATCGTCCATGGTATACAACGCTGAATAAAAGACACATCGATATAGATTACGTGATATATGTGTGTTTGGGTGGGATTTGTATGTGTCTGCATGGGATTTATATGTGTCTGGATGGGATTTATGTGTGTTTGGATGGATTTGTATGTTTGGATGGCAACCGTAATGTGATATGGGAGACTTCGCAGACCCTCTTCCTTAGTGAATTACTTTGCACATAACGCCCTATTGTTTTCTTATGTTACTGATATCGTTTTAATATCGCTGTATCAATTCTGAGGTGTAATGTGAAGAGTAAATAGCTGCAGAAGAGTATTACGAAAAATCCAATACGACCTCGATCAACTGTACGGATGGTGGTGAGAGAGAGAGAGAGAGAGAGAGAGAGAGAGAGAGAGAGAGAGAGAGAGAGAGAGAGAGAGAGAGAGAGAGAGAGAGAGAGAGAGAGAGAGAGAGAGAGAGAGAGAGAGAGAATGTAGAGAAGAATCTGCGATCGTTTCGTGGATAAATTTGCGATTAAAACTAGATTTCTTGTTTCTGTCAATGAATTGGGAAATCTGCAAGTCTGTGAGAGAGACGCTGTATGCAGAAGAGGAGTGAACAAACAAATCGTCTGTATTTATCCTGCCATGAAGAGATCTTGGGTTGAGTGAGTGAGTGAGTGAGTGTGAGTGAGTGAGTGAGTGAGTGAGTGACTGAGTGAGACTGAGTACAGGCCAACTAATCAAGTAAGTGACAGCACGTGACGGGGTGAATAAGTGAGCGCTGAGTAAGAAGGAACGGATGCCAGGCCACCACTGTAAAAAGATGAATGCGTGGGTGAGTGAGTGTCAGTGAGTGCATGACAGGATAACCTGGTGAAAATTTGTGTAAAATAATGACAATGAGTGTATGACAAATAGCCTAACGTTGTGGAGAAAGTGAGACAGTATGAGTGAGTGAGTGAGTGAGTGACTGATTGAGTGAGTGAGTGAGTGAGTGAAAGTGGTGATATACTACCGGTTAGTGACAATGAATGAGTGAGTGACAGGATGAAGGACTGGGAGTGAGTGAGACTGGTGATGTGATGCCACTTGATGACAGAATAAGTGAGCAAGTGGTAAGATGAATAAATAAGACAGTGAGAGAGAGAAAGTGGGAAAATGAGATAGTGAGTGAGAGGGCGATGTGGTGCCGCTAGCTCGCCCTGGCCCCGTGACCCGCCAGTCAGCAGCCTCCCGGGATCTCTTAATTACAGCACGGGAAACTGTGGGACCTCCGGGTTTGTGGCTGACCTCCCGTTATCCTGACAACTCTACCCCTCCACCCTCACCCCAATCTCTCTCTCTCTCTCTCTCTCTCTCTCTCTCTCTCTCTCTCTCTCTCTCTCTCAACCCACCGTTTTATTCCAGGTCATTCTTAACGCTAGCGGCTCTCTATGTTTATGCATTCCACGGGTCGAAGCCTTTTTCTTTCTTTTTCCTGCCAGCTAATACGTCGAAACAGAACTTTCCTCTTTTTTTTTTTTTTTTCCCACACACATGGACGTTAGATCTACTCTGCGTAAGTAGTTTTCAAGATGATTTCGTTGCAAGATTATACCAATACTTCTAATAGGCCCCCTGTAATATGCGTTTCCTATATAAACCATGTACTCCTAAGCTATGTACTCTCCTTTTCACCTGATGTCTTTCTTTTCTAATATTGCTAATCGTAACAGTATTATTATTATTACTATTATTATCATTATTATTATTATTATTATTATTATTATTATTATTATTATGCATTTTTTATTTCTTTATTAACATCTATACTACTCCTCTCTCAATTATGTATTTCCACTTTTTCGTACATATTGGCCCCCTTTTCTATCTTCATACGTTTTATTAAGTTATTTCTCTCTTTATCCCTTCATTCAGGTGACATTCAGTTAGTTCTTGCTAAGGCAGACAATTTTATTCACGTTACAGGAGACATTCTGTAGTTTAGGAGTTAAATCTTATGCCTAATTTAGCTTGACCGCCAAATTCAGTGTCTCTCCTAAATGGACGGATCGTGTGAAGGTGGCATGAATAAAATAAATACGTCATAGGGGTGACATGGTTAACTCTATCCATCTCTGGCCTATGTTTCTCACCCCCTCAGGGTTGTCTATTACCTCGCACCATATGCCTGAGTGATCCAAATAAGTGTTTGTACAGGAAACACAAGGTCAATGAGTGCTAAACCGCCTTCTTCCGCACGTCTTAACAGTAAGCAGGCAGGTTATTTTTTCACTTAATGAGGTGATATGAAGTATATTATTGCTCATTAAAATATCGAATCATTATTGTCCACTCAGTTCGTACTGTTAGCTACACAGGAATGGCGAAGCAGTTTTACAGACACCAAGACATTTATAAGGCAATTTTTCCGCAACCTACTGAGGACGTAAGAGAAAAGACTCAATAATTACTATGAGGACTTAAAAGATACTATAGCTACCCTGTCCACTTAAGATAATAAATCCTGTCCACTTTAACTGCCTAAAATGCCATCTCTCAAGAATGCTGAGCTATAACAAGGGATGAACACTAGAATATAACGATAAATATTAGGAAGTACTAAACAAAGGATGCAGAGCCGTAGTATTAGCTTATTCTACACTGAGCAACTGAAACTAAGCCGCAAAAGGACGAAAATCTACGCCAAATTAAGGTGGACAAACTATACACATCTCCTTTAAGGTATTTATATCCGTCTGTTAAGCAATAATGATGAAAAAAAAAAAAACGAAGTTAAGTGGTTAATTGGACTGGCCAACGGAAGCCAATCCTTGAGCCCTAAACACCTGAGAGAGTTGATGTCCCATTACCTTCACCTCAAATCTCCGCCAAGTTATGGTGAACGAACTATAGGCTTTACCGGTGCTGTACTATGTGGTAAGCACCCCATACCGTACTGTACATTCCATTGGACGCACTGGAATGGGCCATCATGGTGGGGTAGTAGACCACAGGATTTACAGCACAAAAACACACCCAGTTGTTACACACACACACACACACACACACACACACACACACACACACACACACACACACCTAGCGACATCCACTGTGAAAAAACAAAAAACAGTAATTGAGATCGCCTGGCGGTCAGGAATGTGCGATACAAAGGAACGCTACTGGTGTGTGTGTGTGTGTGTGTGTGTGTGTGTGTGTGTGTGTGTGTGTGTGTGTGTGTGTGTGTGTGTGTGTGTGTGTGTGTGTGTGTGTGTGTGTGTGCGAGCAAGAAATACGCAAGCATACACTTTTTTTTTCTCTCTCTCTGTCACACCCACACACACAAAGGAAATCGACCGGTGTGTGTGAGATAGCGGGACATGACCAGACACACACCCATGCACGCACATACATACATACATACATACACGACAAATGCGTACAGAAAACAAAGCACCAAAATTAGAACACTGAAGTTAAACAACAATGTAACCAAAACGCAAAATCGAACAAACCAAACAATGTAAATTTCCAAAGCAGCGAAAACAATAAAGACTTTACGAACAATAAAAACAAAAACATAATCACACACACAAATGAATCCTTTTGCTATCATTTTCAAACCTGCATTTTGTTCCGGCCAACGTCAAGACAATTTCAATCTGTTCAATCACACACACACACACACACACACACACACACACACACACACACACACACACACACACACACACAATACGGTTTGGGCCTTGAATAAAAACGGCAGACGATTTTCTTCAGCTCCTCCCCCCAAAGAGAAAAGAAAAATTAGTAATACTAAAAAAAAATCCAAAGTAGTAGTAGTAGTAGTAGTAGAAGTAGTAGTAGTAGTAGTAGTAATAGTAATAGTATAGTAGTAGAAGTAGTAGTAGTAGTAGTAGTAGTAGTAGTAATAGTAGTAGGAGTGATTACAACCCCAGGCTCATCTGAACGTGAATGTGACAGACTGGACATGCCCTTCTTCGAATCTACCATCCTTCTTTCTGGGGATAGGCAGAGAGCTGTGGGACGTCTGCATAACCTGGCAGTCGGGCCGCACGATTATACTAGTTCCACCACATGAAGGCGTCCCTCTCCAGCACCAGCCTACGCAGTCACAGGGTTAAATGACCGAATAAAACAAAGCCCACCCCAATGACCAAATACGCAAGCCAGAAAAATCCACTCGAGAATGAATAAGTGAATTACGAAATGAAAAACCTTTAAATGAAAATAAGTTAATGGTCGGGGAAGAGTTTGTAATGGAAATATATTCACACGAGTCAAGACGGGAAAAATTTGTAAAAAAAAAAAAAAATAGTCGAGTGATTAACCAACAGTCGAATTAGAAAGAAAGAAAAAAATAGCGGGTTTGCATAGGGCGCTGGGTGCGTTAAAAATCATAAGGGGAAAAAACTTGCGTAATGAGCCAAGAGACAAAGAAATTGAGAGAGAGAGAGAGAGAGAGAGAGAGAGAGAGAGAGAGAGAGAGAGAGAGAGAGAGAGAGAGAGAGAAATGACTTTCCACACGAAATAATGCACAGAAATCACCCACGAATCCAAGGGTTAAAAATGACCTCTTACTTGAACCGGTCCAGACTCAGACGAAAGGCATGACAAAGAAAAGACAGTGACATGATTCCCGTCACTTTATTTCAGCTTTTTTATTTTCTAGACAAGATTTCCAATTAGCTTTTTCCATTACGGCATTTTTCACTCCTACCAATGGCGTGCCCAGACAATGAATACCAATGATCTGGTCAACGAACGAAGGGAGAGAACGGTACCTGGCCAATGAACGTAATACCAGGAACGTCATACTAGGTCAAAAAACGTAGCTGGTTGATGAAGGTCGATGAACGTAATTTGTGGTCAATGATTTTATACCTCTCCCATAAACGTAATAGCTAGTCATTGAGCTTTTAAAACTTAGTGGAAGAAGAGAGTGCGAGATCTGTCTAGTGAATGCAATATCGAGTCATTAAACATAAATTCTGGTCACTAAACGTAATACCTGATTAATGAACATATCTGGTCAATGAATGTGGTATAATTGTGAAAATTATAATTACTCATATTACAAAACTACAGGCAGTCTTTCTTCCTCTAAAACTCTAAAAAGTGTGTGTGTGTGTGTGTGTGTGTGTGTGTGTGTGTGTGTGTGTGTGTGTGTGTGTGTGTGTGTGTGTGTGTGTGTGTGTGTGTGTGTGTGTGTGTGTGTGTGTGTGTGTGTGTGTGTGTGTGTGTGTGTTTTATTTATTTATTTTTTTCCTTCCTCATCGTTCATACCTCACTTACACATTCACATTCTACCTCCTTATATACCACGCAGCTCTACACTTGTTATCCTGTCCAATCTACGCGCCCCACCAGTATTTCTCAACCACGACATGTCCCTCTTGTGTCCCAGAGCTGGTCATTCTTGCCCAGATCCTTAACACAACTGGTCACCTCCGTAATATATGCAGAAATGTGGGGTGCCTGTCGCGGCTAAGTTTTCCACAGATCTATCATCCACTTTATGGGACACTATTCAGATGAAGAGATAGCAACATTTTTGTAGTCTGAGATTTTACTTATTTATACAGCGAGAGGACCTACCTAAAGAGAACAAACCTGCCTTGCTGTTGAAAAAAAGAATTGAATTAAAAATACTTTGCTGAAGTGCTAAGCTAAGGTCCAGATTTTAACCTCTACACTAACTTGAAGGAAACTTTAAGATGAATACAATCGTCTGATGGATGCAAGAACTATAATTAATACACCATCGTCATGCAGGGGCTAAAATCACATGCTGCTACCATCATCATCATCATCATCATCATCATCACCATCTCTTGTTAATGTAATGTGAAAAAATGATGAAACTTCGAGTGACTAAACTTTCCTCAAAATTTTCTCATATAACAATAACCGGAGTCACGGCGTCCTGAGCGTTCCATGTTATCCTAGTTTTATGAAGGTGGGGTGTGTGGGAAAACGTGAGGGGAGATAGGAATGTGGGAGAAAGGAGGGGAGAGGTGGTGGGTTTGTGGGAGAAAATTGATGACAGGGGGAGAGATGACAGAGAGAAGAGGAAATGAGGGAGAGGAAGGAGTGATGTGTGAGAGGGGAAGGGAAAGAAGGGGAGGGGAATGAGTGTGGGTGGGAGCGAGGGGGATGAGTGTGGGTGGGAGTGAGGGGGATGAGTGAGGGTGGGTGGGAGTGAGGGCGATGAGTGAATGTGGGTGTAAAGAGAATGAGTGAGGGTGGGAATGAGGGTGATGAGTGTGGGTGGGGGTGAGGGGGATAAGTGTGGAAGGTGAGTGTGATGAGTGTGGGTGGGAGTGAGGGGGATGAGTGTGGGTGGGAGTGAGGGGGATGAGTGTGGGTGGGAGTGAGGGGGATGAATGTGGGTGAAATGAGGAGACTTACCAAACAGGAGGGGTCAGATACAGCCTTCATTAATCCCTTCACAAGTAAGATATTTAAATAAGCTGGATAAAAATCGTCTGGCAGCAGCAATAACAAAACAAAAATGGCGTCCTCAGGCTGAAAAAACAAAAACAAAAAAACACTCTACTCCAAGGACTTTATTCAGGTTAGGAGAGGGCTCTAGAAGTCAGCAGGGGATTAACGAAGACTTTATCCTCTTCCGTTAAAAAGAAAAAAAAAATCTCAATTGAAAAGAGCGGTGGATATCAAAAATAAAAACAAATGGCGTTCTCGTGCTGAAGGCGTTGCGAAAGAATGAGACAAGGAGGAGGGGTGACGCAGCGAAGTGGAGGAGGAGGAGGAGGAAGACGAAATAAGGGGGTAGCATGAAGAAGAGTGAGGTGGGGTGAGGGGTGACGTGGAAGGAAGGGGAGGGGAGGGAAGAAGGAATTTGGGGGCGGGTCAGCAGTGCAGAAAGGAGGAAGGGAAAGAGAACGAAGCGCAGGGGTGGGGGGGAGGAAAGGCAAAGAGATGGAGGGAGAGTGTAAGTGTAGAACAAGAGAGGACAGAAATGGAAGGGCGAGGGAGGGGGAAGGGAGAGGAGCAACTGAAGGAAGAAAGGAATAAGGGAGATAGGACGGAGGGGGAAGAGGAGGGAAAACAGAGGGGGTGAGTGGGTAGGTGAGCGAGTGAATGATGTAGCGAGCATGTGTGTGAGGGAGGGAGGGATAAAGGAAAAGAAAGAGGAGGATGGAGGAAAAGAGTAAGAGGAATGGAGGAAAAACAGAAAGAAGAGAATAAAGGGGGGTGGGGGGTTAATGATGCAAGCACGAGCAGCCAGCAGTGTGACGTGAGTGAGTGAGAGAGAGAGACAACAGCGTGAAGGCCGAATGTTCGCTCCTGTGACACCCCGCTAAACACAGCTGAAGGTCACGCTACACTTCTTCAACACACTTGCATCATACTTACACACACTCACACTAACACAAAAAATCCTTCACTAACTCGGTCACTCACACTTACCCAGTACACAACGCCGAAGGTCACATCCATTACTTCCATATACACATTTACATCACACTAACACACACTAGGTCATGCTACAATATTTTAACACACATATTCACTTAAATTCATGCCACAATTACGTCGACACACGTAATATACAACCATCCATCCATCCACCTGTCTGTCTGTCTGTCTGTCTGTCTGTCTGTCTCTCATTTGTTCGCCTGTTCCATCCCATCCCACCAGTTCTTTAAACTTTTACCGTTTCGTGCCGGAAAACGAGTATGCGTTCTCTGGTGGCCTTTTAAAAAGTTGATAATGAGCGAGGCTTAATGTACAGACCAATGATATCTGCGACTGTAAGCTCGTAGGAGAAGGGCAGTACAACAAGCATCACCCCAGCAAAATACCACGATAGTTACAAGTAATAATGAATTAAGATTTCTAAAACGAGCACCGAGTTTCATGCTTAACACCTTCGCTCCGATTTGTTTTTTTCCAATTCTTATCTACACACGACTGTACTTTGCTTATGAATCGAAATGGGGAGATTAGATACGGCCTTCACTACATGAAATCTACCCTAAACTGAATAAAATCGTCCAGTTCAAGCAATAACAGAACATAAATACGTCACCGCGATAACAGAACATAAATACGTCACCGCAACAACAGAACATAAATACGTCACGGCAATAACAGAACATAAATACGTCGCCGCGATAACAGAACATAAATACGTCACCGCAATAACAGAACATAAATACGTCACCGCGATAACAGAACATAAATACGTCACCGCAATAACAGAACATAAATACGTCACCGCAATAACAGAACATGAATACGTCACCGCGATAACAGAACATAAATACGTCACCGCAATAACAGAACATAAATACGTCACCGCAATAACAGAACATAAATACGTCACCGCAATAACAGAACATAAATACGTCACCGCGATAACAGAACATAAATACGTCACCGAAGGAAGGGGTTACAATCAAACTTTTAATTCAACACCATTTCTTGACATCTCCCACAAACTAACACCATCCACTCCACCAACCACTCTCCGTTGCTGTCCCAGATCCACTAACATACATAATCTCGCTTACTTTCTCCTCTAACATACTTTTTTTTTTCTTTACACACCGGGGCCATCCCATTGCAGAGTGATGATGTGGAATGATGTGGGATTATTGGTGTGAGTCATACAGCTGGTATTTCCCACTCACTGTGTGTGTGTGTGTGTGTGTGTGTGTGTGTGTGTGTGTGTGTGTGTGTGTGTGTGTGTGTGTGTGTGTGTGTGTGTGTGTGTGTGTGTGTGTGTGTGTGTGTGTGTGTGTGTGTGTGTGTGTGTGTGTGTGTGTGTGTGTGTGTGTGTGTGTGTGTGTGAGACAGAGAGAACAGGAAAACTGACGAAAACGAAATGGAGAAGCATAAGGAATTTCCCCCCCCCCTCTTTCTCTCTCCCTCTGACCTCCTCACTCGCGGACATCAAAAACGAAAATCGGGGAAGCTCAACCTGTAATACAACCAAAAACATTACTGTCTGGTATGTGGCTGGTGGTGGCAGAGGAAGTGAGGGAAGTGGGGACGTAAAGCCAGGAGTCAGGGGAAGCGAGGGAAGAAAAGAGGTGAAGAGTGGGGAGGAAAGGGAGCTGAAGTGGGAGGAGGAGAAAGGTGAAGAGTGGAAAGGAAAATGAATGAAGAAGGAAGAGAAAGACTTAGCTTTAAAAAAAAAAAAATGCCGGGAGAGGGAGACAGACTGAGATAGACCACTGGAAGGAAGAAAGATACAAAGAGTAAGAAGAGGACAAGTTATACAACGTAAAGAGAGAGAGAGAGAGAGAGAGAGAGAGAGAATAAAAAAAGAAGGACTAAAGACAATGGAGAGAATAATAAGAGAAAGGAGAACTAAAAATTAATAGAGTTACACGGGAAAGGAGAAGTATTTGGGATAAAGAGAAAGAAAAATTATTAGAGATGAAGGGGAGAGTAACAAGAGAAAGGAGAAGTACTGGAGAGGAAGGAGAGAGTGAGTGCAGTGTTTGGGGTCAGAGATGGCAAGAGTCAGTCACCGGGGAGCTGGCTGGATGTTGCTGGCTGCAAACAGGTGGTAGTGGTAGTGGTTCCCCTCCCCTTTCTCCCCCCTCCTCTTCCCATCCCCACTCCCACACTCACCTTGAACTCAATGTACACTCACCTCCCATTACCGCTCACTTACAGCCGCACCGTCCTCATTTCACACAAGGAGGCTGAGTGTACGTAATCAGTCTGTACGTACCCATCCTACGTACATAAGCATCACTTCTTTCCTCTCCTTCCGTAAGCATCAAGAAGTGACTCAATGTACAACCGCTCTTCATTACCGTTCACATACATCCAACCTGTCAATTCGCACATGGAAACAACGTACATAATCGATTCCTAACTACTCCTTCGTTTTACATCCACATCTTATGATCTGGTAATTATTCATTCTTTCGAACATCATCACACCACGAAAACTGACTCTGAACGTCACATTTGCATCCACACCGTCCTCATTTCACACAGAGACTTCATTTACGTAATCATTTTGTACCTACCCATCTATCCTCTACCCGCAGATTTTCTTTAATCTCCCTCCTCCTCCTTTCATCTCCCTCCTCCTGACGCCATGCATCCACACCGCCCTCATTTCACATATGAAAATTTAATGTCCGTAATCAACCGCATTTATTTGTTCACCACCTTCCCAATATTAATTTCAGTCGTAGCAACATGCAAACTACTGTATTACTGGATAACTCACAATTTATCCACCCCGAATTCATATCATACGTGGAGGCTTCATGAACGTTACTTATCCAGCCTACTCTTGCACCTTTTCCTCCATTTCCTACTATCTGGGTACAAGCAGATTAATGGACCATGCTACTGGCTGCCTCCACTCACTCTCACTACCACCATACAAACTTATATGATACACAGCCAGCCAATGATCACATGACAAGCACCATACAGGCTTAATAAACACAGTCGTACGCACAGTCCTTCTACATTCATATGACTCGCAAAACACAAGCATTACATAAGAAAAAAATATACCGTACATGCATCCAGACATTTTCCAATTAGGTGACTACTTCCACTAAAACAGACTTTATAAACACAAACGCATACTGTAGATAATCCTTCTGCGTTCGTATAAAAAAGTTTGAATTAATATACTCAGCTGCATCAACACACTTCAAGCTGATCCACAGACAAGGTAAACAGCCTTCATTCAAACACAGGGTCTTTGTACACACTAACACCTTTCACACACATCTACCCACACAACCAACTCACTCTCTCTCTCTCTCTCTCTGTCACACACACACACACACACACACACACACACACACACACGAACAGCCTTCATCCACACCACCAAACTAATCTCTCAGCCCCATCCAGCACACTAACCCCGCACTCTGGCATCCACAAAGCAAAGTCGTATCTGCATCACGGTCAACCTAAATCTACACACGAGGCAGCCAGTATTCAAACACAGAACCTGCCTGCACCCACCACACTGCCAGACCACTTTTTGCATCCACCAACACCATTACTTTGTGTATTGGTTAGTAGGAGCTAAAGCCAACAACTCTGAATTTCTCAAGATTTAGTTAGGGTGTTCTAGAGCTGGGGTGAGAAGTTACAGGTGCGATCAATATGTTAGTTTCTTATCTGCAGCTGCGGTTAATCGTTGGTTCCTCAATGAACAGTTATTCTCAGTAGCCTCTTCTCTCTCTTTCTCACGGTCTCAAAACCGACAACTTTGAATTTCCCAGGAATTAATTAGCGTGTTGTACGGCTGGGATCTACCTGGGTGTTGAAAGTTGAGCTGAAGTCCACAGTTAGTTACTTGTGCACAGCTGTAGTCGATAGTTAGTTTCTTACGAACAGCTACCATCAACAGTTAGTTCCTTTACATTGCCTTGAAGCCCTGTTAGTGCCAAATAAGCTGAACTATTCAATGGGAAATAAATGGATTGGAAAACATGTGGTTGTGTGTGAGGAAGTACAACTGTAGCCAGCAAAGCCTGCACTCTTCTCGAAGCTGTCTGAACCTAGTGTGATCTCGCTTAATTACTGACCAGTAATCAAAACAGGTTGAAATCTTATCTCGCACAGTCAAGTTACCTTACATGGTGGAAACGTCGCGTTAAAACCTTATGCGATCCTGCTGACCTAATCACTGATAATCAAATGAGGTGCAATCTCGCTTCATTAGTATGGAAGCCCAAGTGTACGAGTAAAGGAATCACTGACCATGTTAGTACATGGTCGGTGATTCCTTTAATGACCTTAAAAGTATAATCACGGTCGGCAGTTCCTTTACAAGCTTGGAATTCATTTATAAGCCCGACTCCAATCGTCCTCAATATAACTGAATAGTTAGGCAAGACCTATTTTTTTTTAGTCATGAGTTTGTCAAGATCTCGTTCTTTTTTCTTTTTAGTCTACATGGATTACTGAGTGTACTGTATGTAAGTCTGTCCTGTGTGATGTGTTGTGATGCAATGTGGGTGGGAGGGAGGATGGGCTGACCTACAGAAACTCAAGGTCTTCTGCTCGTAGGGAAATAAGCGTTCTAGTGTACCTTTTTCTTGCTATATATTTTGCCTTTCACGCCTTAATATTCTCTGGTGTATTATTCATGTGTTTTATGGACTCCAACTGCATCAGTAACATAAAAGAGAATATTAATGTGAAGTCTGTATTTTCAAGGACATAGTTTATTTAAATACCAAACGAGAGAATATTCACGCACTTGTATTTAAATAGAGAGAGAGAGAGAGAGAGAGAGAGAGACTAGAAAACATTCAAAGCCCACGAAAATACATCCCTCAGGAACATACAGTGTGACGTGGAAGGGTGTTGTGCGGCGGTATCACCCAGCACAAGTGTGTATTGACGCTTACACCACCTGCACACACACACACACACACACACACACACACACACACATCATTCTGGATCACCCCATCTCGCCAAGGTCTGTGCTCTGTACTTGTTTTACGAGCGATATCTCTTGTGGACAGATAAATAAACGCTATATTTAACCTCTGTAGTTCTGAAATTTTCAAAACGAACGTCTGTGGCAGCAAGAAAAAAAGAAAATGTACAGGGTGTGATGGGAATGAATGGGTAAAGCTACAGAAGTATTCACTCAGGATAGACCATTCGTAACAGAAAGGTTAACCTATGGATTGCCATAGTTTCTCTCAGGTGAACTAAACTGCCACCTGCTACTCATCCTTCACTCCTCCATGATGTGGGAGCCAACAGTTCTCACACCAAGACAAAAGTCCCACCACACCACCGCCTCGTAAAATCATCACGGGGAAATGGCCGCTTCCGAGTTGTACTGTACGTGTAAAGCGTCACGAAAGTTAAGGTGATGAACAACGTATTTCTGACAGGATCTGCGCTTCCGTGTGACTAGTTTGAGGAAAGGTGATGTGATGATGTGCTGGGATGTACTTCAGGGAGTTTCTCTGAACTCCATAAAATGCAATGCGCGCGCGCGCACATACACACACGCATATATCATATATATATATATATATATATATATATATATATATATATATATACACACACACACACACACACACTATAATTCCTCGGCCCTGTAACAATGAAAGACGAAGAGAATAAACACTACAGTACTTTAAAACAGAATGCAAAGACATGAAACATTTAACACTTTTTATCTATTTATGCATGTACAATTTACATTACATAGGCTACACTATTTACGTATTTATGTGTATACCGGTATGTATATTTAAGATCTGCAGGCATTTCCGTCCCTACTAATAACAATCCCTCTTCCCATAACACGACGCTACCCTTCACAACACACATTAACACTGTACCTCATGGCCTTCCGCTCCTTCCAATCACCTCATTCTCACACATTCCCCCAGCCACCCACTCACTCTCCATTCACTCCACACGACCGAACATCGTTTTTTTTTTTCTTTACTCCCCTCCCCCCCTCCATGCAGCAGCTGAAAACTCACTGCCTTTTAACAATGCAAGACATATACTAAAACGCAAGTGCTTTATAACAATGTAATGCAAAGACACTAAAAACGTAAATGCAACGGGAAGATAGTAAAACGAGTACAATATCTATAATGCAAGGGAATCCAGGTACCATAATCTACTGAAACTGCAACAATGTACTGAGACTACTTTCAATGCTCGATCACATCTGTAACAAAGAATGCAAACGCACTTAAATTATGTGCTTTAAAAAAACTGTAAAGCCAAGACAATGAAAGCTAAAGTAAACATATATAAAGCAATGCATATTCAATCAATAATGCTGAAAGTTCTGCCAATAGAGTATAATGCAATTTCATAAACATCTAACTTTCCGTAAACATCTAACTTAATATAAACATATGATTTTGTGTGTGTGTGTGTGTGTGTGTGTGTGTGTGTGTGTGTGTGTGTGTGTGAACAAATTAACTTGGCTATCTTCTGAAATTCGAGGTAAAGTTTTGACAGTGATTACTACTGTACTGAAGGAACTGTTCAAATGTACGTAGATTCGGCAAACACACACACACACACACACACACACACACACAAACAACTTCCCACATCCTTTCCTATCGTCGGTGTTCTAAACTAACAGTACATAATATTTATTACTACTAACACCTTGTACCAATCCGACAACATTCACTTTTCCTGCACATCCACAGGTAATAAGCATGTCCATGACAGCCAAGGATGCATGTATCATCCCATTAAATACCTCCTTAACCTCTTTAGTACAATGACGGACTGTCACCTTGCTGCCAAGTGAAAGATTATTTAAGGTGTTTAGCTAGGGGAAAAATCCGCTCTTGCTTCCTAAAAGATCATTTATTTTCCTTTATTCCTGCTAGTTCTTGAAATTTTGTTAAAGCATAGGGAAGACCTTTAACCCCTTTAGTATGATGACGTCTTTTCTGGTATATTATTACAGGTACCTCCAAACGACTGTACTCAGCTTGGAAGTGTTACCTAGAGATGATGGAGGTTAGTGAAACCTGTTCTCTAACCCCTCTAGCTCCACGAGTCTCCTAAGGTGATTAATATCGACTAGACTGAAAAACAAAAATTAATAAAGCTTTAAGGACGTTATCGCTGTGAAAGGATCAGATACCATCCTAAACACACATAGAAGTTACATCAAGGAAATGAGACTTGGAACCATATTTAGCTCTGATTATGGGTTGTCGTTGTGTAATCCAGTTTGGTATCGTTTCAGTTATGCAATGCAGCTGCACACTGGCATAAGATTGCATACCAGTACATTCATGAGCTTTTACTTTTAACATACTGTATAATTATCACAGTGAACATTTTACTCAGATGCATTTTTTTTAAAGTTGAACAGTGAGACTGAAGGTTTAGTCCATTTTTTTTTTTTTTTAATCGGGCACTCTGGCGATTTTTATTTCACTTATTTTCCTCTTTCTCAATTCACACGATGACTCACAAAAATATACCAACTACAGCACATCCTTTTTCACAAGCACTTCTCTTACAACGGGCATCGCCAACAATAAGAAGCGTTGATCCTGGTTATCACTCTTCCTCCATGGAGAATTTCCTATTCTTAAGTAGCCCTCATGCAGACTAAAGCAAATAAAAATAAAACTACCTGCTTCGGATGGAACATAAATTCAAACTGTCCATCAAAACAAGTATTGTCTTTACCATTACACTAATCTACCGGCATAGCTTTTAATCGGACTGCATAAATGGAAATTAACCCGAATTACACCAAAATTAATCTTTCCTAACATCCCCAACGACAGAGCGACTACATCCCATCCCACACACGCACGCAGCCTAATCAAAGAATGTGTTATGGCGCAACCAGTATAATAACAATACAGGTTCTTTTTCTCGCACAGAATTATTAAGGACGTAACTTGCGCCGAGTGGTTACGTTTATAATCAAGTTTCGCTGACCTAAAACCCCAGCAATTATATGACACAGCAGAGTAGGGCGTGCGAGACGTGTGGAAAAGACGACGTATATGAGAGCAATGCAAGCAGAGGAATACTGACAGGGGCTAAAGGAAGTGTGGGAAACTCTGTTGTATCGTCTTCATCACCATCGTCATCTGTAATACTATCTTCATCTTTTTACCACCATCAGTATCTCCAGTATCATCAACAACAATCATTAACTGAATCATCATCATCATCATTATCACCACCATCATCTCACTCCAGCTATTGTTGAATGTGGCGGGATGAATCCAGAAACATCATCATCATCATCCAACCCTAAATATCTGCTATTATGAATGAGGTGGACTGGATTCAAAAGCAAAACCATGGCCAACATGTATTCAACCTAAATCATTTTGGTTAATAAAAATTGTCACGGAAGGATCCAAAAACAGGAAGAAAACACAAAACCAAGAGTACCCAGTGAAATGCACCCGACATCAATTTATTCATCATTCAAGCCTTCAAAATCATCATGTACCTTCCAATTAGCTCCTTGACTTCGGTTACGTCTTATTTTTTTTTTTTAATTTTATACTGTAATCTTCAGGCGTAGATTTATCCTGATTACTGGGGAAAGACTTCTGAGATCAAGAGGGTGCTTAGACGTAAAGAGATGAGAAGGCCACCGCCGAGGTGAGTGAGTTACGTAGCTGCTTTTAGGGATGGTAAACTTTTATCGATGCACGCAAAATGTTGAATTAGGCAGCACAAGGACAAGATCCCAATTCGTTAAATTTAGACAAAACTGACACCACTGCATCATCACACAAGGTTTAAAAGCTTAGCTCCCTAATTTTCTTATAATATTTTCGACAGTTTCATTTTTTTTTTTTATTAACTGAATTTTCACTACAAAGAGAGTAAGTATTTTGAGGGTATTTGTAAGGATAACTTTTGCAACCTTTACGGATTAGTTGAATTGTATGGGGGGAGAATTGCATAGGATTATTCCCCCCTCCCCACCGACAGGGTTTTAAAGGAGATTCATTCCCTACCCCCCATCCCCTCAGGATCTACGTCATATCCAGTTAATTATATTCAGTCCGGGACTTTTTTCATCTGGTAGGGGTTAGAATCAGCCTCCCTTCACAACGAGGGGGCTATCTTAAGCTGAAAGAAAGCGTCTGGCGGTACCGCTATGAGGAATAAATTTAACGCACGTCACTGCAGTGAAAGAGTTAATATAAATTAAATGGCTAACAATATTAAAATACTGGAGAAATCAAGCAACAAAAATACAGAAAAAAAAAACAATAACAGGAAACCAGTGAAAGGAAATGAAACTGGTTTAATGTATGAAGAAAGTGAGACTAATAACCATGAACCCTTCACTGTTTTTTTTTTTTTTTTTTTTTTTGGGGGGGGTATTCTTGCTACCTACATTATTTTCTAATTTCGGTTAATATGGTAGTGAAGGGGTTGGTGAGGGTTACGGTGCACATAACTCTTCCAGCACAAAAGTCAATGCGTTCGAAGCTGGATAAAATCATTAGGAGATAAATCGCGGTATATACGTCCTTGGGTTAGAGAGAGAGAGAGAGAGAGAGAGAGAGAGAGAGAGAGAGAGAGAGAGAGAGAGAGAGAGAGAAATATTACAAAATTCACACATGAAATGGTTGTGAGAGAGAAATATTACAAAATTCACACATGAAATGCTTGTGAAGTGAATAGGAGACGTATATAAATGAACAGGTGAACACAAACACAAAATTCAATGCCTGTGAAATAAACGAGAACTAGAACAAAAACAAACGAAAAATGGTAAACAATGACGCGCCATCGAAGAGAAAGCAAACATCCAAAAAATACAGGTCACGAAATAACGTCTCTTAATTATACAAAACAGGAAACCAAAACAAATCAATTAAAAACCATGCAGTCTTAACCACCTCACGATTACAAAAGAAAAGCTACTACCAGACGATTTTACTCAGCCTAAATGTGGTTTCTCGCCGTCGAAGTATAAGGGAGAAAGAATGAAAACGGAAACGACAGGAGCGCATTTTCTCTTACAAACCTCCTCCCCCTTCTCCCTCATAACCACCTCGTCTCAAAGCGTGTTATTATGTAGCCAGCACTAATAACTTGTTCTTAGGTGGGCCACACAGGATGCAGATGTGAAGGGGGGGAGGGGGGAAACTGGGAGGGAGAGTTTCTGGAGACGAGGAGGCAGAGAGAGACTTTCTAGAGAGGAGGAAGAGTAAGTGGGTTAGTGGTGGTGGACCCTTCATTACATCGAGCTGACCAGGTGATTTTGGTTTTGCCTCGTTCACCACACACACACACACACACACACACACACACACACACACACACACACACACACACACACACACACACACACACACACACACACACACACACACACACACACACACACACACACACACACACACACACACACTTCTCTTCCCCGTCCACATCCTCGCAACAAAACACACGTCATCGCTGATAAGACCCTGAGCGTCCCTCACGCCTCGACAGTGATGGATACTAACCCATCAATCTTCCACCCGGGCGTGTCCACAGGTGAGGTTCAGTTCAGATACGTGGTGGGATATGAGGTAGGTGTTCGATGACTGAATTAAGGACGGGGTGTTAGGAGGCCGAACAACAACAGATACCATCATAACATCTACTGTCACACTTCACACCTCACACTTCACACCTCACACGGCCACGCCAAACACTACCACACCTCACAATGTCACGCAACAAACTACCACATCCCCAGAACATTTCATACAGCCACATCTCACACCGCTACATTTCCAGTCTCCTACTGCAAAGGGAGTTTTATAATAACCTTTCCAACACCCACAACCACGAGAGTGAATACTGATGAGGTTATAAAGGTACAGTGGGTTGCTTAATGGTGAAATCTACTACAAACTCACTGGAGAGAGAAGGGTAAACAACCTTCATGATAAATAACTGAAGAGATAAAAAGGGGACCCTGTTTAGTAAAGACAGGTATGGAAAGAGTTGGGGAAAATGAAGCCTCGATGCCAAATAATTATTGACGATTACACCCAAGTCCTGCCACTATGCAAAGCAGATGAAGGGTCGAGGCACCCTCCCACAACTTTCCATCAGTACACTTTTCTTTTACAACCTACGTTCTATATTCTTCATTAACACGTGAAACTCTCTCTTATTCCCTCTTCAATTAGTACCTCGTTTTAATAATTCCTATACACAATACTTCCAACATTCCTCACAAAACCGTACAAATCTACTCCTCTCCCCTATCATGCCAAATGTCCCGCCCTTGCCAATCTGCATAGTACGTTTCTGTATTATTCACGAAAGGCTCAATCCTATCCCTTCTCCTCCCACCAATACTCTTCCATGATCATCTTACACTTTACTTTCTCCATTACTCTCAAACTCTTTAGCTTTCTCCAAACACACCAATTTCCACCAGAACCCTTTTCGAAACTCCCTCCACTTTGCTTCCTTCACTGTGCACGAAACCTTAGCCCCTTCAATCATATGACGTAGTTTTTGCTTTGTTCTAAGTATCTCCGGACGCTTTTATTCAGTGATATCATTGAACTCAGGTACAGAATAGGTTGACTGAGGATATATCTAAACCACTTCAGTTCGAGGTGTCTCTCCTAACCTGAATAGTATCATCAGAAGGTAACATGAAAAAAACGAACTATATCATCGAAGTGAAAAGGTTATTTGTCTCCTTTCCCCCACCCGACTCCATCACTACCCTTTTTGCTACTTCCTTTACATTCCACTTTCCTACCCTGCATTCAACTTCCCTACCTGCTCTGCATTCTACTTTCCCTCACAATCCCTAGTGCCCACCTGCCTCCCAGCAATTACCAAAGAAAGTAAGAGCCGTGTACCCAGCCGCATCACACCCGGGAGCCATCACACTGACCTAGAGAGAGTGTGTGTGGCTAGAATCCTGTTTTTGTCACCTTTCCTCTCTCTCTCTCCTCTCTTCCGTGGTTTATTTCTTACTCATTTAACTATTCACATTTTCCAGCCTCACACGTTTAGCAAGCGAGGGAGTGTGGCCGAGATCTTTTGGACAGTGTTCCTTTTTCTCATTCAACTCTTCCCTGGTTTATTCCTTATTTATATATTCACTTTTACCATGATAAAGACCTGGAAAAAAAAAAAAGTGTGGCTAATATCTCGCTTTTGCCACACTTCCTCTTCCTCCTCCCTTTCTCCGTTTCTCTTTTTTCCTTGTTGACTGAACCCTTTTCCAGTCATTCACCTTTCACTGCAAAAGATTCCTTGTTATACTCCCCCCTCTTCCTAACTTCCTCCATTTTCTCCACCTGCTGGACGCTCTCTTCCCTTTTTCCCTCTCCTCAAATATTTCCCCCTCTTCTACATCAAACATTCATTTTATAATAATTTCCCTGCTGCCTGTATACTTTTTTTTAAAATCATCTTTCTTTATCACCCCTTCGTTACCCACTGTTCATTTCATCCATCGTTTTTATCTTCCTCTGTTTGCTAATCTCAATTCCCATTAACCAACTTGACGTTAACCTTTGCAAAACGATAAAATCCTTATATTTTACACTAGCAACCTTCGGACAATCTAAATTAGTTCAAGAACTCTCTGAAAGTATTAAAAACAGCCATTATGAACACCTATATTACGATTATAGTTTATCTAGCTCCTTCTAACATTGTACGACTTTATTCTCATGAAATTCAAATTACCGTCTTTAACCTGCGTCAGTTCTTAATCACCTTTGCAAAAACCGTTCTCGGTCCTCATCCCTTTACACTTTGGATCCTACAGTACCTTCCCCGACCACACCCTTACTCCATAACCTAAATTCTCCCACCCAACACCACTTACACAATGACTCAATGCACCTAGGCTAATGAACTCGGGGGGGAAAAAATACTTGCCTTAACTTTACCTGACCACCAGCCCAGTTTCTATTCACGACCACAACTAATACCTTCTCACCGTCCTCTCTCTCTTTTCTATCCACAGTTGCAAATTCATTTCTTATTTTCCAAGACCACCTAGTACTACATTTTCTCATCCCTACCGTCCTATCCACAAATTCCAGCCTTCATTCTCACTCTCCTAACGCCTACCACAAACACACAATTCTTCTAACATTGTAATTCAACCGGCCTCCTCTTTGACCCAGCTGACTTTACCAACTACTATCCTACCCTCCACCGCAGCCACACAACACTTTTTCCTTCTCTCCAACACTCTAACCTTAATCTTCAACCCCCTAACCCCCAACACAATACCCGGCCACTGCAACCAAACCGGCTGCCTACCCTACCCTCCTAAGCTCCCCCCGCCCCCAGCCACACACAACAGGCATTACCAACCACTGTCCCTTATCGATTGCCCAGTGACTCAACCTGGATAATGCTGCTGCTCCCTCACGTTCGTTTTCAAGGTAACTACACTCGGCATGCAACATCGTGCGCTCCGGCATTTTTATTTTCGTTGTTGCAAGGAGAGAAAAAAATTGTAGGGCAGAGCATCTGATACAAAGTCGCCTGCCTGGATATCGTGGGAGTTATGGGAGAGGGTTTGTGAGTTTTTATTCTTATATATTTTTACAATTTTTTTTGTGACGATGAGAGATGGCAACATGGCAGCTGAAGGTCAAATGCCACCTCCCCTTCCCCATCCCCCGACCGTCTACCGACCCCCGCCTTCCCCTCCCTTACCTTCCCCGACCACCTCCTGACCCCTCCCTTCTCTGGACTATCTCTTCCCTCCCTCTCGTGGTCAATTCCTCACCCCCTCCCTCCGACTCCCTCACCTCTCCGGCAACTATCCATTCTCTCACCTCCACCACCCATACCTCTCCCCTCTCCCTCTTCCTGCACCTTCTCATCTCTTAGTAAATACCTCATTCCTCTCCCACCGCATCCTTCGCTATCACTTCCCATCCTTCATCCCCACCCCCTCTCTCTCTCTCTCTCTCTCAAGCAAATACCTGATCCTCCTCTCCACACCCACTTCCTCCACCTCCTCCTCCATCCTCTCACATTCCCTCTTGATTAACATCATTTCCCTCACCCTCTCCGCTTCCTTCCTTTCAACCTTTCGCAACAATAATCTTTCTCTCTCATCCCAGGCCTTCGGACGGCGTGCCCTCACCTTCCCCCTCCCCTTGCTTCCCTTCTTCTTCACTTCTCTTCCCCATTCCCTATGCTGCCTTCCTCCTCTCCTCCCCTCAACATCCACTCCTTTCCTCACCTTCACAACGCAATTTCTGCCCCCCTCCCTTACCTGGCCTTCCTTCCCCCTCATCCACCTCTCTTCCAGTCTCCCAATTAACATTTCTCTCTACTCATCTTCCCATTGATATTACATCCTATTCTTAAACTTATGCAATTCTTCAATAGTGTTTCCAACAATTTGAACCCGCTAAGAAAGGACCACAACTCTATGGTTTGTAAATCTATATAACTATGTAGCTTCTCCCCTTTCCTCCCTTTCAGTCTCTGTCACCAACCTCTCTTCCCCTCTCCCTCCCCCATGTTATCATCTACCGTCCAACCTATTACCCATTCCTTATATAACTTCCCCCCTCCCTTCCATGCAACTTCTTCCTCGTCTCCACTACACTACTGTTTCTCCATCCTCTCTCCTCCCACCCCTCCACCTCCCTCCATGCAACCGTTTCTCCCTCTCCTCCACTCATCAACCTATCTCCCCTCTCTCTCTCTCTCTCTCTCCCTCTCTCATCTTAAAAACTCTTATCCCTCTCCCTCCTCACGCCCACTTCCTCCTCCTCCTCCACCTCACATTCCCTCTCCACTTACCTCATTTCCCTCCCCTTCCACGCAACAGCCTCTCCCCCTTCCCTCTCACCCACCCTCCTAACCTCCTTCCTCCCCCCTCCTTGCCCCCCCACCACCCTCATCTTCGACCGCCACACAAGCATCGACTCACTAACGAACTTCCACCACACATTCCACCATTCTGTTGCTTCCTCCACCTCTCTCTCTCTCTCTCTCTCTACTCGTCACTATCAGCACTTTCTTACCTCCACTGCTTTACTTCCAGCAATTACTTTCACTCTTGCTTTTTCTCATTTGCAACCAGCACTCTCACCCTGTCATCACTCTCTTACTTGCACTATGTTACATTATTCTTTCTCACTCTCACTCTCTCTTACTTCTACCCGTCATTCTTTCTTGAGCTCTCTTTCTTCCACCCTTGACTCTCACTCCTGCACCCTGTTACGTCTACTGAGTTACTTCCAGCCGTTACTGACTCTTGTATACTGAATCTCTTACTTTCACCAATAACTCTCAATTTAGTGTTCCGCTAGTTTGTTCCTGGCACCCACTCACTCAGCCTGTTATTTTGACTATGCTAAAAAGAGGGAAAAGAAAGGAAAGTTAATCTCAGTTCAACATTCTTACCCTCAATCTTGCATTCTGTTACTCTCAAAACTGCACTCTTGTTACTCCATCAAAACTATTTCACCATTAGGACGCCAAGTATGAGTCTCACAGCCGTATCTCGATAAATACAAGGCATGAACACAATGACAATGAGTTACGTGAAGCCTCAAAGCAATGACATATAAACCTGAAGTTATAACAATCGGATGAACAAAGGATCAAAATACGTTGCACAGAGAAAAATTATGATGAAAAATGGAGACTATTAAATTTACATACTATAATGTATTCCAGAAACATTATAATGATATTCAAGGAGGAGCGGAAAGGGCAGAAGTCAAGGTGGTGTAGAAGGGATGAAATGATAAGGCTAGGACGGGGGGGCTGTATAAGGGATGGGAGTAGGGATAAGTTGATATGGGAAGGACAGGGAGGTGTATAATGGATGAGCTGAGAATAGAGGGTCAGGGTTGTGTATAGGGGATGAGAATAAAGCATGAGATGAAAACAGAGGGTCAGGGTTGTGGATAAGTTATAAGGTATGAGTTGAAACGGAAGGCTCAGCGTGATGCCTAAAGAAACATAAGGGGGGATGGGGTACGTGCATTAAGGGATGTGTAGTGGTGTCGCTTCGTCTCGCATCCCTGATCATCAACAAAGCATGGACAGTCTGACTCAACAACACCTGCCCCTTCATCTAATACCTGTCCTCTTCTAACACTTGGTTTCTAACACCTACCCTCTTCTTCTAAAACCTGTACCCTCCTTCTGACACCTGCCCTCTTTTTCTAACACCTGTCCCCAACTTTTTATACTGTCCTCTTATTCTAACACCTGCCCTCTCCTCTTAGCACCTGTCTTCTAACACCTGCTCTCTTCTTTTAGCACCTGTCTTCTAACACCTGCCCTCTCCTTTCAAGACCTGCCTTCTTCTAACACCGGCCCTCTTCTTTTAGCACCTGTCTTCTTCCAACACCTGCCCTCTGCTTCCAACATCTCCTTTAATCTTTATATACTGTCCTTATCTTCTAACACCTTCCATGCAACACACTGTCCTCCAAGCTTCCTAACGAGCCTTTTACTTTAGCATATCTACCAGCTGCCTCCAACAAACTTTACCAAGCTATCCTCCAAACTTGCAAACCAGTTATTTAATTCATCCGTCGTCCACCAGCTGCCTCTACGCACTACCCTCTGAGCATCATTATGAACAGGAGGACCAAAATAACCTAAAAGGATCAGAATGGCTTTAGGATGATGTAAATGGTTCTAAATGTGTGTGACTGGACTCCTATGGATATGCATGAGTACGGTATACAATTCCCTCAATGACCCTGGGCTAATCAGAGTGGACCTGCTATCATGTAGGATAACTGGACTTAAAGTTCAACTTACTACTTTCTCAATTACTCCGTTCTCTCAGCTCTAACTCACCTGAAAAGGAAAAGAATATATTTATCACTCGGTTAAAGATTTACATACATACATAATATTATTTCATTTTGTCAAAGTGCCAAAATTATATTATACAACTTCATACATTTATTTATTTATATATATTTATAACACACACACACACAAACACACACACACACACACACACACACACACGGTATATAGTTATAAGCTTACGAGACCCCCCCCCCAACATAGAATTGCTCCCAGTGTCAAACTACGACCATTCTCTCTCTCTCTCTCTCTCTCTCTCTCTCTCTCTCTCTCTCTCTCTCTCTCTCTCTCTCTAATTACAACCCCACCATATTGAGAAGCCGCCACCCCATCCCCCCTTGTCCCTCACATATTACAAGTTGGCTGATGATCGCACTAAAAAGCGAAGGTTGAACCGGTGCAGGAAACTAAGTCCAGTAATTACGGTGGGCAGGATCCAGGTGCAGGACGAGCTGGTGGGGTGGGGGGGGGGAGGTACTTTTGACTCTCTCTCTTTCTCTCTCTCTCTCACACACAGACACACACACACACACACACACACACACACACACACACACACACACACAACCCTCTCAGCAATTCAGCCAGAAATGTGTTTGCTCTTGGAAAACAGTAACACAAAAGCCAGCAAGCGTCACCAACCAATCCACTTCCATCGCTGACCTTGACGAAAGAAATGCGGATAGGCCTTTCTACGTTTCTTTATTGCTGTGTGTGTGTGTGTGTGTGTGTGTGTGTGTGTGTGTGTGTGTGTGTGTGTGTGTGTGTGTGTGTGTGTGTGTGTGTGTGTGTGTGTGTACCGAAACTGTGTGGGAAGATGCGTTAGGTAGAGAAATACATAACGTTAGAAAAAGCATGTATGAAAAGACTACCACACCTCACTGTCACACACGCAATACAACAAATAACACCACCAAAGTTAGTATACACCTGTTCGCACCTTCCACTCTCACACCACACACTGCCAAAACACATCTCACATACACACACAATCCCACCACCACACTACACCTTACACATACATCTTACATCACCACATTTTAAAACATACCTCATCTCCTACAGCCTCCTTTAAAAAGACTTTTCAAGCTCCCTGAGTATTATGCAAGAGTGCCAAGGCGTTCTCATCTTCCGTATCTCTTTCCTTCCTATTTTCTCTCGTCTCCCGTTCTCTCTTCCTCCTCTCCCCTTCCGATTTTCTCCACCCTTCTCCCCTATCTCCTTCCACGCCAATCTCTCTCTGGTTCTCTTCTTCGCAGTCGCTCTTTCCGACCAGTTCTCTTTTCCCGTCCTTTCTTCCTCCATTCATCTTTCGATTTTTTCCACCCCTTTCGCGTGTAATTTTTCAGTTCATGCCAGGGTGCACAGACGCTCCCATCTTCCGATTAGTCTTCTCTTCCGGTCTGCTCTTTCTTTTTCCAGCCCCTCTTCTATTTTCCCACTTTTATCATCTTGCATGCCAATCACTCCTTTCTTCTCCGTGTCGCACCTTTTCCTCTTGACCTTCATTCTCGTACCAACCTTCCTTTCTTATTTCCTCTCCCTTCTCCTCACCTTCTTCCATTCTAATCTTTCACTTCATCTCCATTTCACGTTTTCTTTTTTCCTTCCGAGCTTCTCATTTTCTTCCCGCCCTCCTTCCGAAACGCTTTCTTTCCGACACTTTCTCTCGAACCGTCCTGTTATCTCTTCTCTCCTTTTCTCTTATCTAATTTTCCTTACCAAACTCTTTTCTGTCCCGTTCATATCTTCGTTTTCCATTTCGTCTATCTTCTGTTTTCTTCACATCGCCGTTTTCCACACCTCCTCGTCATTTCTTTCTCTTCCTGTTTTGTCTTCCTCTCCCTCTCCTCTCCCTTTTCTCCTATCATTTTACACGTCAGTCTCTCTCTCCTTCTCCTCCTCCACATCGTCCTCGTCGTTTCCCACCTCGTCTCCTTCCCCACCAACTCCAAACCACCACCGCCGCGACTTTTTTCCACATGGCAAAAACCCGGGAACGGCTCCATGCGTGACTAACGACATGACTTTTAGATTATTTATGTCATTTTCCCCGCCTAACAAGTTGGTCGGGTCGTGAGGACAAGCAGCTTGAGCATCCGGCCACGGTTTCGTGATTTTTCTACTTCGCCTCCACATCCTGTTCGCCACTCAACACCCACAACAACATCTGCCGGGCGAGGCGAAGCTGAGTTGTGGCTATATTATACTGGCTAATTTTTTACTAAGCTGTTTGGCTGCTATATTATGAATTATCTGGCTAATTTATACTGAGTTGTTTTCCGTTTCTTGATTTTTCTACCTCGGCTTGACATGCTGTTCGGCTCTCAACGTATACCGGTAAACAACTTTTGAGGGGCGAGACGACACTGAGTTGTCTATCCACTTTTATATCGATCTGTCTGACTACTGCACTTATGAGGTATCTGGCAGTGGCAAATATATATAACATTCTGTGCTGGCTTTCGTTTCTTTATTTTCTATTTCTTCTCTAGACCCAGTTCGACTTTCAACATCCACAACAACTCTGCGGGGAGAAATGCATTTGAATTAACTAGCAATATTATTGGATATACTGAACTGGTTTTCATATCTTGATTTTTCTACTTAGTCTCCATATCCTATTCACCTCTTAACTCCTACAACATCTGTGGGGCAGGAGACGCATTTAAGTGTGGCTATAAAATGAATTAGTTTCACTGGCTTCTCTTTGGCTCAATGGAGAGCTAGGCATTTACCCGTTCACAACGACTTTTGTAAATTCCTGTAACTAGCGGATGAGTTTAATCAGCTAAGAAAAAGCGTCTGGAACTGAAGGGGTTACAAAAAACTTTCAATACGCGGTTTCCCTAAGGCAGTCTGATTAGCTATGAAAAAGTGGTCATCAATTCCCCAGGAAGCTAATCACCATCCTCACCTTGACCTGTACCGAAAGAATTACACCACCTACTACTTACGTAACCACACCAAGAGACGTGACCAACAGACGGAAACGGAGAAAATGATAATCGTCAACGCACCCAGACACGCAAGCGAGAGAGAGGAAAGGGCAGAAAGAAAACGGGATCGGACAAGAACGGACTGGAAAACGGAACGGGGAGAGGATAGGAAACATTGGGAAGCTTGGAACAGGAACTGGACAGGACAGGAACAATGGGAAGCAGGGAACGGGGACAGGATATGACGGGAACGGATGGGTCAACAGAGAACGAGTACGGGTCAAGAGAAGCAAAGGTCAGAATGACAGGAACCGGAATGGGATAGGATGGGATCTCATGGGAAAACATGATGAAAACTGGACAGGACAGCGAAGGATGGGAAAAACCGGGAACATGAATGGGACAGAAGAAGACAAGGGACCATATGGAACAAAACAGGATCTGATACGAAATGAGATAAAGTATTAAATGACGCGGTGCAATAAAAATCGAAATAATAAACACAATCCAGGGAAACAAGGCAGGCTAGATGACTTTGACGATAATGAGGCGGCGGCGGCAGCTGCAGCGGCGACAGCAACAGCAGGAGTCATACCGGTAGTAAATCAAGTGTCCAAAAGAAGGTCAAGTTAACCTTTTAGTGCGATGACTCATGTACAACATTTGTATTCTTGCAAACATCAGGAGGTCACATGGGCAGTGGAGGTGGGATGGGGTGGCGTGGGTTGGAGTAAGGCATCCCATGGAAAACCAAGACGACATAAGGCCATGAAGAAGATGGAAGATAATGGAAGAGAAGGGTCATATTTAATCAGGAACCAGGCAAATGTCATGCTCAACCAGGAGGACATCAAGGTATCGGAAGGCCAAGGAGACGGGAAGAGGGATGTGGATAGGTGGTCACGTTAAACCAAGAGCCAGGGAAATGTCATGCTACCCCGCGTTATCCGAGAGTCATGACGGAGGTGACGGGTGAAAGAGGAGGTGAAGGGGTCATGTTAATCCAGGAGGACATCTGGGTGGGGGAGGGATGTGGAGGGGGTAGGGGGACAAGGCACGGTGATATCATTTCAGGTGTTACTTCATTTTCATCCACGAAGCACAGTTCAGTTACGGACATAAATATTGATCCACTTCATTAGAAAACTGTGAGAAGCGACTTTCAAAGTAGACGGATATGATCTTCTGAATCCATAAAGCCTTTCATTAAAAAAATCATTACTCTCCGATCAAAAGAGCGATATTACTGACCACAACTGTCTTGCGTAATATTTCATTCCTTGTACTTCTCTCTTTCCCCGGCTGAGAGAGGCTTCCTGTGTTAAACTATTCATACGAGTATATCATCCTTTTAGATATGATGAGTCAGGGAGGAAAGTAACAATCATGCCCTAAAGTGTAAGGAAGGGACAAACCAGCCTTAAGTGTGAGTGTACAAAAGTGACAAACATACCCTAAGTTTGAGAAAGTGACAGAAAGGCCCTAAGTGAGATGCAAGTGGAACAGTGGGCCAACTTTCGTCCTTCACTGTATCTACGATCTCCAGGTGCGTACTTTCATCTTTTTGTTTTCGTGACTGAACGGCCAGGAGCGTCAACAGCGGCGGGAGAGAAACTGTCAGGGTCTCACAGCAAGGCCATTCGCACGGGAATTACACACGCGTATAGCCAGTTTCTTAGCGATGGTCTATAAATTCTTTCTCATGCCGAGCAGCTTTACCTGTGATATAAGAGACATCGCAACACCTTCTCTTTAGCGATCTATTCAGCATAGTACACCTGAACACTTCCTTTTCTGTTAGTAATATATTAAATTACACTTTGCATAAATCACCAATTACACAATATTAGCGGACCATAAGCTGAAATAAATGGAAAGTTGATAGGTAATACGATGGCATTTTTCATATTCATTTTGGTACCTCTAAACGGTTTTATTCAGCTTAGGTTAGTCCTCTCGGTCTATAAGGGTTATATACAACTATTGCAGGGTGAGAGTTAAATAAAATCGTCTGTTGGTATTCTGATTAAAAAAAAAAATGTGATGATGGTTTTATGCCGACGAGAATACAGGCCGCTTACGTATCATCATCATCATCATCATCATCATCATCATTGGTAGCGTGAAAACCCGAGTCTACTCATGACTCAACAGAAGCATGCAGCTATTCCGTTTCTGTTCACACTTTTACACGCACATTTTCACGATCGTGTATCAAACGTAAAATCTTTGTTCTACACACACACACACACACACACACACACACACACACACACACACACACACACACACACACACACGATAACATCAAACCTCTGACCCTCCACCACAGTTCAATTTATCACATCCTCTTCATAAAGTTGCATGCTAATATATTCAACTTCATATTTCCATTTCACTTTCGCTTTCCGTGGACATATATTCAATTTCTTATCCTCCACTTATCCGGTATCACACACGCACACATTTTCTTCTTATACGCATTTCATCGACAGATCTCGTGAGCGTAGAATATATTACTTACCTGCATTTTTTTTTTTTTATCAACTTCCATGCACACCTTAACCCCTCCAAGGTCGGGACAACTCTAATATCCTACCCCAACTAACACCAGACTTATTCAGCTGAGTTATAAGAACCTGGGTGTTAATACTGGTTCCACAAGCCCCCCTCATGCTTGGGAGAGCTCTAGAATTCTACTTAACACCACACGACTTTATTCAGCCGATAGTTAGGCTAGTCAAGAGGAGCCCGAGAGTGTCAATCCCATCCACAATTCAGCAAGAAGTCTCCGTGGACGTAAAGTCAATTTCGTGCTTATAGTCTTTTTCATCAACTGTCTCCTTGAGCATGAAGTCAATTTCCTTACGTTCTTCACCATCAATTTTTACATAATCATATTCTTACCTGGCATCTTTTCATATGTAAATTTTAAGGGACATGAATATTTAATTTCACGCCACTACAAAAATTTTCAGCGATATTAGTTTCACACAAGGCATATTCTTCTCCTTATGCACAAATATATTCACTTTCGTACGCCAAGTCTAAACATGTTTTGCATAAAGCGTAAGATGTTGTCATACACTTGGTAGCTTTACATAATGCTGTATCTAAAAATATTACGACTGCATATTATACAGTTTCTTTTTCCAAACCATTATAAAAATCTACGACTGATTATCGATATAGCTATCTCCAGTACGAATGGTCACTCCTTAGTTTTTTTTTTTTTTTTAGGCAAGAAAGAAGGAACCAAAGGCCACGAGCCCGCAAGACTGTTCCCTGCAAGAAAACACAAAAACAAGATAAAAGTCCCGTATGACCGCCTAATCATGGGAAATATAATACTGGTATAAAAACATGCCATCGTAAATAGTGGTCAATGGTGTTTCTAACCCATACATTGTGCTGTAGTATACGTCTGGCGGTTAAAATAATAATAATAATAATAATAATAATAATAATAATAATAATAATAATAATACATGCTTTATAAAATCGCCTGCAAGCAGCAATAATAATCTACAAAAATTCACCCTCGTTCAAGTAGTTCAAGAAATGAAATTGAAAAAATCCCGGAAACAGACCGTATAATCATAAACATAGGGGGAAAAAAATTAGCCCCGTGATAAATTATAATCTTATCTAAATTATGGCCGAGTCCATCACCGTCCGAATAATTATGCAAAATTATACTTCCCAGGGGTTTGTGAATAATTAGCACGAAACCCCACCAACAGCAGGTATGGTGGAGAAAAACAATTGGGCTAAAACTGGTATGAATAATAATACAGGTGGGCAGAGGCAGCAAAGACTATGGCCGGTATTCCTATGCGGTTACGAAGCTTACTAACATGTCTTCAGTGGACGTGGTGGGAGGGAGGTGGAAGTGGTGGGAGAGAAGTGGAAAGGACGAAAAAAGGTTGAGGATTTAGAAGGAAGATGAGAGGGAATCGATGGGAGAGACAGGACGAGATGGGAGCGAGGAGGGTGAAAGTGAAGGAAAGGAAGTAGGGAAGGTGGAAGAAGGTAGAAAACAGGTGAAAGACGGAAGGAGGAAAGAAGGTGGACAGGTGGAAAACTCATAAAGAGGGTAAGTAATTTATATGATGGGGACAGGACACTGAGGATGATTGACATGGAAGATGGGAAGTGGAGGGAGGTAGGGGGAAGTGGAGGCGGAAGGAGGTAGGGGGAAGTGGAGGCGGAAGGAGGTAGGGGGAAGTGGAGGCGGAAGGAGGTAGGGGAGAAGTGGAGGGAGGTAGGGGAGAAGTGGAGGGAGGTAGGAGGGTAGAGGATGATAGAGGGGGGTACGATGATGATGGAAAAGGGGGAGGGAGTTGCGGGGTTCTCATGGCCTCCGGAGACCCAGACGTTCCTGTGGTCACGTCACGCCCCCTCACTCCCCACCCCTCACACTCCAACCCCTCACCCTCACTGCCTCATACTTGCCTACCTCATTCCCTCATACTTCACCTATACACACCATTACACAAACACATCACTTAGATACACACAATTGCATTTACACACACCACTACTTACACGCAGTTACACACACCGCTACACTTAGTCTGCCACATCACCACACTTACACGCAGTTACCCAACACTACACTTACATTATTTACAGCACCACACTTACACAGGAACCTACTCGCAGTTCTACAGGATAAACACTACTACCTTACGTTTGACTACCTAAACAGATCAACATTTAACACCTGGCCAACACCGGATAGCATAACACTCCTTAATACTCGCTTATGTCAAAATATAATATCCAGCACAGGAAACACCCCTCGGACTCAAAGTCTAATAAGTATACTTACGAATATAAATACCAACAGGAATACACACAATTATATTCCTACGCAGCCAACCTATATATACCGGTGCTTATTCCACAAAGCAAATGATAGTCACATTTTTTGCACTACAACGCATAAACGATGGTGAACAAATGAACTGCTTCTAGGAATAGGATAATTTGAAAAAGGTGGAACTAAGTGACCAAAGTTTCTCTCTCTCTCTCTCTCCTCTCTCTCCTCTGTCTCTGTCTCTGTCTCTGTCTCTGTCTGTCTGTCTGTCTGTCTGTCTCTCTCTCTCTCTCTCTCTCTCTCTCTCTCTCTCTCTCTCTCTCTCTCTCTCTCTCTCACACACACACACACACACACACACACACACACACACACAAACTCTTTCCTATTTCACCTTCAAACGGAACCGCAAAGGCCACAAGCAGAGGGAGGAAGGACGAAGAACTGGGAGAGAGAGAGAGAGAGAGAGAGAGAGAGAGAGAGATAAAGGAGGAGGAGGAGGAGGATTATACAGAAGGGAATTTACAGAATATCTCTCTCTCCCTCTCTCTCTCTCTCTCTCTCTCTCTCTCTCTCTCTCTCTCTCTCTCTCTCCCTCTCTCTCTCTCTCTCCGGACATGACGCGACAGAGGAAACAGGTAATTGAAATTCCCCCCAAATCTTCCTAAATACCAGAGAACCGCATGGAAGAATGTGCTGTCATCATCTTTACACATCCTTATCATATTATTATTATTAGTCTCCACCTACTACATAGGTGGAGACTATTGTTTTCGCTGGTAGTCTGTTATCAATTTATTATTACTATTAGTATTCAAGCCTTAGAGTCTCGCGACGATTCCAGGAAAACTGGAGACTCCGCAAGGAATTTGAATGGACCAGGTTATGTGTCCTGGCATGGACCATTGCTGACAGAGAAAAAATTCCAAATCTCCCGAATGGGGTGAAGGTCATTGAGAAACAGTAGGTGGAGACTAGCGACAGTCCGTAGGACATTTACGAAGTTCTAGTTATTATTATTATTATTTAGTTCACTGCTGCTGCGCTGCTACTCCTACTACTACTACTACTATTACTACTACCGCTGCTATTATTATTATTATTATTATTATTATTATTTATACCTCCTTTACTATTATCATCCAGATTTCTCTTTCATTACTATCACCATCATCATCATCATCATCACCGTCCGAATCTCACTATCGTACAAGAAACAGGTAGGCTCCAGAAACAGATAACAGGAAATCAAAATACTTATGGGTAGACGACCGGCCTTCGTTCTTGGTGGCTTTACATAATCGAAACCCCTCCAGCCACCTTCTGGGGGCCTGAACCTGCCTCAGACCACTAGCATACCAGGTCACCAAAATTTACTCTAATGTGCTGGAAAACGCTCTGAACCACAGCAAGATTATCTGTGACGAAAAGCAAGACGAAAACCGGAGCAAAAAGTCAAAGGCGAAATGAGAGGAAGAAAGTCAAATCGAATGAAAAAAGTAGAATTTAAAAACAAAAGAAAAGTATAATTATAATAATGTTTACAGGAAGACTGAAGGGGTTGAGGGGGTTAATTGCAACAGAAATTAGTATACATGAGTCACACAGCACGAAGAGGTAATACAAGGTGAAAACAAGCCTAGTGGAGGAAAAACCGAGACAAAAAGAAATATTCACTGGAGGGCTTTAAGATGCCTGAACCCTGGAATGCCATAAAATCGTCCAATACCGGTAGTAACGATGGAAAAAAAAAAATCGAACTAAGAGGGGGGACGAAAAAATTGAGTCCGTGGAAAGGAAGTGAAGACAATACGAAATGCTTGAAGGCTGGACGTGCTGGTCAGGAGGGAGTGAAATGACCTTGAGAGAGAGAGAGAGAGAGAGAGACTAAACACCATCGTCCTGGGGAGGGCGGACGAGAAAATGGAGTACGTGGAAAGGAAATGAAGGAAATAAGAAATGTCTCCAGCTGGACTTTTTCGTCAGGCCAGTGTGCAAGGCGAAATGACCCTGTATGTGGTGAGGAAGTGATGAGTGTGTGAAGGTGGTAAGGGCGACGAATCTTCCCTCATCCGTTTGCAGAAGCGAACTCTCCAAAAAGATGCAAATTCGTTCCTAGGCTTGGGAAGGGAAGAGTTTGATTATTTTAACTTCATAAGACCGTCAACGTCATGAAAACAACCAGCTAATACCACCACACCAAACCAGGATGACCCCTACAGTCGGTGGATAATATAAGCATCACAGTGACAGTGGTGATATGTGTTTGTGGAACGTACAGGGTTAACTGGACTTGCGGGAAAGGACTCTCGAATCTATGCCCAGAATCGGACAAATAAAGAGAAAATCTAGACATGTACGACTTCACTGATTCACCACCCCACCCCAAACAAATACACCTTCCCTCTTTCTAAACAATTCTCATCCCTTCAAACTTTCACATCCTTGTACAATTCTCTCTCTCTCTCTCTCTCTCTCTTGATGAGTAAAATGACCTTCAGTGTGTGTGTGTGTGTGTGTGTGTGTGTGTGTGTGTGTGTGTGTGTGTGTGTGTGTGTGTGTGTGTGTGTGTGTGTGTGTGTGTGTGTGTGTGTGTGTGTGCGCGCGCGCGCTCTCGTGTGTGTAGGGGTGATGAGGTAAAATGGATGATTGGCGGTTGTCTGGGGGCTCCTTCCTCCTCCTGCTTCTCCATCTGCCAACTCTTACTTCCCTCCCTCTCACTTCCTTGCCTCTCACCACTTCCCTCCCTCTCACTTCCTTGCCTCTCACCACTTCCCTCACTCTCACTTCCATGCCTCTCACCACTTCCCTCCCTCTCACTTCCTTGCCTCTCACCACTTCCCTACCTCTCACTTCCTTGCCTCTCACCACTTCCCTCGCTCTCACTCACTTCCTTTTCTGTACACAATTATCAGCCTCCTCCTTTTAAACATTCCTCTCCATCTTTCAATCCTTCTTTCACTTTATCTTCCTTCTCCTCCTCCATCCATCAACCCTCACTCATTTCCCCCACATTCACTTCCTTCTATGTACGCAATTCTCTTTTCTCTTAAGCTTTCCTGTGTTCTCACTTTCCGTCCTCTTCCGCTTCCCTCTATGTAAACCATTATCCACGTTCCTCAAGTCAGCAGCATTGTATAGCTAATATTTTCTACTTCCTACCCTCTCCTTTGAAACCCTCATCCTCTAACACTTCCACATTCCTGGTCCAACATAATTTTATTCCCCTTCACTTATGCATCATCGTATTCTCATTCTCCTTTCACTTCCACTTATACCTCACACTGCCATTCTTTCTATGTCACTCGAGCACCACATTATTTAATTATCGCTATTTGGTACCGGTTCATGAAAACTGGACACGATGAAATTCTCGTTGGCATTCATTACTATCATCATCATCATCATAACTATTTCATTCTATACGATGGGCAGAATCCAGACACGAACTTACACATATAACAGAGACCAGCATCATCGTACTCAGGTAAATGACCCATGTATCCATTAACTCATTACGTAAGTCTTCATCACAACTACAAATAATCATCAACAGGAATAAGTAAAAACTGATAATACATTTTCGTTCACATGATCATAAAGTACAGGAGTTATGTGCAGTCATTAATATACAGTACAGAAAAAGTCTATTACAATTTATTACATTGCTCATATAACCCTTAAATTATTTAACGGGGTGAGTGAAATTTAGGAATATGGGAAAGGCAGGTATGAAAGAACATGAGGAAAACAATACATCACAATACTAGTACCTCTTTGCTTCAACACATAACGTGGGTAGTATTTAGAAACAGGAGACAGGAAAGCTAGAGAACTGGAGATATAAACATACACATTTTCCGGGTCAGAGTGTGAAGCAAGCAAGCAGGAGAGAGATTGGTGAAATGCCTGACCTTATAAGAGAGAACCAAAAGAGCTGGGTTTGGAAAGCTGCTGCCGGATGAATGGGCAGCTGGGTCCCGCAAGCAACCAGTACCTCTTAGCCTTGACCTGTCGCACCCTCACCTCACCTCACCTCACCTCACACCAACCAAACCAGACCAACACACATCTTAACAACTTGAGTACAATTCCGTCATTGTTGTTAATACCTTTGGACGTTTCAATTCGGCACAAGAACCTCTCAAATTACATGAACTAAAAAAATGAAATCTTCAAAGGTCCCTTTTCTACGATGATGATGATCTATTATTAGAATTAGACAAACTTCATCGGGGTGAAGGGGTCAATATCACGGCACTTCTGGGTATCAAACAACACAAATCTGCCACACTATGAGAAATCTAGCGCCTGCGATCTAAATGTCTTCGACGCCGACTCCAAAGACCATATCTCATAATAACTGAGCTTCACTGGGGGGGCCATCACAGTAACATAACGTATAAGAACACCCTAGTCGAAGATAAGAGGCTATCTTAAACATCCTCGGCCGTCGCCCTTAGTGAACACAACAGATACAGGTAAAATAGGGTAAGGGAGTACTTCTTCGTATGTGAACTTTCCACAAGAAAATGCCTGAAAACCAGACAGCCAAAAGATTTTAGACTGAAAAAGCATATCCTTTACATCCACATTAACTACAAGGCAAGTTCTTCCTCGAAAAAGAAAAATCTGAAAGCCAAGACCACCAACTTATATCCCAAAAAGAGCCAAGACAAACTCTTTCACACCAAAGCACTGGACTGAGGCAGAGCGCAAGCCAATACCCTTCAGCCACTCCAAATATCCGTGATCCTGTTGGTGTAGGAGCCGCGTCACTCAAGGCCTCCGTCACAGGCCACCACACCAGTCAGTTCCCGTTACACCCAACCCGACCCTCATGGAAAGTTGCGTGGCTCCGGACGATCACAAACTTCCTCAGGTGACCCAGCACGGAGGCAGGTCGCGCTGCATGACAAGGGAAAGAAGGAAGGGTGAGGAAAAAAAAAAAACAGGAAGGAATGGAGAGAGAAATGACAGTGTGGACGAGGGGAGAAGAGGAGAGGGAGGACAAGAGAGGGTAATGAGAGGAAAGGGAGAGGGTAAGGAGAGGGAGGATGAGCCTCTGTGACCTTGCTTAGTTTGTTACTGACCTCATGTTCGGAGGACGCTGTCATGAATTCGAAACCCCTGACTGCCAAAACGTTTGTGGGGTAGATGTTTACATGCTACGCTTGTCTGCAACAATCAAGCCAACACCATAACGTTGTTTACTACCACTATCTTCTGTTTCAATGTCTGTCACCCTCCCGTCCTCCTGATCCCCCTATGTCTACCACAGCTCATACAGTTGGCCTACACAACCCACTATCTTCTGTTTCACCATCTGTGCTTCGTATCTGTCTCCTCCTGGTCCCTCCTATGGTTTTACTAAGGGAATGGAGGAAGAAGAGAGGGAGGGAGGGAGGGAGGAAAGGAGGGAGAGAGTGAGGGAGTGAGTCACCTGCTGAGGTCTGCGTGAGAGTATGTGGTTGGAGCTGAGTTGTGCTGTGTCACCTGTCTGTACGTCTGTTTGGTTCTCTCTCTCTCTCTCTCTCTCTCTCTCTCTCAATTTTCCCACCCTCTTCCATCCTCCCTTCCCTTTCCTCTACCAACTTCTTCCTCTTTCTCACCACACTTCCTTCCCTTTCTTTGCTATCCACTCCCCATTTTCTCTCCGTTCCACCCACTCCATCCTCTCCCTCCCTTCCATCATGTTCTGATTTTCAACCTTTTCCCCGTTAACACCAATTCTTCTTTGCCTTCTCCCTTTCTTCCTTTTATCTTCCTTCCACCTTCCCTCCCCTCCCTCTTTCCTTCTCTTTTCTACCAGCCCAGTCTTCCCTCCTTTCCTCTATTCATTCTTTCCTCCTCCCCTTGCACCAAGAATACCTCTCCCACATTATCATCACTCATCCTTTCTCTCCTTCCTTCCCTCATCCCCACTTAGATCCCTCCCCCTTATCAATTTCTTTCCTTCTTTCCTTCCACATCATCTTCACCTCCCTCCTCTCCCCCCTCTCCTCCGACATTCCCTTAGTTTCTTCCTCTCAGCAATTCTCTCTCTAGCGATTATTTATGACTCATGATTAGCATACCTCAACGTCTCACTATTTCTCTTCCTTTTTTAGAGGGTTGCTAAGGTGGAAGGGACGATTGGCAACCCTTCCCCCTCCCCTCTCTCTCTCTCTCTCTCTCTCTCCCTCTCTCTCTACCTACCTACCGTACCTCTTATTCTTGCAAATGCCAACACATCTCATTCCACGATTATTAAGGGTAGACTCACCATTCATTTGTACATTCACTAAAATGGCAACCACTCTCCTTCATTCTTGCTGACATGAGACCAATATAATCTGGTCAAACTCAGGCTGTTAAAGTCATCAGCCATTTATCCCTCCAGAACGCTGACAACTCTCCTCATTTATTCCAGCTAACGTCGGCAGGTTTTATGAAGTACAGTATGCAGCTATCATTTTTTAAGAGGCCAGACATAACAATCATCAACACCCTTTTCGGCGATGACAGTCTCGTTCCTTCAGTCTTGCTGACGCCAGACTGAGACATTTCGTTCTGAAGAGGTAAGATTGTGGTGATATATGGCAGTCTCCCCCTCCCTCTCAGAAAGGAAAAAAAAAAAACAGAAACGCCCTATCTTTCTCTACGTACCTTGCATATTCACACGAACACCCATTACGAAAAACTACAGAAAAATCACACCTTCACAAACAAATTCATTCCCGTGTCATGTGACGTGAGGTGGTCTATTTATTCATCTATGTCTAATACTCGCAAACTCATCAATAGCAGACCTGCACACACAATGGACAGCTTCAATTCTGCACAAAGTGAAGTGAGTGATGTGAGCAGATGGTGAACAATCAAACTCATACACACACCATAAAAATAACAAACCTTCACAAACAAAAGTCAGATTCAACCCAGCATGAAGAGATGAAGGGAAGTGAGATGTTTAGAAGGAAATGAGGAGTCTGTCCCCCACTTAACATTCACACACAAATGCCCATCACGAAGAACACCAGAAAAATCACACCTCCATAAGCTTCCATACAGAGAAATGAAGTGATGTGATGAGCACTAACATACCCTAACATCTTTGCAGTTATGCATCAACACCGATCAATGGCACATCAATAACAAACTTCAATTAATAAAAGCCAACTCTAATTCTGCATAACAGTGAAGTGAAGTGAAGTGAGGTGGAGAGCAGAGGGTGATACAGAGCCAACCCCACACACACACACCACATCCGTTAGCCGGCATTAACCTCTGCCCTCATGATAATCCTTTCGTGGAAATTAAATGTAATTGTAGTGGTTCTGGCGCCAGATGACTAGCGTAACTACGTACCGTACATACATACATACATACAAAATACGTAAATATATAGTGATTGCAACTCACACACACACACACACACACACACACACACACACACACACACACACACACACACACACACACACCTGTTTTCCTCTGATCTGACCTGCCTGTCTTTCACCAATATCTTATTATTTCCTTTATTAAGAAAGACAGTATAGTTCACTCTTGCACGTAACCCAAAATTTCTTCCTTTTGCAGCTTATTTCACGTAACTCAGTGGCAGAAAAGGGCACTGCTACGGGTGCACATCCTTTCCACAGCAGTTCTTCGTGACCAGCACCATATTCTAGTGTCACTCTAATGTTACAGCTAAGCATTCTAGAAGGAGGGCTGACAATTTTAGGCCAGGTAAGAGTGAACATTGTACTGTAGAGTAACGTAGCCCCTTCAATCGAGTGACTTTTTTTTCTTGTTTGTTCTTCTTACCTCCTGATGCAAAAATCTGGACTGAGTAACTATGTCTCGACCCCTTATGTTCTTACTGGAGAAATAAGGCACTGAACCATCAATGGGTGGATGGATTAGTGAATAATTAAAATAAAAATAAATGAATGTATGAATGAAAGAAAGATGGATGGAAAGATGACTACTGGAGGGAGATAGATAACGTTAAAAATCAAAGTCCAGTATAATTAAGTCTGTCTGCCAAATATAAAGCCTGATCAATCCGTGGTGGTGAATAACTAACTAAGAAGGCCAACTACGCCATCCTACGTCACTACGTCACGGTCTCGGCACATACGCGTCACGGGCTGAATACTGTGACGTCAACCTTGCAAATATTAGTCACCTCTTTGGAATCTCGGGAAGTGTGTGTGTGTGTGTGTGTGTGTGTGTGTGTGTGTGTGTGTGTGTGTGTGTGTGTGTGTGCGTGTGCGTGCGTGCGTGCGTGCGTGCGTGTGTGTGTGTGTGTGTGTGTGTGTGTGTGTTCAATAATTAAATCAATGTCAAGCTTTTCTTCTTGTTCTTTTGAAGGGGATGTAAGAACTCAGAGGTTGCAAATACTCTAACTTAATTCTGGTTGATGCCAAAATATTAAATTCAACTGAGAGCGAGGGTATACTTTTTTGAAACATGATTGACTACAAGACACAGGCACAAAGTTCTATCCAAGGGTCAGACTTAGTTATCGTAGCACCAATTACTCTCTGCTGCGTTTCGTCTTGTCAAGCACATGTTTTAAGCAAGCGTGACCTCGGCCTTGAAAATCCAGCGTGTGGAGTACAAGCTGGCATATCAGTTTTCGTGAAATGAGTATGAGGTTGCATGGGCCACAGTTAACAAAGCGTTCCAGGTCAGCCACCAAGGTCAGTGTGAGACCCGCGATTTCAATTCAGATGCGAGAGGGGAACGAGCAATAAAGATGACTACTAAAGATCCCATTCAGAACCATTATTTATCTTTACTTTTAGAAAACAGTGGTAATGGTATTAAGAATATACCGATTCATCTGATTGCAAACTCACCATGTGTCGAAATCATGAGTCATTTCCCTGCTTAATCTTCTAACCCACAGATTACATATGATCTTACTCCATATCTTCCTTGGTCTGCCTCTGTATCTGTTTTCTGTTCCTCATTCTGGTCACCGCCAGATGATTTTACCAGCTGCAGGAAAACTCCTCTCTCTCAATGAGATATAAAGACAATGACATCAGACGAGGTAACAGCACAAAAAAAGAAAAAAAAAGAAAAAAAAAAGGTACACTCTGGTTACAGCAGTTGGAGTGTGTGCGTAGGAGAGTAGGCTAAGTATGTTCGTACTGGTGAGATTCTTGGTGGCTGTAAATGTTCTAGTGTGCTGAGTTGCTGCGTCAGTGTGCTGGTAAACAAGTGAATGTTGGTAGTGGTGGTGGATATCGAGTGAGTACTGTTGATGATGGTGGGTGAATGTTGGTAGTGGTGGTGGATATCGGGTGAGTACTGTTGGTGATGGTGGGTGAATGTTTTGGTGGTGGCGCGACCCCTCCTTCCTTCCTGGCGGGTGTTCCACCTCCACACCGGCCATTACCTGCCGTAACTCAGGCATGTAAATCGCGGCAAGTATTATCCAAGCGCCCCACCACCACCACCACTACGCTCCACACACCCCTAATGACCGGCACTCGGGGCGTAATCAAGAGGGGACGGATACGTCGCGTTGAAGCTGCAATTAAGCATGAGGGGAGGGGATAGATGAGTGACCCTAATACTCTGTACTGTACTATCACTGAAAAACGTATCCTTACTATGGAGACGAGAGTTATTTTGACACAACAGACGAAGAAATATGGAATACCGACACTGTTCGAATCGCACTACTCACTGAGGAGTCCTGCGTTCGCGTGAGTGAGGATACTTCTTTTCAGCGATAGCACATTGCTTTGGTATAATGACATGATACAAGCTTAAGTTCAGTAAAGCTTAAGAAAAGTTTATGAACAAATGCAAACGGGAAGACAACACCGAATATATATTTACAATGAAAATTCTCTCTCTCTCTCTCTCTCTCTCTCTCTCTCTTTTTACCTTCAATCTTCCGCCTTTCCTCAGATCCAATTATCTTGCAATGAACTTACTATAATTCAACCAAACAGGAGAGAAGATAATCATAATACGGAAACGTATTTCACTTTTCAATCATCTAAAACGTTATTTACGAACCAATTTCAGGTAACGGAAACCATTTAACTTGCCACACAGACCTCGCCACATAATCAGGAAAACGACAGGACATGATTAACAGACCTACACAATCAGGAAAACATGATTAGAGAAACAAAGAAAAGCACGACAATGACATGAATTGAAAAACACTAAAACAACATAAGGAAAACGACAATGAAGAACGAACGCGACATGATTAGGAAAAATAACACTAAAAAAAAAAAAAAGCAACTTGATAAGGAAAACGACAATCAAGAAAGCGACACAGCAATCAGAAAAACGACAATAAGGAAGAAGTCTGCCCGCCAAACTGTGACACTTGTACAGTACTTTTGTTCGGACAGGTAGCCTTGATGCCTCTATCAGAGTTTTTACACTGACACCACCAGAAGCGAAATGTAACTGGGAACGAAGGAAAATTTGCAGAAAAGAGCAGAAGTATTAAACCCGATGATACAGATAAAAGGAGTACAAACATGGCTGCAGAAGATACAGTACTTTTTACGATGAATGTACTGTATTCTCGAGGTATTATGAATTTTTATGTTGAATGTACTGTTTTCTCGGGGTATAACTTATCCCCTCTGTGCTGACTCTGGTGTACTATCATTATCATAAGTTTGCTAACATTTCCCTGCCGGCTGTGACAATAGATGGTTTTACATGAAATATTCTTATTATGACAGCAGCACGAAATACACAGCAAAAGAGTAGTTCGAGAATGAAGAACACACTCTGACGGTTGGGGAGGAATCAGAAATATGGCAGGTAGGTCACAATGATGGCAGGGGATTACCAGTGAATGACGTGTGGTTTGTCGCTCTGATGGGGTAACCGTATGAAAGAAGTAGGAAAATAAATAAGGACACTACTCCGTTGTGAAAGATCCTTAATCACATCTTTTAGGCGGCTCGTCACGATACTCTTTTCAGGTAAATACCCTGAGGTCCGAGAAAGTCAACATGCGAAGAGTACGCACGTCCTTCCACACGGTTGCTACAACGTGTACTTATTCATATACTTTTTCTAGCACTTTGACGCTGCCACATCTAAACTAAACAAAAAAAAAAAAAAAAAAACACAGGGGAGAAAAGAATCAGCTATCCGGTACCGTATGGTAACCGTAGATGAAAATAACTTTTCAATATTACAATAAAGACGCCCATCAAACGATGCAACTATAAACAAAAATTTTAAGCTTTGCAAACGAAATAACTGGCGAGAGATGTAAGGAACCACCAACGCTGCACCATCACAATGCAAGGAAATACCAGAGGGGCCGTTGTTTGTCGCCCCCCGCCCACCTACACATCCCTCCCACCCCACCCAGCCCTTGACCCGCCTGACCCCACATACCGCCCACAAGCACTACCTGATACAAGCCGCAGTTACAGTAAGGCTGATGAATAAAGGCGACCTAATGCCACTTGGGACGCAAGGAAATCAACTGCTACGGTACCCTGGCTTAGGGCCCTTATACTTCCCTACCAATAATATGGAACGGGCCTATGTCTCATATTACCCGTTGCGAAAAGCAACGAGGTTGCCAAGACGGTCGGGCACAGCTAACATCAGAATTCCTAAAGGATGTCTTAAAAAAAAAATCAATAATACTGACAAAACTCTTTGACAAAATTATATGAGGTTGAAACAAGAACATCAGATATTTGAAATGCAGCAAAAAAATATAAACTGACCGTAAAAAGTTAATACCACAATGCAGGTCATCATTTACTTGCAAAAACTTTATACCTGAACACCGCAAGGAACTCTCATTTCAAGAACAGACAGAAAATTCTTAAAAAGCTTTCTTCGAGTTTGACTAAATGTCTGGCTAATAACAAAACGAACGTAATCACACCAGCAAAATATTAATGATACTCAAAATCTTCTCACACTTGGAGGCTTGTTATTCATACAGTGAAAGCCAGAATAAGTTCTTGAAATCACTAAATCAGTAAAACAAAGTATGAGTGGGAATCTAAGGGTGGGTGCGGCAGTGGGAGAGAAAGGTACATATGAAAGGAGTTAACTGGCCAGACAACCTACCTTCCTACCGACCTACCTACCTGACTACCAACCAACCTACCTGCCTGCCCTAGTCACCTACCTAACCATGCTACCCACGTTATTCAATCATCCTGCCATACCTGTCTTTTACGTTACCCTCTCTATCAAGGTTACACAAGTTTTCATCTTACTGACGTACATGCGTGTCTCCCTGCCTACCTACGTAACTACCTACCCGACAGTCACCAACCTAACCATCCTACCGACTCAATCATCTTACCATACCTATCTCTTACGTCTGCCCATTCCTTCTGGGCTGCATGAGTTTTCTCCCTGGTTACTTAAATGCCGTGTCTATTTACCAAATAATCTACCAAACTCTGCCCACCTACCAACCTCATCTACCTACTCATGCACAAACTTACATTACTTGCTGACTAAAACCTCTACCAACATTACTCTATCTGTAGTCTTAACTAAAACTTCCACTTACCAATACAAACCACTCGTCTACTTCACCACTGTACCCGTAATTCTATTTTACCTACATAACAAGGAGCCCCTGGTGATCAGGTGTGAAGCATGTTTATCGAGTAATTATCTAGAATCATCAATCCTGAACTGGTTTCGATTCCACCCGAGGGTAGACATTACAAAGGGAACAGTAGTGTCTTTAAGTGCTCACAATGTTTCAGTCACGAACACTGCCATTAAAACAAAACATACTTCGAAATTCACTTCTCATTTACACTTCACAAGTCTAGGTTGCAAGACCCACTTTTCGCATGACAAAGACGTGTCCCTCGGCTCAATGAATCAGATGACCTTTGTGCCTACCTTAAAACACGGCTTATGTCTCTCCTTCGGCTGCCCATCCAAACCGGTGGCTACGGTCCATATATATACCTATCTATCTCTTCTATCTCTCCACCCTACCCTCCTACTCGGCACCCCTATTGTTCCACGCCTCCTGTGGGTATGGTGGGCCTAAGAGTGCGAGGGGTGGCCAGGTATAATATAAGGTGGGGTGGGGAAAGGGGTCGCTGGTACCGTAAGTGGAGTAGGGCAGCAAACGAGATGGGAGGAGGTGAAACGGCTACCGAAATTACTGGTTTTCATGAGAGTACCTGCAAATGAAACAAGGCTGAGTACTCCCTGAGGTATCGTTTTCCTACCAACTCACTCAGAACTTGCTGCATATTTCTTTCCATTGTTATGCCCTTAAACACTCAAGCCCCCATGACTCACTCAGCTTAAAATCGCTTTGTGTCGGCCATATTAGAACACTAGGGTTGGCCTTACTATGGGAGAACTATTTTTAACTGTACTGACATTCTCAGGCTAGTATTACCAAATCTCATCTGACAAATTTTCTACTGTTCCTTGAATTGAATAATCGAGTTGTCCCGATCATGACAGAGTTAATGATAATACCAACACTTAAAACACAGTCAAGCAGCTACTCCCTCAGATAAACGATTTTTCTAAATAAATTCGTACCTCTCAGACCTATTACCTTATAACCGTCTTCACCTGCCTACTGATTCTCTCTCTCTCTCTCTCTCTCTCTCTCTCTCTCTCTCTCTCTCTCTCATAAAAAGGACATTTCTCTCTACACACGACAACGGTCCAGACTCATACTTCCACCTCACTCCCGCTTCAACCCCCTTCCCTAATAATAATAATAATAATAATAATAATAATAATAATAACAATAATAATAACAGACCTGACTGCAGAGAGTGGGGAAAATTAAAATAACGTGCGGTTGAATGGCATGTTGAAAGGCGGAGTACCGGAGTCCAACTTTTATTATGCAATGAATTACGAGTGAAAAGATGTGGGAATGAAATGCAAAAAAAAAAAAAAAGAAAAAAATAGACAAGGTGTGATTTATGCTGTCAGTGGAGTCGTGTGTGTGTGTGTGTGTGTGTGTGTGTGTGTGTGTGTGTGTGTGTGTGTGTGTGTGTGTGTGTGTGTGTGTGTGTGTGTTCTTCCTGCTTGATTAAATCTGAACTCCGGTACGTGAGTGGGTCTGTGGGAAGCAATGAGTGGAATAAAGGGAAGGATAAGTGTTCAATGAGAGACAAGAGTTGAAAAACAGAAAAAGTACGAATTAAAAAAAAAAAAAAAGCGAGAAAGAAAAAGAGAAGAGTTCAAAAAAGTATATAAACAGTTTTAAAAGTTAACAGAAAAATGACGAGGAGTTCAAAGAAAAATATAATTGAATGCACAAAAAGCGATTGGGAATTTAAAAGAAAGGGAGAGATGGAATTCAAAAACGAAAAACTGGGAAGTTCAAAAATATTATGAAGGGAGTTCAATAAATGGAAATGGGAGTTCAAACACCTGGTCAAACTAAGGGGGTCAATCCAGGTCGATAATGACCCGAGAAAAGTCACGCGCTCACGAGAAGGGGTAGGTGGGGGTGGGAAGGTGAGGTAGAGGAGGGGGAGGAGGGAGGGAGGGAGATGCAGAGAGGAAAAGAAACAAAATCTAGGTGAGAAAGACGTAGAAGGAATAAGAAGGGAGAGGGGAGTGGCTGGAAGGGCGGAAAGGGGAGGGATGACGTGGTGAGGGAGGTAAGTGGGAGAAAAGGGGAGAGAAAAAAGTAAGACAGGAGTAGGAGGACGGGAAAGGAGGAGGAGGAGAAGGAGGAGGAGGAGGAGGAAATGGGAGATGCTGGGGGACTGGAGGCTATGTGGGGGACAGGAAAGGTAAGAAAAGGAGGAAGGGGAGGAGAGAAGCGGTGAGGGTTGGGGAGAGGAGGGAAGAGGAAGGGAGGGGGTGAGAAGGAGGCAGCAAGGAAAAGTGACAGGGAAACTGACGTGATGTGAATGGCGACTGATGGGAGAGGGTGAGGAGAGGTGAGAGGGAGGGGGAGAGGAAATGTGAGAGGGAGGGGGAGAGGAAATGTGAGAGGGAGGGGGAGAGGAAAGGTGAGAGGGAGGGGGAGAGGAAAGGTGAGAGGGAGGGGGAGAGGGAGGGGGAGAGGAAAGGTGAGAGGGAGGGGGAGAGGAAAGGTGAGAGGGAGGGGAAGGGGAAAGGTGAGAGGGAGGGGGAAGCTGGAAGGGAAGAACGGGGGAGAGGAAAGCTGGGAGGGGAGAGGAGGGGTGGAAGGATGCCAGGTGAGGAGGGAAGGTAAAAAAACCAGACCTATGGAACGACTAGAGGGAAGAGAAGAATGGAGGGAAATGATGGTGAAACAGAGAAGAACGAATGAAGGAGAAGAGGTGGGGGAGAAAGTTAGAAAAGAAATGGAGAGCATGGAAGAGAAAAGTGGAGAGAATGGAGGAGAGAAGTGGAGAGGGGAGGAGAGAAGTGGAGAGGGGAGGAGAGAAGTGGAGAGGGGAGGAGAGAAGTGGAGAGGGGAGGAGAGAAATGGAGAGAATGAAGTGTAGAGGGGGAGGAGCGAAGTGTAGAGAAAGGAGGAGAGAAGTGGAGAGAAGGGAGGAGAAAAGTGGAGAGAAGGGAGGAGGGAAGTGGAAAGGGGGAAGGAGAGAAGTGGAGAGGGGGGAGGAGAGAAGTGGAAAGGGGGAAGGAGAGAAGTGGAGAGGGAGGGGGAGAGAAGTGGAGAGGGGGGGAGAGAAGTGGAGAGGGAGGGGGAGAGAAGTGGAGAGGGGGGAGGAGAGAAATTGTGAGAAGGGAGACGAAAGTAAAGATAGGACTACACGAGGATAGAGAAACGCGAGAGAGAGAGAGAGAGAGAGAGAGAGAGAGAGAGAGAGAGAGAGAGAGAGAGATGGGGGGGGGAAGAAGAGGGCATTGTGTGTAGAAAGGAGTAAGGAGAAAAAGTGAACAAGAGAGATGGGGAAATGGTGTAGTTTTGAGTGAAGGAAGGGGTGAGCAAGAGAGGAGGTATATTTGCGAGAGGAAGGGGAAAAAGGAAGGGGTGTTGTGTGCTGGAGGGAGGGAGGAAAGAGACCATGAGAGGAGGGGGGATGTTTATAAGCACAGCGGAAACAAGGGAGGTGAAACGGTGGAGTAGGTGAGAGAGAGAGAGAGAGAGAGAGAGAGAGAGAGAGAGAGAGAGAGAGAGAGAGAGAGAGAGAGAGAGAGAGAGGTGAATGGAAATATCAAGGGTAAAGGAAAATGAGAGAAACAGAGTACCAAAAAATAAAACTGAGGAAGAAGAGACAGGAAATTGAAGGAAAAATAAGTGTGAATGAAGGCGAAGGAAAGAGAAAGACAAAAAAAAAACTCAAAGAACAACGTAAGAAAGGCGTTGATGTGATGAATGAATGTGCTAAGATACAAGAAAGTGAAACAATAAAGGTGAAGGAGAGAAAACGAAACGAATATTACGCAAGAAAAGAGGAGGCAGAGGCACGAGGATTGAATGAAATCGGAAGGACGACATAAGGGAATGAGAGAGGAGGGAGAACGAAGAATGAGAATAATGAGAAAAAGTAACGTGAGAACAATATAAAAAATCAAAACAGGAAATACGCAAAGTAAAAAAAAAAGGGGGGTGGGGGTGGGAGGTATAATAGGTAGGATGGAACACGGGAGGGAGGTGGGTAGAGGTAAGAAACGGCTGAGTGCGAGGGGAGACGGGAGTGGGGGGGGAGTGGTCAGTGGGGAGGGGAATGGGAAGTCCAGATGGCAGTCATAGAATGGAGGGGAGAGAAAGGAAAAGGGGACGAGGGAAGGGAGAAAGACCAAGGGGAGGACAGGAGAGGAGAGAGAGAGGAGAAGACGGAGAGGCAGGAGAGAAACGGAGAAGTAGCCAGAAAGGGGAATACAAGGGTACAGGCAAAGGAAAGGGAAGAGCAGTGGTGGTGGAGGGGGAGGGAGAGAGGCCGCGCAGGAAGAGGGGGGAGGGAGGGAGGGAGAAAGGCCAAAGTGGGAGGGTGGGGGGGGGGAAGAGGAGGGGACCCACAGGATGACTCATGGCCGGGGTATGAAAGACCTATACGCCGCGGGCCAGACCAAACCAGCCGAGCAGAGGTGTGACTGAACTGAAGTGTTTCCAACCTTACAGCAGGAGGTTTCATTCTACTCTGGCTGCATTTTTTTTTGTACTGTAGCTACTATTATTACTGTACCTGTAGCCTTTGTTTTTATTTTTTTCTTTTGTTTTGCCGCTGTAAGTTTTCTGTGTCTACAACTTTTCCCCTCCATCTGCAATTGTTTGTTATTTGATGTAATTGTAACTTTTTCTCTGAAGTTACAAGATTTTATATTTTTTACTGTTTCCTTCTTTAAATTTTCCCTGCTTTTGTAACTTCTTTGCTGTTTTTTATTTACGCTTTTCTCTGTACCCAAAACTTTCAAAATCTTTCCTATTTTTTCCTTTCATTCTTTTCACTATTTGCTTCTGTACATCTAAGTAACTAGTTGAACTTATTTTTACTTTTTCCTGTTTTTTTTTCCCTTCATCTTTTCACTGTGGCCTGTCTGCAACTTTTACTACTGTTTTGTTTTTGTTTTTAATTTCTTTTCACTAATTGCTCATTTTTTTCCCCACCGCTACCTCCTTCCTCAACGTCTTTGTTTCCTTCTTTTTCCCCTATTCTTGCTTTCGGTTTCCTTGAATTTCTTTGCTCATAATTTTCACCTATTCCATCTTGCATCTTTGTTTTACCGTTTTCCTATTTTTAGACTTATTTCTGTCTTGTTTTTCCTCGTTTTTTACCTTCTTCTTTCCTTCAATATTCGTTAATTTCTTTCTTTTTCCTTCACTGACCTTTTTCCTTTTTTTTTTTTAATCATACCTTCACCCTCCTACATTTTTTTCACTATTCAGTTCATTTACCAAACATTTCGTGGCTGCCTTTTTTAGTTTTTTTCCTTCACGCGTTTTCACTGCTTCCTGTTTATCTTCTCCTTTCATTGTTTCATTCTTTTTCCTCAACTTCTCATGCCCGGAGGCAAATGAGACTCAAGGTGATGGCTAAGAAAATACTCAAGTGTCAGAGGGTACAAAGGCGCGATGTCGGAGGGCTCTTCTCGTTTGGTTGGAATGTTTTGTCAAGCGCTTAAAGCGAGGACCTGCCCCGGACAGCTGAGATATGGCGTTGAGGAGGAAAATGCGGGAGGTAATGGAAGGATATATATATATGAGAGAGAGAGAGAGAGAGAGAGAGAGAGAGAGAGAGAGAGAGAGAGAGAGAAATGGGAATGAAAGGAGAGAGGAATGAGGGAAGGTGATTAAAAGATTACCAAAGGGGAATGGGCTAGATGGTGATGAAAGGGAAGAGGAAAGGCGAAGGGAAAAGAGTAAGAGAAAAAGAAAGATGCAAAAAGTGGAAAGGATGGGAAGAAAAGAAATATAAAGGGAAGGAAAGGGAAAGGAGAGGGAAGGAGAAAAGGAGAAGGTAACCGGAGGAGGAAGGGGGAGGGGGTAAAGACAATGAAACGACAATGGACTGAGTATGAATGGGCGAGGAAAGATGGGAGGAAGAAAAGAAGAGATAAAGGTAGTACAGTAAAAGAGAGAGAAAAAAGGACGCGCGTAAAAAATGAAATATAAGGAGTAATGACTAGGAAAAAAAAAAAAGAAAAGCCTTGATCGGAGAAGGATGGAAAATAAGGAGAAAATGACTGTGTTGACAAGGGGACCAGGGAAAAGGGGGAGGCGGGGCACGGCGGAGGGAGATAAGATAATGCATGTGAGAGGGAACAGAGAGAGAGAGAGAGGGAGGGAGATGGGAAGATTAAGGAGAAGGAGGGGAGGAAGAGAGACAAAGGGGTCGTGGTCTTGGAAGGCCCTTCAACACCTCTTCTTGACCAGTACACTTCTGCATTCACACGTTAATAATATTTTGCACACAACTTTGTCGCCGACCTTTTCAGTAGTAATTAAAAAAAAAAAAGTGAATGCCTAGTGTAATATGCAAAATTTATAGCATTTTTTAATGGAAAGGCTTTCATAAATAAAATGGGACTACATGAGAATACTGTGTTTTAATATGCAAAATAAACAGCTAAAGAAAAGGTGCTAGGGAACCTCCTACACCCACGATAATACGGCCTAAGAACCAAGAAGGAAAAGGGGGTAAAGGTCAATGAGGGGGAAAGAGTAATGAAATGAGGGCAGTGAAGGAGGGAGGGGGGGGGATGAAAGGGGAGAAGTGGAGGAAGAGGGAATGAAAGGGAGGGAAGTGGGGGGAGGGAGGGAGCGATGACAGATAAGGACTACGAGTAATGAGGGTCAGAAATTGGACAGATGATAAGATAAGGATATAAATGAGAAACTAAATATGGATACGGAAGGAGACGTGGGCATAGGGCAATGAAAATATAAAAATAAATAACCGAATATTATCAAGAGCACGAGTGACATTTATGAGGAAGTGAAAGCACAGGTATAGGCCTACTTGTAATTATTCATATGATATATATAAAACTAAACGAAGACAGTGGATTAAGTAAGAGACACTGCAATATATAAAAAGAAAAGGGGGGAAGATCTGTATAACTGAAGGAAGAAGAAGCGCAAAAAAGGGTCTCAAATTAAAAAATATATATATTGCATTCTCCTCCATAATGACAGTACAACAACTACTAAATTTACTCCATACCCGGTAAGGAATATCTACATTCATGTGTTCTGATACGAAAATCTTACTAAGTTAACAATACCGTATTTCTATCATCAATACTGTAAAAGCAAGTAAACCAATCAACACTTTGAAAAAATACGCTTGCCCTCGCTAGAAATTCCTTTAATTTATCAAAGTGACATCGAAATGCTTGCACTCCGTAAAACCCATCATCATCATCATCATCATCATCAATACTGTAAAAGCCACTAAATATATTCGAGACTCAGTAAGGGATATACCATGAATTCATTTTAATGAGATGCAAAAGACTAAGTGTAAATCCTCCTAAAATGGTAACTTCATTGCATATTAACACCAAATCATTATAACTTTTCATGGTTAACCACCTGACCCTGTGGATTTTATTTTTTAGCTGACGATACGATATTTTATTAATTTTTAGGAGCTCCCCTCGTAATGAAGGGGTTAACAAAGCCTATATTTAACACGGCCACTTTGAACTCTCTTTAATGCCGAATAAAACTGAAGATGGTAACAGAGAAGTCAGCACAGAGAAAGGATTTAGTTTCAACCTTCATCACATGCAAATCGTAATGGCCACTAAATTGATAATATTACTTCTTACCATCCAGTATCTTAAAATCTTGCTCAACTTTCACTGGCACTTAAAAACTTAGCTTAAGAACGCCCGCTATCTGGCTTAACCCTATGGCTGCTAATTACGAGCTTTGCAGTTCATCTTCGCTAACTGTAAACAATTTTAGTAAGGTTAAGAGAGCAGTCGCAGCATGTATTACCACGATGATGATGCTGATGATGCTGATGATGCTGCTGCTGCTGCTGCTCATGATGATGATGATGGATATGAACGGTACACATCCAAGCGGTCAAGCGTGAGTCCTGACTGAGGTGAGTGACCTGTCATCAACCCTGTACAGGAAGCTGACGACAATATGACGAGAATGACGACGACGACGACAATGACGATAATAATTAATAATAATAATAATAATAATAACAATAATAATAATAAAAATAAGTAATATTTTCGTTGATGATGATGATGACGACGGTGAATAATGATACCAAAATGGACGGTACGCATCTGAGCGGCCATGCGTAAGTCCTGAGTGAGGTGGGTGGCCTGTCAGCAGCTCTGTAGAGGATGTTGGTAGATGATGATGATGATAATGATAAAGAAGAAAATGCTTATGTGAAGATTATGACCATCCATGACTGCTCAAAGTGGCTGATCAGTTAAACAATCCACCGTAGATGATTATAAACATACTGACAATGATGATGATGATGATGATGATGATGATGATGGCCGTGCGTGACTGTGCTCCAGGTAGGTGGCCAGTCAGTCAGCAACCCAGTGCGTCACAGGAAGTTGCTACCAGGTACGATCCGCCACGGTGCTCTACCTGCTATACCTTGCTTCCACACCTCTACCTCGTCACTACCAGGTCATCTATTTTTCGATGTTTTTTTTCTTCTGCTACAGCCGGACGATTTATTCTTCAGTTTATTCCCTCTGGCTTTGGTACTCTAACTCCCTACCCTGGGCCCATACCCTTTATCTCCACTCCCCCTTCAATACCATGACGTATTTCTGTTTCACTGTCTTCCAGAGCGCCACTTAATTTTACTCGGTTTAGGGGGCTTGTTGAAATGGTGAGAGCAACACACACACACACACACACACACACACACACACACACACACACACACACACACACACACACACACACACACACACACACACACACACACACACACACACACACAATCAAAATACATCACAACATTAAACAAAACAACGAAAAATGGCTAAAACAGACCTAGAATAAACACTAAGACACAGACCTAAAACGCATCCCCAGACTACGGTAGGCATCAAAAGCCGTCCTGAAATAGAGAAATCCATCCTAAAGCCATATTAATACGGGGCGAGGTGAGCAGGATAAGGCGACCGCAGGATGAGAGATAACAAGAAGGGATCAGGTTGCGCATTCCACCTGGACGCCTTTGAGATTGTGGTGAAAGGTCAAAGGGATGGTGAATTATGAGAGAGAGAGAGAGAGAGAGAGAGAGAGAGAGAGAGAGAGAGAGAGAGAGAGAGAGAGAGAATCAGCTCTGACTGAAAATATTAAATGATGAAAGATGAATAAGAAGTGAAAGGAACATATAATTAAACACAGCGTACCAGATGCAAAAAAAAAAAAAATGGAGCTTTAACTAGACACACACACACACACACACACACACACACACTTGCCCAACAACCCCTGAAAAAATTACTATCCGACCACGACAACATACCCAGTCACCACAATATCACCACAATCTCCCAAAATACCATCGAACCCAATACCAGTCTCTACAGTCACTCCACCTTCTACCAGTCACCAAGCAGTCACCACATAAATCCAAAAAGTTGAAATATTAACCTGTAGGACAAGTTTGCAAAAAGGGAGAGGGGTTGGCAACCACTTGGCCTAACCCTCTCTCTCCTCTCACCGCCATTCACTGAGGCTGCTTTGTTCAAAGGGCCTTCAAGGTGGTCTTCTCTTCCTCTTGAGTTCTCCCCTCCTTTTTTTCTGCACTTTATTCAGTGGATTAACCTGTTCTGTCACCTTTTATATTGTTCTCATTTATTATATATATATATATATATATATATATATATATATATATATATATATATATATATATACAATATATATAATGTGTGTGTGTGTGTGTGTGTGTGTGTGTGTGTGTGTGTGTGTGTGTGTGTGTGTGTGTGTGTGTGTGTGTGTGTGTGTGTGTGTGTGTGTGTGTGTGTGTGTGTGTGTGTGTGTGTGTGTGTGTGAGAGAGAGAGAGAGGGGGGGGGGACTTTGTGGCTAGGGTGGGTGGGGGAGGAACAGCTGTGCAGTAAATAGGCCCAGGCTGTTAAGAAGTGCAACAGCTGCACCCACTGAACTAAGAACTTCACGGCCACCCCCTCACCACAACACCTTCCTACACACTAAACCAGCCACACTTTTATCACCAAATATATCACACAGTACTATGCATCATCAAAATCTTATTAATAGCATTCAAGAGAGGAACAAGGAGAAAAATACCAAATAAATCGCTAAGACACAGGAGGCAGAGTGTATCCCAACTTAAGAGACTAAGGCATTTGGACTCTGGCGTTTAAGTTGAATATTATTGTGTGGGTAGTAGATGACAAACTAAAAAATACGTCGCCAGATTCAAGGGGTTAAATATACTCTATAATACACGCTTTGAGGTATGAAGAGATTTTCAAAATGTTGGGGAGCCTTCTGAGCCTATGGGTGCAGTCACACTCTCCAAACATGTGATCGACGAGAGAAGAACGAGGCTCAGGGGTCCGTCCAATGTTTAGACTCGGGCACTGCAGCAGCTCTACCCCGGTCCTTCGTTTCGTCTAGCCGATCACATGTTTGGAGCAAGTGTGGCAGCATCCTAAGAGTTCGCGGCTCCAGGACTACAAGAAGTGACTCTGGCCGTACATCGACAGACGGACCAGGGGGATGGGTGGGATTGCTACCATTGCCTATGACTTGTAATTGCCAGCATAACTACCGGATTGTGGCTGCTGGTGTGGATGGCGGAGAGGGGAGAAGGGAAACTGAGGTGGGAGAGGTTATAGTGTCTGAGTAATGAGGAAATGGAGGAGATAGAAGGACGGGGGGAAAAATGGTCAAGATGAAAAGAGAAGAAAGACTGTGGTTATGGTTAACTCCATTCTCCTGTGGACGTCTTTCATATTCATCATGGCTAACGTCAGACCATTTTGTTCAGATTAAGAAAGTACTCCCAAGGCTGTTGAGAATAAAAAATATCTCAATACTCCTTTTTTGCCTTTGGACTTTTTTGTTAACGAATGATGCTTTTATCTATCATAGGAATGGCGTCACCGGGCTGTAGGGGACGCACAGGAAGAGGAAATGGAGGGGAAAGAGCGAGGGGTACTGGTCTGGAAGGGGAAAGCAGTGCAAACAGACTAGAAATATGGCGTGGGGCTGGCAGGGAGGAGAGAGGTACGGGGATGGGGAGTCTGTGCTGAATAAGAGGGGAATTGGGGAGGAGGGAAGGGAGCAGAGGAAGCGAGGAGGACTGGTTAGAAAAGAAAGGCGAGGGGAGAGAGACTGGTTATTCATTATGGGGTTCGGAGAGAAGGGGTCTGCTTTGAAATTTCTGTAGATGGGACACTAACACGACAGGAAACATCCAAGAGGGACCTACTATATGAGGGGAAAACATCAACAAACTTCCATTTACCCACAAGGTCGTTCTACCCATTTGCTTTTCATCATCATCATCATCATCATCAACAACACGATCTTTCCCACCTTTCTCCACTCCGACGTATTAGCTGTTAGCCTGATCCATCCAACCCCAGCTAATCCCACACTTTCATTCGTCCACAAAAAAGAAAAAATCGTAGGGGACGTGTGCCAACTGCCGATGTACACTACTTTTGTGGGATGAAACACATGAACATCTACAAAGCAAAGAAAAAACGTAAAAAAGAAAGAAAAAAAAAAAGCGATACTAAGCGGGTGTGATAAGGGGAACGTGGAGTGTGCTTGTGTAAGAGTGAGGTGTGATCGAGTTAGAGGGGTGAAAAGGGGTATTACCAGGGGATAAGGGGGGGATTTAGGGAGAGAATAGAGAGGGACTTTAGGGAGAAATGGAGGGGAACACATCTGAGGGAGGAAGAGAACTGAAATGATATTGATGAGGAGCGAACAAAGGGGACTCGGTGACAAAAGAACAGGGGGACTAGGTTAAACACAGAACGAGAAGCCCCTATTTAAGAATGAATAAGGGAAAGATAAAGAAAACATGGAAAATTACTAAAGGAGAGATAATCACTTAAATAATGGAAGAAGAAGGAAATTAACAGTAAGGAACACTAAATGAAGAGAATGAAAAAAAATAGGAACAGAAAGCAAAGGGGATAAAAGTACTTCCACCCAGTCTGTGAGAAACCCCTAGAGGTGCAGGAATTATATGAGAAAGACTTACTTAAACGGAGGAAGAGAGGATTAGGAGGGAGGGGGAACACATCATTACTCCTTCACATCATTCACTTCTTCAACATCCTGTCATTAGCTACACCAGCCATTTAAGCACCAGTTACAAGTCCTCAGATGCTCACTAAGCACATACGGGCTACCTGATCTCTCGCGCCCAGTGCTGACAAAGGCTGCAGGTTCAATCTTTACTTTCATTCGGAGTGGATATCAAAGTAAGATGAAAAACTAAGAGAAAAAGTAAACCAGCAGAGTTACATCACGGGCGATTTGCAAGAAGTTCAACTTATCCCGCTTTCGTATCGCCGGTGGCCTCGTGTTCAAGCCTCACGTACCGGTACTACTAAATACAATTCAAGTGAGCACCACAGCGACAGGTCAGTTTCAGTGGGAGTGAAATCAGGAGCGTCAAGTGGAGAAACCAGCATCATCATTCCTGCCTATTTCCCAACAGCTAATATATGGAGTGGGAAGGATCCAGATAAAATAAAACAATAATAACGAAGAGGTACCAGCAAAATGGCAAATGAAACTGACCACATCCATTTGCTCATTACACCTTTAAAATTCTCCTGAGTGAAGAAGTAGAAACTTTAATAGCCTACACAGTACTGATTGGAACCACGTGTTTCCGTAATCTTTTGACAGGTAGCTAGGGATTTCCAATACTCACGCAAAATCGCCTGGTGACCTCAGAGGGTCACTGATACGGTACCAAATGACCCAAGATATATTTCTAAACTTTTTAGTTGGTATGAATTTCCCATTGCTGAACAATCGTCTTGCATTTGCCAGAAAAATAATAATTAAAGGGGAAAATAAAGGAATAAGTGAAATTCATCTGCATCTGGAGAAAGCGTCCCAAGGCAAAATTAAGGTGAGAGGAGGAAGAGTGAAACAAAAAGGCAACACGCCACTCAGCCAGTAAGTGAGGGTTTCTAAATTAAGCACGTCTCGCTTTTCTAAATCTGACACACCCCGCAGATCCTCTGTTTAATCCTTCCTGTATCGAAACACAGCCAGCACCGGGTCAGGCTTACTTTCATCTCCAGTAGAATAAGAGAAGATTAAAGAAAAAAAAAATGTTATTTTGAAAGACGTGAGGCGGCTGTATGATTTGAGACCAAGCCGAGACAATTATTTCTCTCTCTCTCTCTCTCTCTCTCTCTCTCTCTCTCTCTCTCTCTCTCGCAGTTGGCCCAGTATAGTGGAAACTCAGACAGATTCCTGTACTTCCCAATACATACGGTGCACAACAGCTAAGTTTCAAAACACACACACACACACACACACACACACACACACACACACAGTTAGGTTTCGCTACTGCAACAAAACAACGAAGTTACAGAACGACAGAAACGTTTCACATCAACAGCAAATAGCATCGGGAAGAAAAAGACAATAACAGCAACAAAAATAACAACGAGTACACTTATTAATGACAGCAATCCCGTCAACACCATACTGTGCACAATGACGACAGCGCTATCATCATCATCATCATCATCATCATCATCATCAAAATAAGACCTTTCCCATTCTGGTCATTCTCGACTGGCAACTTCCAGCGACATTTCTCAATCCCTTCAATCTCACTCTTGCCATCTTTGGACGATTTTATTCTGGGCAGGGGATACCTCTTGTAGTGATGGGTTGGAAAATGCTTTATGTAACTGGGCTATATAAAGTCGCCTGGAGATAACGAAATAAAAGTCATCATCGTAGGGTGGACGATAGATGACAGAAAACTCATTTGTTCAGTCTATCAGGAACATAAGAGGAACAAGGAACTAAACCTTACCAAGACAGCATAACTCTCTATTAGACCAGCCTACCGACTTTTCGTTCCTGTCAGTCATACGATTTTTCTTCAGCTCACGAGTGGCCTCTAGCCGTCTGAGGGATAAAAATAATCTCTGCTAACTCTGACGACGATATAACATACCTAACATTCTTTTTACCTGCAAATGGCTTTATTTTGCATGGGTGTGATCTTTCGAACGTGATATACCGATATCCGTACTTTCGAAAAAAAAAAAAAAATCTGAGGTACACTCGATAGTTAATTTAGTCAGCTACATTACAGTTTCGCAATGCGGAATATGAGTGGCGTGGGGAGCTATAACTAACGGTGTCCAACACATTTGCGAAAATTCGTTGCGTAACAAGTGTGCAACACCAGAGAAAGAAGCAGGGAGTTCAATTACACATCCATAAAAGAATCCTGCAACTGAAAAATGCAATAGGATATAAAAAGAGATGGACATGAAAGCAATGGATATATATATAAAAAAATCGCGTGAAAAATGCTCTTGGCAATAATCAGACGAGGACACAGACAGGAAAGTACAGTACAGTTAAGCTAGGAGAAAAATCAAGCGACTGAAAAACGCAACATGAAACAATCAATTCGAGATGGACCTACAAGCACATTAAATTCAATAACAGAAAGTCGTGTGATAATGCTCCTCGCAATAATCAGAATAGGACGCAGGAAAGTAGAGGACAGTTGGGCTAAAAGAATTATCTATCTATCTATCTATAGCCCGACGCCCTAATCCCGCAAAGGGTGGCCGCAGACAAAACGCCTCCAAGTCGCTCTGTCACCCACCATTTGACTCCCCTCCCCCCAACTCACTCCCCCCTCCCTCATATACCTCTCAACTCCATCCCTCCACCTCATCCTCGGTCTACCCCTCCCTCTCCCTCCCTCCACCTCACCTACATACACCCTCTTAGTCAGTCTTTCATTCTCCATCCTCTCCACATGTCCAAACCACCTCAGTGTATTTCTCCTAATCTTTTCAACCACATCCACATCTACCCCACAACATTCCTTCACTTCTTCATTCGTCAACCTGTCCCTCCATGTCACTCCACATGCTCCTCTCAAGTAACTCATTTCCACTGCTCTCACTCTTGACTTGTTCCCCTCTTGCAAGGTCCACGCCTCGCTTCCATACGTCAGGGTAGGGATCACAATACCATCATGCAGTGACTTCTTAACTTCCATACTCACCTCCCTATTTCTCATCACTGCTTTCAGTGTGCCAACAACCTTCCTTCCCTGCTGTACCCTTTAACGTACTTCATCCCCCAAAGTTCCATCCTTACTCATCACACTACCCAAGTACTTGAATGCACTCACATTCTCCATATCCTCACCATCCAACCTCACTGCACACTCTGTGACTTCATTCCTCTCAAACACCATAACTTTACTTTTGTTTACATAAACTTTCAGCTTCCTCCTCCTACACACTGTCCTAAATTCATTCACCAAACCTTGCAACTCCCATTCATCTTCACTCAACAATACTGTATCATCAGCAAACAGCAATAAAAGAATTATGCGACTGAAAAAGCAACAGATTATAATAAGAGATGGGCGCAGAATGGCACTGGATTCAATAACATGGAAATAAATAAAAAAAATCGTGTGAATAATGCTTTTGGCTATAATCAGACTACAGCACGAAAGTTGAGTACAGTTAAGCTATTAAATCCCGCTATGTGAAAAACGCAACTGTTTTTCCAGACCAACAAATTAGCATCACGTACAGGGCATAAATACTGATGAGCTTTAGTACGATAAATAACGAGACAGTGAGCGATGGTTTCTGAAGCCCAGTGATGCGGTCTTCGGAGTCTAAGGAGAATATCACAGTATTACTGTATGTAAGAGTTTAGTTGCCGTTCGACTAGAGGTGGGGCGATATCACTGACCACAACTGTTCAAAGCATTCAGAGGGGCCAAAGCGCTGAACAAGAATTAGTTGTTATTACTAAGTGATAAATGCAACTAACTTATGCCTTTAGCTACGTAATCAACATACTGTAAGTGAGATAAATGAGGGTCTTCGCAGTTTCATACAAGTGCTACATCACGGTTAAATAAATAGTCCAAGATCCTTTACTCTAGCTACGACAGTGGCTTGGCTTCACCAGCTGTAACTTACTTTCACACACAATTGGCAATACCAAGTTAATCTTTCGCTAACTGCAAAATTGGGCCATGAATGTTCAGAGAAGAGGCTTCCTATATATGGACTTGACGCTACTACCTAAATGAATACTGTGTACTATGCTGTTAAAGGGGCCTTATAAGAACAAGACGCAGTAATGTTCTATTTGCATTCTACAGCATACACGAACTGCTAATAAAGGCAGGAATAAAGGGACGGGGTAGAATTGGTTCCGGTTTACTTTTTCAATCAATTTTCTTAATTAACATCTCATACAAAAGCCGTAAGAGGGGCAAAGAGCCATATACACAGACATTCACTTCTCGCCCTACAGCATACAGGGGCTGCCCATAAAGCCATTCATAGAGGGGGTTTACGAGGGACCTCAGGCTACTTCAGGGTGGTGGGGTAAACAGGAGGCCGGCTGGTAGAGAAGGGGAGAAGGAAAAGAATGAGAGAGATGTACTTGTACGATTGCGTTAACGAAAAGGAAGATATGAAAGACACAAAAGGTGAATGATTCTACAGAAGGAAAAACGTTCTTAAAAAAGGTGATCTATTTCTGCGAGACCCGAGAAAGATACCGGTGCTACATTTGACTTACCGGTACAATTATCAATCACAAGATATTTCATGTAATGGATAATGTTTGCAACAGGTTTTCCTACTTCCTTACCAGTGCAACGTCACTTACAGCAGACACTAAACAACACAATAATCCAACTAACATATCTTCACCCCCTACACACACACACACACACACACACACACACATTCTCAGTCCCACTAACAGTATTTCCGCTGGCAACAGGTTCTGAGCGTCAGGAGGTCCCCGGGTGCCCTCTGTATCCGGGACCCGGGGCACGCTGAAGCCCCTCAAGAGACGCCCGGGGTTACTGCAGCGTGACGGCCAATACAAGCACAGCACACACAGGGTAACACCGCAGGAAGGATAGCAAGGAAGCACATGGGACAAAGGCAGGCGGGCAGGTCTGCGTAAACGACAGAGGGCCGAATCCCCTATGCTAAAGAGGCCTCGCAGCACAATCAAACAATATAATCAGGATCATATCACACACAGACAGACAGGGAAGTACTAAAGATAAGGTCATGAGGAAACAGGGGAGCACAGAGGATAACACAACACAAACGAGGGAAGCACACAGCATAACACCACCAGCAAGAAGGCACGGAAGCACACAGGATAAGACCACGTAAGGAGGGAAGCACACAGGATAAGATCACATACAGGCAGGTAGGGAAGCACATAGGATAGGACCAAAGGCATACAAGCAAGAGGGATGGAAGCATAAGATCATGGGCCAATATCTCGTACTCATAAAAGGTTTCCCAGCATCTTTTCCATGATATTTTAATTTTGATACTACTACGTACTCTCTGTGTACAAAAGGAAGGTGAAAGAGGAAGAAAATTTGAAAGGCAGATAAAAATACTAGGATACAAAATACATGAAAGGTACTGGCAGATTGGAACGAGAGAGAGAGAGAGAGAGAGAGAGAGAGAGAGAGAGAGATAAATGTCTACGTCTGTATTAGCTTCTGTGTGCGTGCGTGTGGCGGACGATGGGGGGGGGGAGGGAGGGGAGGCAGGAAAAAATAAGGGAGAGAAAAACTTAAGGGAAATAAATTAAGAGGCGAGTGAAGAAGAGTTTAAGGTCAAGGCTCGTAAACTCAACGCCTCCACTTTCCCTCCGCTTATTATGGCTCTACGAGACGACCACATGCCCAGCAGACCACACCCTTCACTCCTTGACCACAATGACGTTTTAGTTTTTCTTGCTATTCCCGACGACTTTATATAAGAAATCTCTCGTATTCCGGAAGTTCAACTATCACTATCAACTCTTTTCAATAACAGATCACAAATTTTACCCTATTAATCCTACTTCTAGATTACGATATTCAATTTGTAAAAAATCTCCAATTATGGTGGCTAAGATTAGGGTCGACCCCTCTCGGTGAACGGGCCAAGACTCGTAAAATCAACGCCTCTACTGGTCGTCCTTTTGTTACGACCGTGCGAGCCCGACCACATGTCCGGCAGACGACCCTCTCAGCAAACACAAGGGCGCCACTGCGACTGGGGTGAGGGGGGTGGGAAGGTGGGTCTTGGGAGCAGCATAATGACGGGAAGTGTTGGGGAGGGGAGTAGGCTGGGAGACAGGGTGGGGGAGGGGGGACGGAAAGCTCGCAGAAACAGCACTGACCCGTCTCTCTCCCTTGATGAAGGATAACATTAAAAAATACCATACTCAACCTCTAACACACCTTCTTCATCATTATTCCAGCCCTAATTTCCACCTCACGCTTGTCTTGTCAACCATCATCACATTTCAAGGCACCGTTTCACAGGCACCATGTAATCAATCAACGTAAATCTTTATACTTCGTGAAAATCATCCTTCATCACTGATAAACATCAACATCTCTTATACAATACGACACATCAACATGCAAAAATCAGCACAACCCCAGCAACACAGGTCTCATTAGCATCAACCTTGAAAACGTAGCTATCAACCATGTCAACATCACTTCTTGCCAAATCATCATCGCATTTCAAAACACCGCTGAAAAAAGCATAAATCAACACCATTCTTGCAAAACACACAATCATCCCCTGCAACACATCCCTCACTGACAATTCAACACTAACTACACCCCTTTCCTTACCAATTATCTCTACGCCAGTCAGCATAATTTTCATGTACGATTCAAAAAGAACATTAACCCTCACTTTCTGAAAACGTTAGAAAGCCAGAGGGCTGGGGGAGAGGGAACAAAACATCCTCATTACCCAGGCAAAACATAGATCGACCTGGTTAACGTTTGATATTAAGTGGTCCTGCTTTCGCTTCCTCTTCCCAAGCAGGTGTTTCCAACGTGACGGATGGTTGGCGAAGAGATGCAAGGTGGAAAAAAAGGCCAAATTAACCACTTCACTAGGATGATGTGCTGCTTACTTTATTGTTATTATTACCGGTATTATTACTATTATTATTATTATTACTATTATTATCATTATTACTATCAAACATTATCATCATTACCGGTATTATTAACATTACTATTATTATCATTACCGGTATTAGTTTTATCACTTTCATTATTATCATTAATATTCTTATTTGTACTAGTAGCAGTAGCAGCAGTAGTAGTAGTAGTAGTAGTAGTAGTAGCAGTAGCAGTAGCAGTAGTAGTAGTAGCAGTAGCAGTAGCAGTAGTAGTAGTAGTAGCATAGCCTATAATAGTACTAGAGGCCTGAATGAATCAAGTAAAATCGTTCAGTGGCAGCAAGAAAAAAATACACCTGTAGTCACTTCAGTACAGAAATTACTTATTAAAGTATCGGTAATGCATGGCAGACGATTGGCGACAAAAATGATAAAGACAAAGCCAGAAGCCAGTCTAACAAAAGCCTGACTCACGGACTTACAGATATGCTAACACATCTGACGCAAGCCACACACACACACACACACACACACACACACACACACACACACACACACACACACACACAATCAAACTATAGCACAATATTAAACAAAACAACGAAAAAAGGCTAAAACAGACCTAGAATAAACAATAAGACACAAACCTAAAACACATCCCCAGACTACTGGAAAAAAAAATATGCACATCTTCAACAAAAATACAATGAGACATAAGCTATAAAAAAAAACAAAAAAAAAACAGTACATTAATAGTCCATCGTAGCAATGACAATGAAGAGCAACAGCTAGACTAAAGATTTAAAAAAAAAGTTGCGAAAAACACAAATGAATTCACCGCAACGATTAGTCAACGAAGAAGACAACAAAACCTGGAAAAAAATCATGTGCGTCAGTGGTTCTTCATTAAATTATTCCATTACGATCGCGTCTTTCGCATATGATTCGTGCACCTTCCAGACGATTTTACCTGACTTGGGAGACGCTTTTCAGACACGGGGGTTCAGAGACATTCACTAATAACCCCTTCAGTGCAAGAGGCCTTTCCTAAACTGAGCTGGATGGTCAGGTGGCAGCAAGAATAGAGGACAAAAGAGGTCATTTGTAGTGAAAGGGGTACACGTCAAACCAAGAAACTCACCACAGCGTAACCAACAAGCAGGTGCATCCGTTAGAAAAAAAAAAAAAAAAAAGGGCGTGTGTGTGTGTGTGTGTGTGTGTGTGTGTGTGTGTGTGTGTGTGTGTGTGTGTGTGTGTGTGTGTGTGTGTGTGTGTGTGTGTGTGTGTGTGTGTGTGTGTGTGTGTGTGTGTGGCGTAGGATGCACTGTCCATATAAAAAATGCTCCAATGCCAAGAAAGTCACGATCACTCATTCAGTTAAGGAATTTGTAGGATGGATGGACGTATGAAAGGAAAATGCAGATGTTGTGCAAGGTGTGTGTGTGTGTGTGTGTGTGTGTGTGTGTGTGTGTGTGTGTGTGTGTGTGTGTGTGTGTGTGTGTGTGTGTGTGTGTGTGTGTGTGTGTGTGTGTGTGTGTGTGTGTGAGAGAGTGAGAGAGAAAGAGAGAGGGGGGGCGGGGGGAGGAAAGTGAGGGTGTTGTGCAAGGTGAAAGAGTGAGAGGCTGACTGTGGGATGAACAGGAAGTGGCTATGTGAGAGACTGAAGAGATGTTAAAAGATAGTGAAGGAGGAAAGGATGTTAAGGAGAGATGCTGAAGGAAGGACTGGGAGGGAAAGAAAATGAGGGGATGATAGGGACGAAAAACAGGTAAGTGAGGGAAAGTGAGTGGAAGCTGGTTGAGAGAAGGTGAGAGCGCGCTGAGGGAGGAGTGTGAAGAGGAAAGAAAACTATAAATTAGTTAGGGAAAGAGTGTGTGTGTGTGTGTGTGTGTGTGTGTGTGTGTGTGTGTGTGTGTGTGTGTGTGTGTGAGAGAGAGAGAGAGAGAGAGAGAGAGAGAGAGAGAGAGAGAGAGAGAGAGAGAGAGAGTCGAGCAAGAGTGTGAAGACATTATGCTTGTTCAACAGGGCTGGGTGTGTGGGGGAAGGTGAATATTTAGGAAGGTGAAAGAGAGAAGCGTTGTTAATGACAGAGAGCGTCTGTGTGAATAAGAGATGTTGTAGTGACTGAGGTGAATATGTTTAGCAAATGGCATAGGGTGGCAGTCTGAATAAAAGGTTCAGAGCAAGTACTGTAAACCGAAGTAAACAGTGTAATAAATGAATCTGAAAAGACTGAGGTGAGAATGAAACAAGGTGAGGATGTGGTAACTATTGACAAAGGGTGGCAGAGTGTGAATGAGAAAACGAGAGCTGTAGCGACTGAAATGAATAAGTAATGCAAGTAAAAAAACAAAAAAACAAAAAGTCATAAGAGCATCTGCAAACGAAAGCAAGACAGTAAGACAGGTATTACTGAGGAGGAAAAGGTACTGAGAGAGAAAAGCATGAACTGATGAGAACGAAGGTGTAAAAAAAAGAAAAAGAAAAAGTGATGATAAGAGCCGGGGAATTACAAAGTAAAAGCTGAGAAGCATCAAAGGTTTAAACAAATGATGTGGATATTAATGAGCAGGAAAGGTGTAAAGAACCAACCACGTAGCTATTAAGGAAAGAAACTGACATTTATACAAAGGAAAAGCTAGGAATGTGTAAGGAAGAGTAAGACAAGTAACTACTGAAAAGAGCAAAACATGTAGGCTAGATACTGAGGAAAAATGGGATATGTGAGAAAGAATAGTACTAAGAAAGCGAATGAAGTAACGGCAGACACTGAATAAGAGCCAAAGGGAGCGAGGGATCAGCAGTGAGGAACAGTGGTGAGGGTAGAGGAGTCAGCAGGAGATCGCCCCGGGCCTTCCAACCACCCATGAATGAAAAGAAAGAAACAAGCTGTCCCGTTCCTCTTCACCCCCACATCTTCACTACTTTCATCCTCTTACCCTCTCTCCTTCCCCCTCATCCAGATTAACATTCTTCACCTCTCCATTCCTAAATCCTTACAAAACCAATCTTACGTACCTTGTAAACTGGGCAAATTTAAGATGAAACTCGGACACACAAAAATACTAGCTCCATGCTTCCCCTCCTCCTCCACCTTTACAATAAGGCAATCCTATTTCACCTCACCCCGAAACAGTCTCATCAATTCTTAAAAATACTAACTTGTAACTTGAGTGCTATGCAAATCTTCATTAATCTTTTATTTCAATCTTTCACCCTCACTCTCAAACAATCCCACCTCCACCAAACCCAAACACAATTTCAATATATCCACTCCTATCAACGTCCACTAACCAAGCTACTTTGCCTATAAAATTAGCTGAGGTAGGATGAAACGCAGCCACAAAAACACTAGCCTGTAACTCGAAGTGGTGAGAAGGAAATGCCACCACCACCTTGAGCTTGGCAAATCCTCAGCCTCTCCACCAACATGCCTCCTCCAGACTTTATTTATCTGGGATGGTTAGTTTCTGTATCACGGTCCGTCCTTTAATCAGAGTTATAAAGGAAAATGACTCTCTCCCTCTCTCTCTCTCTCTCTCCCTCTCTCAAACAAAAAGAGCTTTCATTTCGAGTAGTTATCAGGTAAGTCCAAATTTAACAAACCAAAGAAATCTACATATTACAACAGCTCACTCCACCTTAGCTTCATCCTTCTTTTATTATTGCAGAAAAAATGGAAGCATGTAAAAGATGTCCCGTCAAATGAAAGTTAAAGAAAAGAAATGAAAAATCAAGACCTTTTCATCTAGCAATCCCTGTAGCTAGTAAACACACTGCACTTATGGATTTGGACACCGCCCGAAATATGTGATCGACAGGAGGAAACGAGACACATGGTTTTATTCAAGCTTCTCTTCGTGCAGGAACAAAAACCCCTTGCTTCGTTTCACCTTGTCTGTCACATGTTTCAGGGGACAGGTGTGTCCATCCCTTAAGACAGAAGGTTAGAGGTAGAAAGATGGAGAGCCTTCTTTACTATCCTTGTCTTATTCTATTAGCTTACTCTTGTAGGAGCTTCCTACTGTGAGCCAACTGGCCTTAAGTTCTTATGTAGGAGAATGTTCTAGAGATCACTATAACTACCAAGGTGTCTTCTCGCTGCCATCTCCTGACAATTTTATTCAACTCACGTGAGATTTTCAACAATGACGGTGTTAAATCATAGCGTTCATTTGTCTTTTCAATACTAGGATGCTCCTCTAATCTGAAGTGAATACTGTGGTTGGAACAATAATACAATACAAAAGACTTCCTTGGGTTGAACAGGTGATGCATCCATTTACTAAATTCCACGAATAACTCGTACAATGTAACAACCAAGAGTTCTGCAGTCACAGCGATGGGCAGAACGACTGGAGAACTGTGAGGGATTGTTCTGGAAGCGACCTGTTGTACGATAAAGGTAGGGTCATAAGTTCCCCTCATAATCCACCATATCTCCTTCACACTTAGCTATGTCCCAGAAGCATCGTGCTAATAAGTTTTAATCATAGGCAGAAATCTTAGGCCTCTCTCAGCTTAGAAAGGTTAGCCATCAGAGGGTAGCGAGAAGAAGTGACAATATTAGGAGGACTTATATCCTTCCAATACATGAAACATCCATCTACAAAAATCAACAATACAACATAACATCTCGGAGCTCTGCAGTTGCCAAGCTGGGTTGAACTGCGTGACGTGAGACCAGTCTGAGGGGCAAGGGTGGGGAGGGGTGAGGCTGCATCGATCCAGCCCGCTTTTATAGGTGACGTATCAATAATTAACATCTAGGATCGATCGCCCGAGAAAATTGGCGTCAGAGCTGGACTTTCACTGGTGTTATTGATCCCCTAACTACGATACCCACACAATGGATCGAAACCGCGACTGACTGACAAGGATAATATTGGATTATTTAACCACCGTAATGTCGGCAATGGGGGTGTCGTGTCTGACGTGTTTAAACAAAAGTTGCATGACCTTGAGGGGCCCTTAGACTTGACAGTAGTAATTTGCAATGTTTATGTTTGAAAGTTACTTGAGATGTCTTGATAACGCTTCTGTTTATGTTTACGTTCAGTGTTCACAAGTAATACGAGTGTGCATAACATACGAAGATAACACTGCAAGCACATTTTCGCTGTCAAGATTTTACACTTGACTACTTGCGGTGTTTCTGTTCATACAGTTAAAGACAAGATATATTATTACTGCCGGCAATGTTTTGATCTGTTACTATAAAATGGAGAAGATAATGCAGCCACAAGTATTTACCGTACGTTTATATGAGAGGACAATAACTGCTAATGCTATCCTTGTTCACGTTCGAAAACCATTATCTTACTGCGTAGCTTTGTATATCCGGAATGAGTGCGTTGGTGGACAGAAAATACAAGACTTTGGCGTGCTGCAGTTTTGTGCGAACTCTTCAATGAATATCCATAGATAATACTGATGACTTTAGTAACAAGTTATACACAGTTCCCTCGTGTTACCCAAGTTAATACCTATACGCTCTGGCTGAAAACACACACACACACACACACACACACACACACACACACACACACACACACACAAGGTCTAGTTATTTCACTAGACCTTGAGACTGAAAACAGAAAACTTACGCGCTCTTATGTTTACTCTCTCTCTCTTACCTGTAGGATGGTGAGTGTCTTTCCTGGACTCTGCGACAACACATCCTCACTAATTCGTAGGAGGTCTGAGAGGTCCAGCGGAGATGTGGAGGAGGAGGAAGAGGAGGAGGTAGAGGGCGTGGTGGAAACGGTGGAGGAGCGAGTGGTGGAGCAGGTGAAGGAGCTGTGGGTGTCCTCCACATCGCTCAGATGGAGGGAATCCTGATCGTCGGAGCTTAAAAATGAAGGTTCCACAGAGGAGGTGGGTGGTTCCGCTTCGCTCACTGTTTTTGTGCTGTCCTTCCTCTCGCTGCCACCACCACCACCACCACCACCACCACCACCACCACCACCTTCAGGGGCCTTTCCGTCCACGTCTCCTGTAGAGGCAGTGTTATGGCAAGCTAGTGTCTGCGGCTCTGCTTTCATATTTTCAACAGACTCCGGCAGAATTTTGGCACCTGAATCATCACTCTCCTCACTTACACTTCTCGTCATGTTAGCACCATCATCATCATCATCATCACACTCACTGTCCACCAACACCAAATCTCTCTCCAGCGTCTTGGACAGGATTTTAAAGGTCTCTCTGGCCAGTCCGTCACAAGCCGCACCTTCAGGAAAAGTTGTCGATATGTGTCCTTCGTCCTGGGTGTCCGTCTCTAGGGCACTTTCGTCTTGGTGATCAGTCAAGCCGCCCTTGTGTCCCTCTGTCTCTAAATCACACGTGTTCTTTTGTCCTACTTCGCATCTTCCTTCACCCATCTCCCCGCTGTTCTCTTGTCCTTCCATCTTACACCTTTTTCCTCCTTCCCCAACCTCCTCTTCCTCTGTTTCGCCAGCTGACGAACTCCCTTCCTCATCCTCGACCTCCTCATCCAGGGTCTCGTCCTCGTCGTCGTGTTTGTCTAGCTCTGGCGTGGACGACATTTTCTTGAATCTGGTGAGCTTGACGGGCCTGTTATCCTCTTCCTCCGGTGAGCCCATAGCGGCCAGGAACGCATAGAGGCCGGACTGTCTGCATGGGGCACTGAAATTCATCAACAGGAATTTCTTGAGTAAAATCATAAATGTGGATGTGGAGTTCCCGGGCACATGAAAACGCACTCTTCAAGCTATTTTCTTCAGTTCACAGCTTCCGGTATCGCACTGCGCACTTCTTTCCTCAGGCTACAGATGATTTCAGGCGGAGTAACAAGGCAACACATAGTACTGGCGGGGAACAGCGACGCGCACACACCTTCACCCTCTAGCGGTCAGATTGGTACTGGCGCAAGAGCTCATTCAAACGCACCGCCTCCCAGTCCATGAGTTGCCACGTCGCCTTAAGCTTTCCAGGCACATACCAGTGGGAACTAAACACTTGAACGCACACAGCCGTTCACTAAAATCACTAGAACTCGTATTAAATAAATCTCTTATCTGAAATACGTGCGCTAAATGGCAAATAAAACTGTTTAACCCAACAAATGCGCAGGGCAAACTCAAATATCTTTCTCTCAGACGATTTTCTTAAGCTCAGGGCAGCCTCAGGCAGAAAACGGGATAAAATCTCTTAAATACCCCTTACCAGCGTTAGGTCAACTACGATCTTTTACTGAAATTAAGGCAAGACGATTTTACTCACCTGAGGAAAGCAACCTCTACGTTTTTTTCCTCCCATCTTGTATTGTTTTCCCACGATTCACAGCTCAACACCAATAAAACAATATGTTTTAATAATTCCACGCAATTCAAGATTAGCTAAAAAATGGAATTGTTTTGATAATCACCACAATTTACGATCAACAAAAACCACTGTCAATAATTACGACAGAGAAATGGCGTGGCGGATGTGAGCGCAGAATTCTCGCTGTCCTGAACACCTCTTCTTTGCCGATTTATGATGCGTAGTACTCTTCATGACTCTCGTGTGTGTTTTTCCCCTAAGTATAAATATGGGCTAAATCGGTAACACGTACGAGGACAATACGGTGAAATACGCAAAATAAATCAATGAAGTGCTACGGTGTTGGTGGTGGTGGTGGTGGTGGAGGCTGTCCCGTGGGAAAAGAAACGTTATAAGATTATCTCCAGGTATTTACATGGGTCGCTCCTTTGGCCTTTTTTTTTTTTTTTTTTTAGGGGGGGGGAAGGGGGAGGACAGAAGACAACGTTGATGGGTGACTGGGATGGATGTGCGTATTTTTTTCTTCTTTTTCCTGTCATTATTCGTTATTATTGTCTTCATCTCCCTCCTCCTCCTCCTCTTCCTCATCATCATCGTCCATCATCACCAACATCCTCCTCCTCCTCCTCCTCCTCCTCCTCCTCCTCCTCCTTCTTCAGAATAAGCCAGATATGGAATTTGTTTACTGAGAAAACAGCAACTTTGGTCCGACTTGCACCAGCTTTAGGTTGTTATTTGTTTAACAGTTCTTCCAAAATTCTGATCCTCAAACTGGCCGGACCAACGGGGTGGATTAAAAAAAAAAAAAAAGGCTGACAGACGGATCAGATGGGCTGACGGAGAGACGGACGGCTACGGACGGATGGACGGACAAGTGATCCAATAAAGGACAGGCCAGATGGGTAGACAGAGTGGTTAAAAAGTGGGGATGGACGGCCAGACGGACTGATCAAAAAGGTGGCTACGGACGGGTGCGGACGGACTGGTAGTCCTAACAATAGCTCATGTCATTTATCATCACGGACGGCCGGGCAGAGGGAAAAAAAAAAAAAAAAAAAAAAAAAAAAAAAAACAGAGGAAGAGGCACGGATAAGAAGAATGGAAAGAAGAAAAGGGACGAAAAGGCAAGGGGAGGAGGAGGTGGAAGAGGAGGAGGAGGAGCGCTAACGAACAGCATCCTATGACATCCTCTCTCTCTCTCTCTCTCTCTCTCTCTCTCTCTCTCTGAATAGAAGGATAACCTGCAGCATGTTTGTTCATCCATAAGAAGCAGCATCCTTCATTTATAAGAAGTGAGAAATTGAAGTGAAAATCAAATGAGACTCTTAAGACTAAGTTTACAAATGTACTTATGATCAATTTCCTGCTGTATTAATATATATTTTTGCCAAGGAGGGATAAAAGAAGGGAGAGATGAGAAACTTCCCCAGTTATGGGATGAGAATGATAGGAAGGTTGCCAATACGGGACCAAGTTCACCTTTACTATAGTCCCGAACTGACACAGGTAAAGGGAGCAGGTGCGAATTCGTGTGGGCTTGTTAAAAAAAAAAATATCTAGTTACAACAGGACTGACTTTAAGTTTGTTTGCGAATCCAGGGTAAGACACCTTAATTGTGACCTTTATACCTCGTCCCAAATCGCCTTCTCCAGGTATTTATCCTCTGACATGACGCAGGTAAAGGGCGGGCAGGTGAGAGCTCTAGTCTACAGGGTCGAAAATGAAAATGAAAAACTGAACTGGTGATTCTTTGACGGCCATTGGAGCGACGGAACTCACGGTCGAGGTGCACAGGTGAGGGAGAGACAGGTATGGTAAGTGAGGCTGACAGGTAGGCAGGCATGGTTAGGGTATTAGGGTAAGGTAGGGGTGGCTGGAATGGGAAAGATATAGGGATAAAAAAAAAATGGTTGAGGAGGATAAAGGAAGGGACAACAGGATACAAAATAGTGCTAAAAGGATGGAAAAGAAATTACAGGAAAAGAGGAACAGGGAGAATGAGGACAGACAAACGATAAAACAGGAAAGATGAGGATAATGGAAGGAAAGGTAGGATAGACACTAGCACTTAAAGGTGAGGATCAATATTTTACAGAAGTGGAAGACAAATTTCTTGCATAAAATCAACCCCTCCCACAGCCTCCCCCATCTCATCCCTGTCACTCTCATCAGAATTTCCGCTCCTTCCACCCTTACCCCACGTCCATTCACCTCCCCCAGCATCTCACTCACTCTCTCCCTTCCTCCCTTAACTCTCTATTCCATTCCCCCTCACCTTATTTCCATCCCACTCCTTATCGTTCCACTTACACCCTCTCCCTACCTTCCTTACCTCTCATCTATATACGAGCATTTAACCTCATCCATTCTCCCCGACCTCCCCGGAAACAACTATCACTCTTGTCTCCCCTTCTGTCACGCCCACCTTCACTCTACCCTCATTCATCCCTCGTTTAACTTCACTTCCTCATCGACGAACGCAAGTCTCACTCCCATCCGTCATACATCCCTCACCCTACTCCTCGCTTCTTTACCTAGAACACCGCCTCACCCTAACTTTCCCCCACTCTCACTCGTACATATTATAACTCTCGCTCTCATCCCCACCTCGTGCAGCACCGACCCTCATCCCATTCCTTATCTCCTCCCCTCCCCCTCACTACATCCATCTCAGCCACCCTTACCCCATGCCTCGTCCCTATAATGTAACTCTCGCTTTCATCCTCACCTTGTCACACACACCCTCACACTACTCCCTCCCCCCTTCCTACATACATCCATCTTTGCTACCCTCACCCCACCCCTTTCGTCGCCTCCTCCCTTCAGCTTACTCTGGCCATCACCTACTCTCCTGCTGTTCCACCCCCCACCCCCCCACCCAAACGAGTACACACTCCTCAGCAAGTCAAACCTCTATCATCATCATCATCCCTATCCCACTCTCACCTACCCCTCTCCACCTCTCCCACATCTCGTCTCACCGTCATTCACTTCTGACACTCTCGCTCATTCCACAACATTCCCCTAACACCCTTCACCTCCCACACCCAACCTTTCTTACTCTTCACTCCACCTCTCTCACCTTTACTTCACGTCTCTTAGTTCTTCCACCGCGCTCTTATCTTCACCCCTTCCACCTCCCTGTCCCTGTCATCATTATTCTACCCCTCTGTGTCTCTCAACCTCACTCGCACCTTCGTCGTCATCTCACTCCGTCCATTCAGCTCTCACTTTCAGCCCATCTCCGTCACTTCCACTTCACACCTTCCCTCTTATACTCTCTCCCTTTCTCACTCTAACATTCACCTCCCACCCTCACACCATCCCTCCTATTCCTAACCCACCACCCTCAACTTCACCCTCTCCCTTCCCCTTCTCACATACTGCCCCTACCCAACTCTTTCACCCATTCCCCCTCACACTCTCCCCCACACTCTCACCTTCATCCCCACCTCTTCCACTTCTCCCCTCACCCCCCTCTCTTCCTCAACTCCCCCCTCGCCACACCTCGCCCGTCATAACAAAGCTGACTCACTGCTCCTGCCAGCCCGAGACTAATAGGATGACGAGAAAAAAATACACGAAAAAATAAAAACTAAAAAAAAAGCTCATGGTCAGACACGAACAGAGTTAATATGGACATTTATCTTTAGTGAATTTGATGTGAGTGACGAAGAGTTCCGGCATCAAAAAGAAACTTTGAATATCAATTTCAGAATCTCGGGTATGAGAATTATGGTCACATTTTGACTTAAACATTTTAGCGTGATTAAGTCTTTTATTTTACTTCGGTTAACGCCCAGCAAATTTATGCATCACTGATGTGACTTATGATTGATGGGGTTAAAGGCAACCACCATTAATCCTTTGACTGCTAGGATTTTCTATGTCTGTCTATAGCCAAACGCCTTAATTGCTCATTTAAATAAAATCATCCAGTGTTACCCTAATTAAATTTCTACGTGTACCAAAAACTGAGATATGATCACTCAAAACAATATTAGGCCTTTAACTATTAGGATTTCTTTCAGTTGAAGAAAATCGTCTAGTGCTTGCCCCAATGAAATACGTGCAGCTACAACTGCAAAAGTTTTACAAAGGAAAATTATGTTCACTGACAGCAAGTTTTTTATTATACCGCATAAATATATATATATATATATATATATATATATATATATATATATATATATATATATATATATATGCCGTACTGTACACACACACACACACACACACACACACACACACACAACCTTAACCCATTTAGTATGAGGTCCTTACTAAGCAGAGTAACATCGCGTATAAACAACCAATAAAAAAAAAAAAAACGTATTGCAGAGGTTGCCCTGGCCATGAGAATGATAAACACGTTATAAGGTACGAGGTACGAAAACAGGTAAGCGCAAAACACAGGGAGCGCGGCTGCCTAATGAAGATGGAGGTGCGTAGGACAACACAATGCCAGGCAAACCATTATATATCCAAACATTCATTATATACCCAACATCACACCGTCGTCTGCAAGAATCAACACACGGACGCCTTTATTGCGGAACTCCTGAGAGATATTAACCTTTTTAAGCCGAGCATGGCGTTTATAATTCATTCTTGCTGCCTCCAGACTTGTATAACTTGAGTGACTTTCTATCTGACTGACGGGTATATCTGACCTTTGGTACGTGTACTACAAATGGTACACTTGGAGTTTGTCGGTGGAACACCGAGTTGAAACTTTTTTTTTTTTTTCAATTACGCAAATACAAAGCAAAATCTGATTATGCTGACCTGTATTCTCTGAGTACCTGGTGTGCCATTTTAACACACTTAACAGTTGAGTTGTGGACAGCCATAATATACAGATCTCAAATCCAGTACCGTACTTGTTTATATTTACGCCTGGTCAATTCCCTGACCATTTGAAAATCGTAAGTGCATTATGTGTTAGAATTTATTTGTATAATTAGCTCGTGTTCAACATTCCTTGGCATAACCATAACCAACCACCGGTGTGGCCAACAGTAGTATGCAACTGTCTACAAACTATACAGTAGTAGCGTACCTAAAATGAAATAAATAAGTGGAAACTCCCGGTCTCCTGCTCTAGAGGCTAAAACGGGCACAGATTTGCAAACAAGCGTGCGACCTCTGTTCAACATCCCGGGCATCACCAAGGTTTCCGAGTGACGTCAACACTCCCAGAGGGCACCACGACACCGGGAACAATGCCCCGCCGCCTCCACAATGCCCGTGGCACTCCGCACCGGCATCATTATTCACCACCGAGATGGACGGATGAATGGAGGTGGGTCGGTGCGCTGCAAGAGTGACGTACGCTTTTTCTTTCATTCCACAACATTCCTGCGTCCATTTCCATTCTGATACCAACTACCGAGTCTTAACCTCCACCAGTACGCACGGATTTTCGTTCAGGGACTTCTTAGCTTCTTATATACATGCATTTTCATTCATCCCTTCCTTTTCCTACAACAATCTCTTTTTTTTTTTTACTACAACAACCGACCACGCATCTAAGGACTCTCAACAGCTACTTGTTCTTACTGCTCTTAATGACACGGAATCTCCTCTAATATGCACAACTTTTCACTTATTCCCTAATTTTCTTGCATTCACTTCCTCTTCTCAAGACCTCTATCAACTAAGTATTTTCAACGGCTTACTCATTTCTAGCACGCACCACCACGATTGCTGACCTACAGAAACGTTCCGCTGTTGGCCCCATTCTGCCATCGACCGTCGGGAAATGAGCTGTAAAACGATGAAAATGTCCACCAAGTTAACGCGGACGAATGACCGTGCTAGTCACAAAGATGTGCTATGAAAAGGATGTACAACCTTAGCACACTGAACTACGTCAAATAAACAGAGGATCAGGAGTATATGTCAGATACAACGCGGCCTCTGACCCTCTGGCCTTGGAGGATGACCTTTTGAACACTTAAGGGTCGTATCTTCGTGAGCTGAAGAGGTTCACTTACCACCTCCTCCTTACCAGTTCATGTCTGCATACTGCATGTTAATATTTCTTTCTATATCTGGATTTAATTACGTCAACATAAAATGCATAAGGAACCTACAAATATGATACCGCAATATAAAAAATAAACTGGTTAATAGGAGGTGCTAAAGGAGTCTCCTATGTCCACGAGAATATGGTCCCAGAAGAAATGCGAGTACAGGGACAAGATTCACAAACACAAGAATAATTCCCGATCGCAACTAAAGATCTTTATTCGGAGGGCAAGTACAGGTCAGCAAAAAATCTTCCCATGCCTCTTGTATAATCCTTCTGGAAAACGGTATCTTAGTTACGAGAGTAGTTTCATCGTAAGTATATTGTGAATCTGAAGCCTGGGCCTTGATTCAAAATATTACGGTCAGCTCCCTGTCTTAACTCTGCTAGTTTTCACACGAAGGAGAATGCAAAATCTTCTTAACTCTTCCTAGAAATATTTGTTAGTTACAGGGGAAAAATTATCATACGTTATTTAAAAGGAAGACGGAATGGACAATGTTGACTCTTTTCTTGTCTCTTGTTGTGAGAAGGATTTTATCGAAAGTCTGTCTATGAATTCGGAGATGGGTTCTGTATCCACGTTCCACCTTCCGTCAAGTTTGGGGAGACGAAGAAATTTCTGGTGGCTGTGGTATTTATTATTGTCTGCTGCAGAGGCGAGGTTGGTGGCTGGGTGGACGTGTTGTTGTGACGGGGGTGTGACGGGAATGTGTATGTGTTGCTGTTTTCATCCAGGTATCGAGAGAGCTGATGAGGTGGGGATTGGGAGAGGGTAGTGTGACGCAGAGAAGGCCACTCGAAGTTCCTTCAGTGTGACAAACAAGGTGACGAGGGGGGTGGGGGTTCTCCACACGGCATCTGAAGTAACTACCGTCTATGTCCACTTTCAACTTAGTGTTTCAGCTGACGGTTCTGGGCTCCTGAAACTGATGTGTTCGTATCATACAAACTAAAAATTATTGTATATAGTGTGTCCCTTTAGTGAGACAGTAACAAGGTGATTTCATGCCAACCTTCCTAAGGCCGGATAATATTCTACAGCTTTAGCAGAGACTTCTGGTAGAGAATGGCCTGGAAACATCTCCACTAACTCCTTCAGTGCATTTTTTTATTACTCCTTCTACCGCCAGACGATATTATTTAGAATGGCCCTCTCGCATGTGAAGGTTACAAATGGGAATATCTACATAAAGGATAATATCTAGCCCCTTCAGTTCGAAAAGGCTCTCCTAAGCGAACAACCATCATCTCGAGATAAAAGAAAAGACATACAGACGTCATATAAAGGCGTCATCACACTGTAAGGGTTAAAAGCGTACTCAAGGAAACCCCAACCGGCCGCCTCCTACACTTACAGTCTGAAGATAGCAAAAAAAAAAAGATAATCGTACATAAATGACAACTGTAAGGTAACCAAACAAAAAATAAAGGACATCATCGTACTGAAGCTTTAAGGGATTGTATTCTAAGTGACTCTGGGGGAAACACTCGTAATCCCACCTCCACTTCGATTTGTTCTGTACTTAATATGATGTAAATTACATACCGGAGAGATAACATGATATAAATAACATACAAGAGAGTGTTTAGGTATACTTTGCAAAATAAATCGCTAACAGAGAGGTGCTACGAAGCCTCCTATACGACCTAGAATATGACCCTAAATGCGTAGCCTCCTGAAGCACACACCCTACCCCCTCACCTCACACACTTGGCAACAGTGGAGTGAGTGCGTGTGTCCCTTGGCCAATCAGAGCTGTTTGCACTCCACTGTTTTCACACTCCCACAAAAACCTTCGCCTCTGGAATTCCGTGTTTGCCAAATTAATGTGACTCACGGCTGAATGGTAAAAGTAGGGGTGACATTATGTTTTTGGTTCAGTGAGGCTTCAGTAATGTGAGTTTTTACTGTGAATGGTAAAATTATGGTTATGTTTTATTTATTTATTTAATTTTTAGAGGCTTTTAATCCTTTCTGGACAATGGCTGTCTTATGTATGTTACTCTTGCTACCGAAGGACGATTTTATTAAGCTCATGAAGGATACCTAGTGGTGAAAAGGTTGAAATTTCTCCATTAAACCATTTAGCACCATTACTTCGTCTATACACCGCTACTGCTATCACCAGACGATTTCACTCGGCCCAAGAGAGACGCAGTGAAGGACCAAGTGTGTATTCCGGCATGGCAATACAAACAAACATCTCTTTATGACACATGAGGGTACTCGTTGACGCCTCAATGATTCAAGGTCTGTGTACCCGGTTCTTTTGTCCATTATATCATTCGTCAGGTGTACCCTTCCTTGATCGTTCTTCCTCGTCAACGCCGCCACGTCTGTTTTCGTCAGTCAGTGCTTCCTCATTAACGTAACATGTTTTAGATCGGAGTTACCATCTAGCCTGAGTAACATTTTGTAGACCTTCTGAATAACATATGTATTTTATGTAGGCTCTGTACAAAAAAATAAAATAAAATAAAAACTATTGAGGTACAAACTAGCAGTAACTTGGGTTTTAAAAATATGGGAAGGAAGCGGAGAAAGACACCTCTTCCTCCCTGCATCTGTTATAAAGTACCCTGACTAACACTTGCTGTGCCACGGTTTCACTCGGCCATTTCATTCAGGCTACACCATTACAGATTCATTCACCTCCGCTCCGTCTGCCAGTCCTTGCAAGCCAGCCAGTCCCTTTCACTCCCGTCTGAGCATCCCGGTATGGCTGGTGTCTGGACAACAACACCACTTCATTAGCACCGCCACCGCCATGTTTACCTCAAGCAGTGATGAAGGCCGAGCGGGAGAGGAGGAAGAGGAACACCAAGAAACTCAGCATAAATACATTAACCAGTAAGAGGTCGAAATGATATTATGCATAGACATTAATGAGGAAGACTGGTACGAAGGATGACGCAAAACAAGTCTTTCATAATAAGTGTTTCTTCCCCCACTCTACAATTTTGTCAATCTTACTTAGTCACGATCTCCACTCTTTTACATGTAATGAATTTAGAAATTTCAAAATGAATGGGCCTTGACTGCAGCTTTCTTCTGTTCATTTATTTTATTAATTTATTTAATTTTTTTGGGGGGAAGGGGTTACTTCTGCAGGATCGAAGCCCCTTCTTCATAAAAAGAACCGAATAATGTCGTCTGTCGGTCGCATGATTGTTTGCCGATAGTAAGATTAAAATGCGAGGGATCTCATTACTGATTAGGTTAGTGAAGACTGCTTTTACCCCCAGGTCTCACTGAAGCTGAATCAGATGTCTGTAGTTAATAAGGATAGACTACAACATGGCACAGTTGTAAAGGGTATTAATGTTTAACACTGAAGATGAATGATGATGCAGTAGGGGACATATTAAAAAGAACGCGCAAGATGTGCAATGGAAGGATTTACTGTGTGTGTGTGTGTGTGTGTGTGTGTGTGTGTGTGTGTGTGTGTGTGTGTGTGTGTGTGTGTGTGTGTGTGTGTGTGTGTTTGCGTACATGCATAAATACACACACACACACACACACACACGAGTATATATTGAGAGAGAGAGAGAGAGAGAGAGAGAGAGAGAGAGAGAGACTTAAAGAGGTGTGACTTTTGCTCTATGGACATGACCTTCAGGAACCAGCAGTAAGTACGCTCCAGACAGGTCAAACATGTTGCTAAATTTCCTCACGATCTCAGCACGCGTGTCTGAGTCAGCGCAAACTTTCCAGCCAGACCGTCAGTCAGGCAGGCAGCTGGGTTGTTGGCTGATAGATTGGGGATGGATAGGTGGGTGGATGGATGGTTGGCAGGAGATGGATGGGTGGATGGTATTATACGCTACCAATGTGACAAAATAGCATAATCCGACGTCTGTTAGAAATCATTAACTCAGGTCTGACTTACTCAAAGGAAAGAGGAACACTGGAGTTATCTAAATCTATAAGCCATACAACACCAAAAAAAACGAGAGAAAACTTATCTACCCCTTCACAAAGACATTTCTCCTAAGCTGAAAAAAAAAAAAGTGACTGAAGGAATTGCAAAAAACTGAAGGCAAAGAGAAAATCGACCTACAAAAAAAAAAAAACTCCATAATTACTCTCTTATAACCTAACGGAAAGTGAGAAATGATGAGAAAAGGTGGGAGAAAGCAAAGGAAGGTGTGAACCTGCCAGCGAGTGAATGGTGGGGGTGCAGTGTGGATGGTGGAGGTGCAGTGTGAATGGTGGGGGTGCAGTGTGAATGGTGGGGGTGCAGTGTGAATGGTGGAGGTGCAGTGTGAATGGTGGGGGTGCAGTGTGAATGGTGGGGGTGCAGTGTGAATGGTGGGGGTGCAGTGTGAATGGTGGGGGTGCAGCGTCAATGGGGGACGGGCAGTGTGAATGGTGGAAGGGCAGTGTGAATGGTGGAAGGGCAGTGTGAATGGTGGAGGGGCAGTGTGAATGGTGGAGGGGCAGTGTGAATGGTGGGGGTGCAGTGTGAATGGTGGGGGTGCAGTGTGAATGGTGGGGGTGCAGCGTCAATGGTGGACGGGCAGTGTGAATGGTGGAAGGGCAGTGTGAATGGTGGGGGTGCCGTGTGAATGGTGGGGGTGCCGTGTGAATGGTGGGGGTGCCGTGTGAATGGTGGGGGTGCAGTGTGAATGGTGGGGGTGCAGCGTCAATGGTGGGGGTGCAGCGTCAATGGTGGACGGGCAGTGTGAATGGTGGAAGGGCAGTGTGAATGGTGGGGGTGCCGTGTGAATGGTAGAGGGGCAATGTGAATGAGGAGGTATGGGAGTGGGGTTGAGGTCTACTGTGAAGGAAGAAGGAGATGCAGTGTGGCGGAAGGTGGTGGGGGGGGGGTGTACTGTAAAGGAATGTAGGTTGGGGAGATGCACCATAAAGGAGTATGGGGGCAGGTAAGGGAGCAGCGAGAAGGAAGGTGGGGGTTGTGATGCGATGTGAAGGAAGGTTGGGGTGGGGATGCAGTGTGAAGAAGGGTCGGGGTATATGAGGGAACAGTGTAAAAGAGGGTGTCGGGGTGAAACGTGAAGAAGGGTGGTGGTGGGAAAGGTAGTAGTACGAAGGGTGGTGAGTGCAGTGTAAAGGAAGGTAAGGTAAAGGCACAGTGTGAAACAATACGAGGGAGGCTGTGGCATACGAGGTCACAGGATACGTGCTAATGGCTGCGAGGTCATACATACCAGCTATCTCTCTTTGACCAGGGGCACTTTCTAATCACCTGTAAACTCTCACGCACCTTGTACAGCTTGATCAGTAATTTAGATGGCATTTGGAAGTACAGCATAGGATAGCTAAACTGATATCATCGTCGTCATCATCACCAACCTATTTCCCACTGGCAAATGAAGTAGGAGGGATACAGAAACAGGAACAGGAAAGCATAATGACTACAAACACAGAGCCAATAAAAATGCAACTTACTTCTATATTCCTCATCCTTCAAGCACTAGAAAGTAACACTGTAAACATCTCTCTACGTGGTGTCCTCTGCTTCGTCGCCTAAGCAGCATCATATCATATATATCAGCTGTCTATCCTGTATTTATAAATCACCAAGAATAAACTGATGCATCTGTGCGTAACACATTCATTACAGTAACTGCTAATAATGTTAGTCTATTATTTTCTGATTCTTAGACGATCTGATTTTGGACCTGTCCTTCACTTAACCTCTTCGCTCTGATGTCGTGCATTTTTTATCTCCATGCGATTTCATTCACCTTTCGACAGAGTAGCTGAAAACTCAGAAACTTTTTCTTTCAAATAAAAAGAAACAAATGAAGGTCAAAACCAAGATCCACTCACTTGGAGGTGCATATAAACAATCCATATGAAAGACTGGAAGTTACAGCCAGGGGAGAAAAACAAAAACAAAAGAGAGGAGGAAATTGTGGAGATTATTATTTTTCAACATGCTTTTTTTTTTTTTTTTTTTTTAACTGCCACATCAACAGCGTAGGGGTTCTGACATTTAAGGCAAGAATAACCAGTTGCTCTTCCCTGAGCGACTTAGGCGAGCAGTAAACCCCAATCAGCCTTTGAATTTAAACTTTTATAGGAACAGTTCGATTAGAGTACCTGAATCCACTAGACCACTTGGTGCAAACATTTCTGCAAAACATTAAGGCATTTTACTCAGGCTATTATTAAACAATCTGGCTCAGCAGAAAGAAATTCTGAGAGTCTGTGGGTTAATATCATACGTACAGGCGAAGGAAAAAAGCACACGTGTGATGATGTCCGTAATCTTTTTAAAATTATATACGAACAAGAGGATGTGTACGTGTCATGAAAGCGCTGTGCATAAAAACACTGCAACGAACGTGTGAAGGGAAAGATGACTATTTTCTACGAGGCGAAAGTAAGTCTAGAACTCAAGTGAGAGAAAGGGACTGACGGAGAACAGATGCAGATAGAATTTTCAAAGGTCTATACACAGGAATGGAACTGCCCAATATTCAACAAGTATGAGTAGAGAAAGTTGGAAGCTGACGACGACGACGATGTTGATAGTGAACATTATAAGAGGATAGTGAGAAGAGAATGTGCCTAATTAAGAAGTCATTAATCCACCCAAGATTGTTTTTTTTTTTTCTTCTTTCTAATGTTTTCCTTAAGGTAGACCTATCACGGGGAAGAGGACGGAAATAACCAAACTTAACCCCATCAGACAGGTGACGCCTTCTTCTGTATATTCTATTCCAGACGACTTTTGTTCAGCTCAAGTAAGACCTCCTCGCCGTGAAGTGGTTAGGGGTAGGAAGGGAGGGAAGAACGAGCCAAAGAACGGGCGGAAACTTTCGGTGCGGCGCGGGGAGGTGGCGTGACGTGGTGATGAATGTGGACGTGGGAGTAATGAACAAGATTAAAAACGCTGGAGGGGTGGCGTAGGAGGGGGAGGCCAGGGGAGCTGCTGCTGTTGAGAGGGAGATTGCATGAGGAACCTGTATCCCTCGTATAATTCAAGTTCGTACGCCCCCTCCCTCCCAAAATCTCTATTCTATACGATTTCTTCTTCTTCTCTTTCCTGGTCTTCTTCTTTGGATGGTTATGAGGGTCAGGATAATACAGACCTATGATGGAGAATATAAATGATATTTTTTTTTATCATTATTATTTTTTTTTTTTATATTCTTGAAAGATATATGGCGCTGTACACAGATTCTTGCTCAAAATCTGATCATATACCATGTCATTAAATGCTTCGCGAATCTCTTACACCCCAAGGACAGCACAAGTGATGGGGTGGGATGGCGGTGTGTCCCTCTCAAGGAATCACCTCCCCTGACAAAAGGGCAACCTGAAATACCCCTCAACCTCCCCCACGCCCAGCCTTGTCCTTACACCGATGACATCTGTCCGTAATACAGCCAACGGTCTAGGAGGGCAGCCCCAAGGAAATGAACAAGTATTATCATCTACAGGGTCAAAAAAAAAAAAAAAAAAAAAAAAAAAAAAAGCAATACAATAAGACTAAATTCTGAGCCGGGGTGCTTTCCCATTCTCTAAGTGTTAAAATTAATGAGTATCTAACAAGTATTTGTGGACGTTAAATATCTTAACTATGTAATCTGGTCAATGTAAGGTGCATTTATTAACTTCAAGAGTGGTGTCCTTTCACGATTTATTTTCTCTATTATAACGCTATTTCTATCTTTAAAAACTGACAGACTGCAAAAATATCACAGAGGAAAAAGAACTGCGTATCGTATGCAGTATGAATTGAGAGTGGGGGTGGCGACTTCCTAGAGTACCTGGAAAGCGCGCGCGCGCACGCGTGCACACACACACACACACACACACACACACACACACACACACACACACACACACACACACACAAACCTAGACACGGAGATGCTCAACATTAACATTCCCATCATTACATATTAGTTCCGATTACTCTTGTTAACTCCAGGCCATTTTCGTCAACTTCCGGAAGATGTCTAGCAGTGAAGGGGTTAATGAAGCCTACATGTAACCCCTTCAATTCGAAATATCATCTCAAAGGTGAACAGAAGTGTCTGGTAGTAGTAGCAACAGAATACAAAATACGTGAAGAATAGAAAATAAAATACGTGAAGAACAGAATACAAAAAACGTCAAGAACACAAAATACGTCAAGAACCGAATACAAAATACGTCAAAACATAAAATACGTCATGAATACAAAACACGTCAAGAAGAGAATACAAAATACGTCAAGAAGAGACTACACAGGACGTTATGAGAATGAAAAATACATAAAGAACAGAAGACACGTCAAAAATGCAAAATACGTCGAAAAGAGAATCCAAACCAAGTCATCAATTTTAAGTGGTTAATAGCCGCATTGCCAAGATTACAGTGCCATGACGTACACATTTCACACAGGACACGGCAAAAATGGATTAAATAAATGCTGGTAAACAAAAAACAGCACACCTCTAATTTCCACCCGGCGACATGGGCTGTGTAATTGTGTGCAGGGCTGTCGTGCAGGGTAATGGCGGTAATCATGCACAGGGTACTGAGTCATGCACGGGGGTAGGTGAGGGGGAAAAGGGGAAGGGTACATGGGGGGATAGGGAGGGAGAAAGGGGCATCTGGAAGGTGGGAGGAGGCTGGAGGAGTGCAACAGCAGAGGGGAGAAAAATCCGTATGTGACTGGGGGAGGGGACATACAGGGAGCGAAGGGCGTGCCTGCGTGTGAATGAGCAAAGGTAGTTAACACAGTCTAATTATACTTCGACTGTGATTGTTACTATAGTGACGAAAACTAAAGTATACTCTGTGGTGGCTCTGGCCACGACCTTGATAAAGCGTGAGTCCCAGTAATGGAGGAAAGGTGAAGGCAAAAGGAACTAATGACAGAGGTGGTAGGAAGAGGGAAACATTTCGGAGAATTAAAGCGAGTCCTGTAATCAGTGGGAGAGCACTGTAGTACATAAGGGGACCAGAGAAAAGGTGGAGTTGAAAATTAAAGTGAAGGTGGACGAAAAAGGAACTGAAACTTCGACAAAAGTGTGCTACGACTAAGATGAGACGGTGAGGGCGAAGCGGAGAAGAGAGGAGAGAAGCATGAGAATAAGGGTGTGACGCGTCATATTACGTTAAATATATACAGTATATATATTACACACACACACACACACACACACACACACACACAGATCTGTCCAATTTTGGTATTCTGTTCTTGCTACCGTCAGAAGATTTTAATCTGTAGGGAAACCCCGAGTCTCACTGGGGCGTGAGACAGCGTTGAAGCCAAGGAAGACAAGAGTTAGAACAAGACTGAGAAAGGACAAGAAAATTAAACGATGACATGTACGATTATGGACTAAAGGCAAGAAAGGAGCCAAGGAAGACCCAAGGGAAAGAAAAGGGTTTATAAAACTAGGAGGTCAGGATGCAAATGGGTTAAGCAGCCTTGTGAAGGAGGCAAGGGGAGGTGAGTTGAGGTGAGGCAGGTTGACTCCTTACCGCCCCGCCAGGTGAAACAACAACAATTATGACATCCGCCCACCTGCACCCCCACCCCACCACCACCACCGATCACCACCGACCACCTGTCTCTCCCCCCTCCCTCTCCCTTCCTCCCCCTCCTTCTTCTCATCCTCCTTCCGTTCCTTCCTCCTCCTGCACACAGCTGGCTACTACACGCTCGAGACGGCAATCTTATAAATTTATTCACCATCACCACCACCACCCTCCTCCTCCTCCTCATCATCATCATCATCATCATCATCATCATCATCATTCTCGCACTCCAACTCTCGCTGTCCACCTCCAGTACTGGGATAATACAGTCAGGGACAAAAATTTTTCTACTATTACACTGCGTCTACTACACTTTCCTACCTGGCTCACCACATCAAAGAGAATTATCCATGGGAAGAGAAATATATCAAGCCTCTCTCAACTCAGGAATATTAGCTAGTAAAGGGTTGTCAGATGAGCAATGGGTGAAATATTAGGAGAACTTTTGACTTACGGCGTACTTAAGACACAGGAAGAAATAGGGAAAAGAAATCACTGTCATCACCATCACCTGTACATCAATACATCTCACCATCACCAATAGCAACATCACTATCACCAACACCACTACCATTAACAAAATCATCATTCACACTCCTAGTCATCATTATCACCATCACTAACAAATTACCACAATCATCAACATCACCAGTACAATCATCACTATCACCAACATTACCACCACCAGTAGCAAAATTACTAATGCCATCAATTTATAAGTCACCATTATCGCATCACTACAGTCACCATCACCACAAGTAACATCATCACAATCAATATCACCATCCTTACCAGTAACAAAATCATTTCCATAATCACCATCATCATCAATGCCAAGATTAAAAAGAGGAAGGGGTGGGGAAGGAGCAGGAAGGCTCTCCCTCTCTCTCTCTCTCTCTCTCTCTCTCCAGTTTTTCACCAGCAATGACACAACAGACAACACCGCCGCCATGACATCACAAGGCAGCCAGCCAGGAAGCAGAAACAATTACACAGTTACGGTTGCACATAACTACCAACACAAAAATGGAGATTAGTCGCTGGTGTGGGTTTGTGACTGGAAAATAAACATTAACAGACAAATAAAAATAAATAAACCAATAAATAAATAAATAAAAGGTGTTAATTGTTGGTAAAAAGGAAAACTAATCTAAGCTAATTATAACTAACACCTTATGAGAGTAAATAAATATCGCAATTTTTTGCTTATTACAAAGATAATTCAAAACTGACCGAAAAATATGAAAATGGCTCCCAGTTCCTTCCCTATGGTAGGTATCTCTTGTCGTCAACAAAATCTCTTGACGGAAACAAGAATGAAATAATATAAAACGGGCTACTGAAGGAAGTTATTATTTCCATCCCCTTCACTACGAGGAGTCTAATATGCTGAATACGGTAGAAAAAAAAAATAAAAAACGTTATTGCATTACGGTGTTATGAAATCCAACTGCACCAGGAAGGAAAAAACTGGTTACACGAGCCGCATTATAATTCTCCCTGCCAGTTCCTGACAACTGATACCAACTTTCTTCTCCGTGATCCTCCTACATTATCTGGAATACTTAGTTAGACCCTTCAGTTAGATAATATCCTGTTTCAGTTTATTCTCACCACCGCTAGGAAATATATATATATATATATATATATATATATATATATATATATATATATATATATATATATATATATATATATATATATATATATATATATATATGAGATTTTTCAGACAAGAGGGGTTGCATAAAGTCTACATTAAGAGAACTCTTTCTTGAGATGAATAAAATCGTCTGGATAGTAAAAATAAAACGGAAAAGACATCACTACAAGACGCCCTCCCTGAGATTTATACAACCGTCTGGTGGAAGTGTAATGCATAGAAGTTCCATCATAACGCATAAGTAAATTTAAAATATTCACTGGCACGCACTTTTATTTCGCTTAGAAGACATCGCTTGTACTAAAAAGGTTAGAAACAATACCAAACAAGTTGTGTGTTCAACTGGAAGGTGATAAAAGCTAAATATTTTAAAGTTCCCTCTAACATCAGGACAAACACGCGTATTCACCATTTCTTTATTCATTAAGCAGGACAGTCACGTGTCTCTGCAGCGGGGTGATCGTGATGAGGTTGGGTTCAAATTTGTGATGAATGGACCGACGCAGGTTTGAATTCAGCTGTGGGCAGGGGCTTTTGAACTGCTCCCTCTTGCATCCCCTCATTTTATTAGCTGCTCTCCGACACTTCACAGATCTCTCAGTTCGGTCCTCAGTGACGCAAGGCCGCTTCCACAGTTCCTGCTTTTTGTTACGACGCTAACAAATGGAACCTTCATTGCTCTGCTGCCGCTTCCACAATCACCTTTCATGGTCATATTGTTAAGAGCATGCACCACCAACACGAATATTATTAGGAGTGGTACCCTAGACTCCTTAACAAGCTCTATACTTCCCAATAAAGCTTACTACGCTGATATTCCTATCGTTGTGTTGAAAATAAAACTAACTGCTGAAGCGATGCAATGTTCCCTTAAGAATTGAGATCCGCTGCCAGACGGAATTAAGGAGCAAGGAAAAAGCAAAAATAACAACACCCGGAAGTATGTCATATCAGCTGGTTAGGGGGGGAAATAAAACAAGGTATTCAAGTTAATTACAGCATCAGAACTTACGTCATGTGTTGATCTGGAAAGAGAAATTATGCAACATCCCAACGTTAAGGACATCAAGCACTGTATTACGTATGTTGTCCCGGTTATGAGAGGAGTATTTGTGACGTTATTAACCCTCAGGCATCTATGACTTTCTCTCTACTGAAAAAAGCCGTCTGGTGTTAGGAAGAATACTACAGCCGTACCATACAAAGCTTAAGGAGAAAATATATTCAAGTTAGCTTCAGCAAGAATTGTGTTGCTTTGAAAGGGGAACTAAGCAAAATAGTTACTACAAAAACAGGAAGTATTTCGAGACAGGAGAACACTGAAACTCGCCAAGCACTTGAGTGTTGGTAATAATTTGGGCTTTTTGTTAATAGTTTTTAGAACCTGTTTTTCTGCTCCTGCCAAGGCCATGTGAAACAGCCGAGTCAGCTTCCAGGATGTGTTTATAAGCAGCGAAGGCCCACAGTCTGCCGCGCCACAACCACACTTCCCATAGCACTACTAACCATTACATTCACCAGTTAGGAAAATCTTAAGTTGGATCCCCTATTAACATATACAAAAATAAATCAACAAATTATTCTTAAAATATAATGTACAAGCTTTTTATCTCCATCGGCGTCAGATAACTGGTCTTTTTCACCAAGTCTCTCGAAAGCAGTTTCCTTTTAAATGCTTCGTCTCGCGAATGTCTTTGGGCTTTATTCTGGGCCAGCACCAGACGTCTTAGTTTGCCCTGGAAAGACCTTACTTAATTTTATTAAAAAAGCCACATT
>NC_136959.1:68124508-68259508 GCF_032717465.1 Coenobita brevimanus | reverse complement strand
ACCACCACACCAGCACATTACTTACACATATCTCTCAATTTCAGAATTTTTTGATCCAATCCAAAAGATATGTCAACTTCAGCGTGGCAACAGCAACAGCATCGCACAGGCAGCATCGAACATCACGTCCTGTCGCAACGCTTCAATTTACAGTAAACAAACGTACTGGATTTTCTTTTCTCAGGGAAGGGGCGTGGCGGGTGGGGGGGGGGGGTTCGTGGAAGGGAAAGCACAAACAATAACCAGCCACAGTAGGAGTAGCTGGTGACTCAGCTACCCGGAAGAAGGCTGCATTTTTTTATTATAGATCAGCATTTTTTTTTTTTTCATATAGATAAGCCTACCTTCACCAATATTGCACCTGCTACACAGATCATATCCATTTTTTTTTTTTCCCACACTGAACCGGCGTGAAAATCCACCTTCAGCCTTTCTTCACAAGTTATATCGCTCGAAATTCAACCTTTTTAATATCGTCCACTCCTTACCTTGTATTTTTCATTTGTATTACATGTCTTTCATCTCCGAATCTAGCCTTTTTCAGTTCTTCCGATCTTCATCACACGGAGGCTTTTCCAAACCTTCTTCCTCTTTTCAGATGTAATCCTTCCTTCTCTTCAGTGTGTGTGTGTGTGTGTGTGTGTGTGTGTGTGTGTGTGTGTGTGTGTGTGTGTGTGTGTGTGTGTGTGTGTGTGTGTGTGTGTGTGTGTGTGTGTGTGTGTGTGTGTGTGTGTGTGTGTGTGTGTGTGTGTGTGTGTGTGTGTGTGTGTGTGTGTGTGTGTGTGTGTGTGTGTGTGTGTGTGTGTGTGTGTGTGTGTGTGTGTGTGTGTTTGTTTGTTTTAGTTACCGAGAAGAGACGGAAATGCCTGTAGGTTATTATGTCGGGGAGGCTGCTCTTCACAGAATAAAGCAATGGACATTACAGATAGATAAGTATGCACTGCGGCGGCCAGCTTGCTGACAGACAGACGGACAAACTCACAGATACACAGACAAAACAGATGGGAGAAATACAAACGTAATTACGACCTTCGAATACTGGAAGGTCCGGCCATGTAATGCTGGACTACCAAAAAAACTGTGTGGTGTCCATTCTTTGTGACGATACAGAGAGAGGGTGGCTTGGTCATGCAGGGAGGTGTAAATGAGACATGACGTGACATAAGTACGACAGGCAGGTGGTTTTCATGGGAACTGCTGTAAAGAGTGCAGTGACGGGCTAGAAGAAGTGGAAGACCAGAGACGAAAAGTGGAGAGATGTTATGAGGGGAACAGTGGATGAGAGGAGTGGAGGAAAGAGGTGGCCTAGGGGGTGAGCTGACTGGAAGGGAGGATGTGAAGCTCTCAGTGGAAGAGTGGAGGGAATGAGTGTTGTGGATAACCTGCGTGGAGAAGTGGAGAGGGAACCTTACTAGAAAGGTGGAGTAGATGAGTTTGGGGGTATCTCAGAGGGGAAGACTGGATAAGATGTTCTAAATGGAAGAGTGACGGGGAACGGTGGAGTGAACTGGTGGTCGGACAGCCCTGAGGGAAGAGTGGAGGACAGCCCTGACGAAAGAGTGGAGTACAGCCCTAAGAGTAGGAGTGAAGCCCTGAATGGAAACATGAAGTAGCATGCAGAGTGGAATGAAAGAGTGGAGTGAACCTGAAGAGGAATTTCTATCAAAATGTTTAGTATAAGCATGAATGAGCAAAATCATAAAGTCCGGTGTAAAAAAAAAAAAAAAAAAAAAGGCGACGAAACCCAATGACGTCCAGTGTGGCGCTGCATCAAAAGTTGGCAATTTCCGACAGCCACACACACACACACACACACACACACACACACACACACACACACAGGATCAGGAATAGCGCACTGACATGAAAAATTATTGTGACAGACTGTTGGTAACCTTGCACACTCCCTGTAGATAAATTTTGTCATGAGTTTGCAGAATAAGTTATCAAGCTCTCCTGCCTTGCCATCAACATCAAGCGCATATTTATTTCCACATTTAACACGGGCGGTGCTCCCGGACACTTGCCGTTACAGTCATGATGCTCTGACACGTTTCTAAAAGTTTCACGAGCGACACATTCACAGTACTGGGTGAAGGAGTGACTGGGGAAAATCCTTTAGCAGAGGGGGGCCGCCTCCTCAAGACTATGGGTTCCTAAAACCGGACGTAGGAGGCCAACTCTTCCTTCAAGGCATCAAAATATATATAACTATGAGTAAGCAAGAGTCACCGCCAAATTCCTCTTGCAGTGAGAAAAACCCTCCTGTTATCTATTACAACCCCCAAATAATAACAATAACAATAATAATAATAATAATAATAATTATTATTATTATTATTATTATTATAAAAACAATAACAATAATAACAGCATTACTATTACTACCAACAAAAAAAAAAAATAATAATAATAATAATTATTATTATTATTATTACCATCATGAAAATCTATCTATCTATCTATCTATAGCCCGACGCCCTAATCCCGCAAAGGGTGGCCGCAGACAAAACGCCTCCAAGTCACTCTGTCACCCACCATTTGACTCCCCTCCCCCCAACTCACCCCCCCCTCCCTCATATACCTCTCAACTCCATCCCTCCACCTCATCCTCGGTCTACCCCTCCCTCTCCCTCCCTCCACCTCACCTACATACACCCTCTTAGTCAGTCTTTCATTCTCCATCCTCTCCACATGTCCAAACCACCTCAGTGTATTTCTCCTAATCTTTTCAACCACATCCACATCTACCCCACAACGTTCCTTCACTTCTTCATTCGTCAACCTGTCCCTCCATGAAAATGCTGAAGCAATATTCAAAGAACTTCACATTCCAGATGAAAATACTTTTATCATCATTGTAGACCTAATATTAAGGGGCTTTTGGTCTGACTCAAATTTTTTTTTACTGATTTTTGACCTGTGACCTTGGGATCAAGGTCATGGTCATTCATACTATGCAAATCATGTTCACTCGTGATTCACTACATTTCCACAGAGTCAGGTCAAAATCGGCCAAATACTTTCCGATTTAGCACTTTCCGGCATGGGGCGACCATAGTGATTTTCCTCAATATCTCAAAAAGTATTTGTTGGATCTCAATATCAATACCCAGGTGCACTAATAAATACTGACGACTACATACTGGGGCATTTCCAGTGCAATTAATTTAACAGATTTGCTAGGCAGGAATGCGAAAACTGAAAAAAATAAATAAATAAATAAACATGGCGCTTGTGCAAGGAAAAAAAAAAATGTAAAGAAACCTGCAACCAAAATAAACCACTCTTGAAAATTTCAAGTCTACTCGAACGGTCCTGGAATGCAAGTCTTCTAGATCTCCCCCTCCCCACTCCCACCCCTACCCCCCCAAATAAGAAATAATATCTTCAATATCAATAAGAACTTCACAGAATGTGGAGTGCTTCATAATAAGAAGAAAGTCCCTCATACTAACAAAATCAGACGAAGGAGGCCACTAGTTCCTTCGGGGGGACACAATAAAACTTTTCGTGGAGAGAGCCAGAATCACCGCCAACATTATGCCCTCTGGAATCCCTGAAAGAGAATCGATCCAGCCTAAATGTCACTCTGGTCGGCCTCACGTTTCGGAAAATATCACCAGCAGCGCTTTCTTCTTTGGGGTTCAGGACGTGAGGGCGGAAGTGGCTGCTCTCCGGGGATACACCTCACGTAAAAACCCACCTGTCATTATTTCACCCTCGTACGGAACCCGGGTGTGTAATTAACCTATAAAATGTTAGAACTTTGGCCACAATTATACGGGAAGATGAGAGTCGGGGCGATTAAGAGGGGGTCGGAGCAGGATGATGGAGGAAGCAGTACAGGTGAAAGCAGGAAAAGGGTGAGAGGGACTGAGGGAGAGGTAAGATGAAGGAGAAGTACACGTAAAGCAGGAAAATGGTGAGGGTTACTAGGAGGCAGGAAGGATGAGGGAGAAGTGCTTATGAATGCATGAAAAGGGTAAGGGGCACTGAAGCAGGGGAATGATGAGGGAGAGATGAGCAGGTGAAACAGGAAAGGGGTGAGGGAGGATGGTAGGAGGACTGAATGTAAGACAGCATATACAACGGTGAAAAGATGTTGAGGGGAAACAATTGTAACCTTACTAATGAGTAATTTCAGGAAAGACAGGAGAGATTCAATGACTAATGGATGAAATGGGTGAGGGGTGAGGACAGGTAGGGACGAATAACTGTGAAAAGAGGTAAAGGGCAACAACTTACACCTGAGCAGTAATTAATGACCAGAAAAACGAGGAAAGTACAGTAATGACAAAAGCTCGAAAAAGGTAGAGAGATGTATGGGACGAGGGTGAGAGAGAACGAATAACGGTGATAAGAGGTGAAAGGCAACAACTGAGACTTAAGTGACGATAAAACCCTGGAAAGGTTAAAGGAGCCAAATGACGAAAGCAGGATAAGACTGAGGGATGAAGGTAACAGTGAACGAATAAAGGTGACAAGAGGTGAAGGGTGACAACGATAAAAGCCGGTAAAGACGAGAGAAGCTCAATGACGAAAGTAGATGAAAGGTGGGAATGAAGACAGGAGAGGACGGAAAATAGTTAAAAGGGAAGAAGGGTAATGACTAAAACTTGAACAACAGGTTCCTGGAAAGACGAGAGGATCAAAATGACGAGAGCACAAGACGGGTGAGGGATGAGAGTAGGACTGGACGAATAACGGTGAGGAAATGTGAAAGGAAAATACAACACAAGGAAGACAATGACGGTGAGAACTGACCACGTGGAGTGACGAAAGGATCTGGAGTGACAAGGTGACTCTGACGATGACGAAGAGGATCTGAAACAACTTCAGAGACTTGAGGTGACGAAGATGAACTGAAGGATCCTGAAATGATCTAAGTTGGTGTAAAGGGGGCGGGGAGATCGGAGGACGAAAGGGAGTGATAAAAGGGATCCTGGTGTAACGAAGCAGACCTGGAGTGACGAGAGGAACCTGAAGTGACGACAGGAACTTGGAGTGACGAAGGGAACCTCGATTACCAGAGAATGCTGATATATATATATATATATATATATATATATATATATATATATATATATATATATATATATATATATATATATATATATATATGACGTCTGCGTCGTGATTATACATATATATATGACGAAAGAACAGGAATAATAGTACGTCATCACACTGAATGGGTTGACGTGCCATCATTACAGACACAACAGATAAGTGAAAGAAAAGAATCCTCCGAAATCCATGAGAATACAGGCCTGAGGACTGTCACCTGAGCAGCAGGCATGTGGCCAACCAACCGACACCCGAGCCGCGATATCGTGTGTGTGTGTGTGTGTGTGTGTGTGTGTGTGTGTGTGTGTGTGTGTGTGTGTGTGTGTGTGTGTGTGTGTGTGTGTGTGTGTGTGTGTGTGTGTGTGTGTGTGTGTGTGTGTGTGTGTGTGTGTGTGTGTGTGTGTGTGTGTGTGTGTGTGTGTGTGTGTGTGTGTGTGTGTGTGTGTGTGTGTGTGTGTGTGTGTGTGTGTGTGTGTGTGTGTGTGTGTGTGTGTGTGTGTGTGTGTGTGTGTGTGTGTGTGTGTGTGTGTGTGTGTGTGTGTGTGTGTGTGTGTGTGTGTGTGTGTGTGTGTGTGTGTGTGTGTGTGTGTGTGTGTGTGTGTGTGTGTGTGTGTGTGTGTGTGTGTGTGTGTGTGTGTGTGTGTGTGTGTGTGTGTGTGTGTGTGTGTGTGTGTGTGTGTGTGTGTGTGTGCGTGCGTGCGCGCGCGCACGTGAACTAAGCGTTTCATCTCCATGATCACATAACCTTCATCGTCTACTGCTATTCACGCAAAACTTCCCCTCTTTCCTCTCTTTCATGAGGTAGTCGGAATTAAACACACCACCACCACACTGACCTACCACAGCCTTTAGACAGCAGCACGTGGCGAAACCAACCACGTGAAGGTGACAAGAATTAAGCACACTGACCTACCACAAGCTGCAGTCACCCAGCAGAACGTGGCAAATAAACCCCAATGCTGCTACTCGCTTTCCACCTGACGCGTGACGACGGTTTACGGTCAACGTGGACGGTGACAGGTGTGACGCGACGGCAGGACGACCACTGTACAGGGGTGAAGGACGGGAAACGACAAGACGATCACAAAACGATGGGGGCGGGGGGTGACGAGTGTGGAGAGAGAATTAACAAGAGATCAGCAAACCAAAACAACACGACAGGTTTAAAGATGAAGAAACGCCGAACCATCTGAGAACCGTGACGACAGACTGTAAGCGACAAGATGATCGGAGAGTACAGAGAGGCGATGAGTATGGATAAACGACTCAGCCATCAACGTGCAAAGGCGACGGGCAGGAACTGACAAGCAAAGAGTAGGCGAGGAATGTGTAGAGATTCCTAACGGAGTATTTAGTGCCTTGTGGTGACAGCTAACTGGTCATATTAAGTGTTAACTCTTCCCATTGTTCTATCGTACTTACTACATTCTGCCTAACGCGGGACGATTCTACTCACCGAACTGGAAAGCTCTACCTAGGGAAAGCTCTACCTAGGAAAGAGTTAAACAAAACTTTATGTTCCGCAGACATAATTAGATAAGCTTGACATCTACCTGAGAACTAGCCAGACAAAGCTGCACCACTTAACTACGTTCCACAATCAACACACACACCCGGAGAACCAATGTAAAAAGTTGATCTACGCGACATGAGTGCATTCAACAATCACACAATGTCAGTTTTTTCATCTACCCGGCAACCAGCCAGGCAAAACTGCACCATATAATCAGTTAGGATTTCACATCAATCCAGTCACATATAATCAGTTAGGCTTCACATCAATCCGGAAATCAGCAAAGCAAATCCACACCATCTGCCTACACATTCCCCCCACCTACAGGACTAAAGAATGGAGCCCCTTTAACCCCGTGGGCCTACCAAGCATATCTTCCGCCACATAAACGGGGCCATAAACCACGACCGCTCCAAGCCTACGCCGTATTCGTCGTCTCCCTCCTGGTTTATATGTCGAAACACGAAACGGGAAAAACGGCAATAAAAGCGAGGCGACGGGGAAAGGTAGAACTCGTGATCTGATTCAGGCCGGACAATGGGATTCGTTATCTGTGGAGGGTTATGTGAATGGGGGGAGGTGGAGGGAAAGGGGAGGGAGAGGACGGAGAGAAAGATGTCGGGAATGGGGAAGGAGAGGAGTTCTATGGAGAGGACATGGAAGGAAAAGGAAGAAGTTTGGTGAAGAGGATGTAGGGAAAGCGGAGACGTTCTAAGAAAAGGAGTCTATGCGAACTATGGAAGAAGAGACGACGAGGGGTTAATTACGTGGCAGTTAATCGTCATACGTAGTCATTCCCAAGCTAAATAAAACCGTCTGACAGGGGCCAAAATAAAATCTGAGGTAACTAGTGTTAAAAGTATTGACGATTTTTTTTTTTCTACGGAAATTGCCGGGAAATAACGAGGATGAGAACTGGTAAAACAAGACAGAGCAAAGTTAACAAAAAGGGGAGTGGCTATTAAACAGATTCAATGAAAAGGATTACATGGGGCGGGAACTATGAAACCACGAAAAACTAAACGAGGAAGGGAAACACTCTCAAGCGATGTGGGTGGGGGGTGACTACGAAGGGTGAGAGCCGTTCAAGAGGCCCACAAAGACGAGGACTGACTGAGAAAGGGGCAAGGGGGGTAGGTGAGGTGCTTTGTCTTGTAAGTGGGTTAACGTTATACACCGAGTCCTTATGGGTGTGGGAGATGGTGTACTTACTGTCACGGCCCAGACGTCAAGGCTGGATCAGGCTGGGGGTAGCGATGTAGGCTGGGGTGAAGGTGATAGTGTTGGCAGTAAGTATGCAATTGAAAACGTCTCTAATACCCCCTTCCGAGGATGATGCCTTTAAATCTTATTATGGTTACCTCCGGGTGACAAATTTCGGATCATGAAGAACCTCTCTGAAGGAAAGGACATAATGCAACCTTCATCAACCCCTTTAACAGATGATAGCTTAGTTTTACTTCCTACTACAGGATTTTTTTTTTTTTAAGCATATATAGGACGTCTCGCAGAGTAAGGACTGAGGGTAAGAAATGGACAGTCAGAGAAAGGGGGTGGCAGGAGGGGTAATGTAGTAGTAGTAGTGGTGGTGGTGGTCAGGATGTACTGGATGTGATATTGGAATGGGAGTGTGTGGGGTGTAGTGGTGCAGAACTGATGAATATGGTAACTGGAAGGATATATTGGTGTGGAGAGTGGTGATGGGTGTATTGACGAACTGGAAGTGGGGATTTAATGGAAGTGTGCATCAGAGTATGAGTGATGAAGGGGGTGTTGGTGCAGTCGTGGTCAATAAGTGTACTAGAAAGATGTACTAGTATGGGGGTGGCTATAGGGAACTGACAGTAGTAGTAGTATGGGTGTACTGGCGGGGCACTGGGGTGACTGGTGAATTAGTGCAGTAATATTTAGTGTGTGTTGTACTGGTAGGATGTATTAGCGTGGGAATGTTGGCACTGGACGTGTGTGACAGCCCCTCTCGTAAGCTGAAATAATATCACCACGTTTACCTAAAATCGAACAACAAACACCTTCCTGAGCTTAGTAAAATCAAGTGGTAATGAAAAAGAAAATGGGTTAGTGGATCCTCTCTATACAGTTCGATGTTAATGGGGTGGGTAATGGAGTGGGCGGAGGGGGTGAGCACTTGTGAGGGTTAAGGGGTTAAGGTGAGGGTGTGTGCCTGTGTTTGTAGAGAAGTTAAGGTCACACACACAGTGAATAATGATGAGGACATGTGGACAGAGAATTCACATCAGTTATTCAGTACGGCTATAGCGTCTTTTGTACTGTGTCTGGGCTTTTTTTCAGGCAGTTTTATTTAGTTGCAGAGAGATTTATTATGAAGTAGAGGGGATACACACAGCCTTCATTATTTCCACACAGGTGCAGCAAGAATGAATAATAAATAACGTCCTAGACCTGAATGTGTGTGTGTGTGTGTGTGTGTGTGTGTGTGTGTGTGTGTGTGTGTGTGTGTGTGTGTGTGTGTGTGTGTGTGTGTGTGTGTGTGTGTGTGTGTGTGTGTGTGTGTGTGTGTGTGTGTGTGTGTGTGTGTGTGTGTGTGTGTGTGTGTGTGTGTGTGTGTGTGTGTGTGTGTGTGTGTGTGTGTGTGTGTGTGTGTGTGTGTGTGTGTGTGTGTGTGTGTGTGTGTGTGTGTGTGTGTGTGTGTGAGCGCCTGCAGAGAAGGTAAAGGTCATGGGGAATGCATAATGATGAGGACATGTGGTTAGCGAACTGCAAATTAGCTCATTTCAGTAAAATCGCTTGGAGGTAACAAGAAAAAATACCAGCGTCGTCGTAATGATTGGGTTAATATCATACAGCCAAGTGGGACTTTAAAAGGTGGAATGGGGTGGCTGTTTGTAATGAAGAATAGTAAAAGAAAAGTGATCAAAGTTTATGGACAATAATTTCTATCATTATTCATTTTGTTTGCGCTTGTAGTGATAAAAACGACACTGATAAAAGCATGTGGATAAAGTTTTCTTCTAATATTATACAATTTCTGTGTCCTAGAAGGTAAGTAACGGAAACTGGATAACGATCACAATATATGGATATAACCCTTCAGATCTAATACAATATGGAAAAAAAAAAAAAAAAGAGGAATCGCAGAAAAAAGATGGTCATACGCAGTGGAAGATTATGATAGTACGGTATTTAAATGTACAATTATACATGAATATTATATACAGCAGTGTGGGACTACACGAACGTGACATCTGTGACTTTTTCACTCCTTCAATATGATGACGTTTTAGTCTTGTCAACTTAATTTATATTACGACTAACCTCTAGTAAGGAAAGGGTTAGAGCTAAATTCAATCCCCCCATTTCGAAAAGTCTCTCCAAAGCTGAATGCAATCGCCTGGAGACAAGATTACATTACAAATGATGTCCTCGGCAATCTCTAGAAAGCTCTTCCTCAATCTACTATCGCGATGGTTTTGAACACCAGTCTTGTGTTCAATGGGTCCAGGCACCTAGGAATAAAAGGAGCTTGAACTTGTCTTTGTCCCTTCTTTCCCCCTTTGGAAAGAACAAGTTTTGCAGGTTCTAAGCCTTGGGTTCGCGCTTTTTGCACAAAAAATATTACAGACAGTTTGCATAAATATCGTATAAGAAGATACAAACGTGCCACATGTGACTAAAGGGGCGTAGTTTGGGAGATATAAGTGGGGTTAACATGCTTACCACACCCTGATGACAACAAAATGCTCAAGGGCAGAGAACGCTTGGAATATAAAATGCATAAATATCACACAAGGGCATAGCGATGTGCCATATGTGACTCAAGAGATGTGGTCACGTAGTTAGGTGTTAGGCTTGCATGTTTACCAAACCCTTATCATCTCACCCCTTGACCCTGCAGAGAAATACGATAACGAAATGCCTTAGGGTGGAGATCGCTTCGGATTAATAGTCCTCTAAATAAGATAGGTCAAATTTGGGTAAAGTATGCGCAGCCGTGACCTCTGGCGGGTGGCAAGGGAATCAGTCATTGTGTGGGAGGAGGGTGGGTTTTGGGAGGAATGATTGTGAGGTGTGGGGAATATGGAGGGAATTTAGGTAGGACTTTGTGGGATGAGTGATAGGGAGGTGCGGCCTGGAGGCGGTACGTGAGGGTGTGAGAGTTAATTGTACGATTGTGGGATGTGTGGGAGGGAGGTGGTGTGGCTTGGTGTGCGTAAGAGGTGTGGAAGCGATGGGAAAACTGTGTGGAGAGTAAAAGTACAGTATCAAGGGAGACGTGGGAGAGAGTAGACGAAGTGTGAGAGGGAAGTCGATCCGTAAAAAAGTGTTGGAACGAATGTCGATGTGTGGCAGTTGAGGGAAATATGGAAGAGAAAAGAGGAGCTGTGTGAGCGATGTTCATGCCTGAGAGGAAGTGGATTTAGGGGAATCTTAAGGGAGGTAGGAGAAGGATCTGAAGGAGGGTTATGAAAGGTGCGACGGTCTAAGGGAGGTGTTAGGGTCAGAGAAAGGACTGTGGGGGATGTAATAATCAATGGAGAATTAAGGGAGGTGTGGGAGGCTGGAGAGAGGAGTAAGAGTCTAGGTGGGACAGAGTGAAACTTAAATTAGCTTGGGTTTGATGGACGTAAATGAGGCTCGTGGGAGAGATGGGAGTCTGGTAATCGTCAGGCTGGAGTACGCAGCGGAGGTGGGGAGGCAGGACTGTTTCATGGCGAGCTCAAAATCTAATCACTGCTATAGGTCCTGCATTTGCTGAATGAAAATCGTCTCATGAAACCAGCAAAATTAAGTTATACAAAGAAGTCACCGTACTGAAAGAGCTAATAAAGTGTTCGTAACCCCTCCACTATGAGAGGTCTCGTATCTATTTAAAAAAAAAAAAAAAAAAAAAAAAAAAGTCTGGTGATAGCAAAAAGCAAAAAAAGCAAAAAAAAAAAAACTCGTCCCTACCAACTGGGCTAACCCTTGACCCCCAGCTGGGAACTTATCTGTATCTGCTAACGTCAAACGATCTTATATTCGCTACTAGGAAGCCTGAAGGAGGTCCGAGGGTTAACGAGGGTTGTGGGAATGTTTGAAGTTCGGGATATGTCAGACTGGAGATGGATAGGATTAACGAGTATTTGAGTATCTGACTCTCATATCAGGCACAGGTGCATGCGTACACGTGCGCGCAGGCAGGCAGGCAGGCAGGCAGGCGCGCGCGCACGCACGCACACACACACACACACACACACACACACACACACACACACACACACACACACACACACACACACACACACACACACACACACACACACACACACACAGAGCAGAGGTGACTGTCGGCTTAACTGGAAGCGTGTGTCTAGAGGGGGAGAAGGGGTTAGGATGAAGATGAGTGCTGATAATGAGTAAAGGTGACTGCTGCTGTAGATAAGGACGTTGTAACACCCGATTAGCACTTAACAGAGGCAAACCAAATGGGATTTTCACAAGCGAGGTTTTACTTATGGAACGGAAGTGAAAAAAAAAAAAAAATGTTCATCATCATCACCTTAATTTGAAATCATACACAAAAAAGGTGGGTACAAAATAATGCAATGTGTATAAAAACAAGTATATTAATAAATAATTTATATATATATATATATATTACACACACACGTTTTCTTTATTCCTGTCCGATGAGTTTTTCAAAATTCTTCTTTAAGCTGTTCTCTATACCGGCTGGTGAATTAACAGTTATTCACATTAGAAGACGATGTTAGTCACGAAGAAGTGTTGGAAAAAGGAGTAAAGCCATGGTACTACTGCATTCTGCCACTGAGCTACGACAAATAACATGCAAAATGACGTAAACATCCGCCTATAAAGAACGAAGTATAATATGAACATGAATCAGAATGTGGAAAAAGAAGAACGTCAATGAATAGCGATACAAACTAAAAAAACAGTCGAGGAAAAGTACGGTAAATAAAAGCAGACGTCGACAATGAATCAGGAAAAAGAGACAGGAAGAGGAGGAGGAGTGAGTCAAATGAGTCTGCAGAGCATAGCATGGCCGTTTGACACACACACACACACACACACACACACACACACACACACACACACACACACACACACACACTAATGACACTTTCACTTGCCCCATCATCACCACTTCTCCAAATGACTGCTGGCTAAATATGGCGTGGCGGATATTTTGTTACCTGTTATTTTTCGTCTCTTGGGTTTTGTGATAAGATGTGCTGGTGCCATTAGCTCCTTGTCGCTGCTTGTACTCATTTAGTGATGTGATTCGACTCTCCAGCCCAAGGACGAATTTTACCCATTATTCCTACCTAATTCTAATTTATTTTATATGAATCAGGAGATATTTCGAAATTTAAGTTTTTTTTTAATATCAACAGATGTAGGAAAAACAAATAAAAAAATAATAATCCAAGTTCATCACCTCTAAAAATTTTCCCCAACTGATATAAAATCGTCTGGAGGTAGCAAGATACACCAACACAAGAAGCCATTGTACTGAAGGGGAAAAATTCATCACCAAAACGCCGCCTCTATTAAATATTATTCCTCCTACCGCCGAACGTTTATACTCACGTTAAGGAAGATCTAATTATACTTTTTCACTCTTATGGACCTTTCTTAAACTAGACACAAGTATCTATAGGTAAAAGGAATCGTGCAAAACTTTCCACGTACTGAGCGGAGTTACGGCGATTGTGCAAGACCCCTGGGGATAAAAATGTGCTGTTATCAATTCAGTAAAGCATTTTAAGTGCGTCAACGACCTGTGAGACTTTTATCACACACACACACACACACACACACACACACACACACACACACACACACACACACACACACACATAATGTCTCTCTCTCTCTCTCTCTCTCTCAACCACTGCCCACCACAGTCCTGACATCCACTTAACCTTATCCACGACAGAGTTAGAGTCAGCTGATCACTCTCTGGGCAACTAATTAGGGAGATCAACTAGCACTGATTACCTATTAACCTGGGTGTGAAACGGGCTAATGACTGCTAATTGCCGTGGGTTCTCGAAAACCTGAGATGCATTCATGGAAGGAAGAGTAATGAGAACCAAATGAAAGGAGAAAATATGCATCACATCTATATTCACAAAACGTCCTAACTATTCTTACTACAAAGTTATCCGTATCGGTCAATTATTAACACTGAAATTCTGGGAGGTATTTTTAAAGTTATTATTCACTTTAGTCTGGTTTTCCGGTGTCTGGAGTTATAAAATCATAAACAAATGATCTTCCATACACAACTGAAGCTCAAGTAAATTTTACAAATAAGGCCCCAATCTTCTACCGGTATGTGACTTAATCCTCTTAACTCTTACGATCTCTCTCCTTAAACTTCAGGGGGACGACTTAGATATTTTACTCTAGCAACATCAAATGATTTTGCTCGTCACTGGGGAAACTATCAGAGGTAAGAGTGGTAGCTGAGCAAATCAAGTGTTGTCTGGATAAGAGGAAACATAAGCGACAAGCAAGAATCAAAACAATGTACATGATGACTTTATTTGGCATCTACTCAATATAACACACATTTCTTATTCTATTGCTAAACACCACATATTATGGCCACTATAAATGACTATCTGACATCAACGCAAACTCCTCTTTACACAGTGGCAACACGACCTTCAGTACACTCAACTATTGCAACACTTCCACCCTTCTCTCGTAGAAATGGTGTTGGATGTATGCGACGGCTGCTTGATTACCCACGCGATATATTTCTGTCGCTAAGATTTATGTGGTATGGTCCGGGATGCCCAATACGGGAGGAATGGCCCCATAGTTCAGGATTATGGGAATTAAGTCACTTATCCCTCACTTATCTCTCCTGTACCGTGACATCTCTTATAATTCATTCTTGCCACAGCCAGATGATTATATTCGAATTAGGGGAGAGAAGTTACTCCAATCAGTACCATAACCATTCCTAAACATTCCTCCCTCTCTCTCTCTCTCTCTCTCTCTCTCTCTCTCTCTCTCTCTCTCTCCATTTACTGTATACATATTATTACAACCATCAGACGGTTTTCTTCAAGACCTCTAGAAGAGACGAAATTAAGACAGACGACGTCTTGATTAGAACATCTGTATTCTTGCTACCTTAAGACTTTTTTTTCTTTTTTTTCAGCTAAGGAGAGTACCTCTAAGTCAAGTTGAAATTGATGAGGTCTTGGTTTGGACACCTAACACGGGGGGAACAGCACCCTAGTTAGGCAAGATGTGAAGCAGGTTGTTTAATGGGCCTTTTACGAGGCTGTGGAAGGGTCAACAGGGGTCAATGCTTCTCTCACCTCTCTCTCTCTCTCTCTCTCTCTCTCTCTCTCTCTCTCTCTCTCTCTCTCTCTCTCTCCTTCCTGTTTCAGCAATTACGGACTATCTTGAGAGTCTTTGTTTCTTTTTTCTTCGCTCATTCAGACACCAAACATTTCACAACCAAACCAAAGCAAACAGAAGTGGAAAAATTGTGAGTAGAAAACGCAACACGATGCCTGATAATAGTAACCTGCAATGAAGACTTGTTAACTTTGCGAACGGGTGAAAATTATGGATCAATACGGATTCTGGAAACCTACCCCCCCCCCAACTTTATATCAATTTGTGTGTTGTATTTTAAGTAGTTCTGGATATTTCACTGCACCACCTTTTTAGAAATTTATTGTGAGCATAATACATCCGTTTCCTATTGTATCTTATTACTGTAAACTATCTCGATAATAAAATAATAGAAATGGCATACAATAGAATGTTTAAAGATTAATATGCAAAATAAACAGCTTAAGAATATGTGTTACGAAGCCTCCTACGCTACCTATAATACGGCCCTTTATCTCTCCTCCTCCTCCACTCTCTTGGTTCCCCCATCCCTCTACGTCCCCACCCTAACCCCCCCCCTCTACCCAAGACTCCCTATCCTTCCCTATAACCTCCTTGTAGCAAGCCACATGGTACAGCAGTAAATATAAGACATACATGTATATGCATAAACGTGTACAAAAAATTATTCAAACGTACATGCATTCAAAATTATGGTACATATTTAGGAATCTATGCAAACAAATAAATAATCACAATTAGTAACTGCAAACCCACCACACACACACACACACACACACACACACACACACACACACACACAGTAAACAAACACATGGTCGTCCACGTGACTGTGTTTGGGTACGACTGTATCAGCACACACCCTGACTAACTGTGTTTACGAATATGCTATACTCCTTTCTTGATGCGTTTATCCATGTCAACACACATAAGGCTTGTGAATATTTAAGAGATACCTTTATATAAAACAGCTGTAAATTTACTGTTATACGAAAAAATTAAAATAACTTGCAGTAATAAGGTCATCAAAATTCAAAATAACTAGGAAAAAATGAAAATATTAATACCTGGTGAGCCACTGTCGTACATAATATACACACAAGACTAAAAATCTCAGCAATGTCACACTCATACACTTAGTTTCGCTGGAAAATATAAACAAACTATGCTCTGTTCATTTTAACTTGGCCAAGAACTGTCATCTCTCCGTCGCGAATAATGAGGTGTAACAAAAGGCAACCACTAGAATATCAGTCACGAAAAGGTGTTACGGAAAGGATGACGAGCCGATGTTTTCATATTCCGCTGAGACAAGCAGAATAACGAAAATCTCCACCAAGTTATTGCGGACGAACTACAGACAGGAATAAAAGAAACTCATGCGCCACTGGACTCAGGGTTGGCTATACCACTCCTGTGCGTATCGTGTTTCAGTAACCCCGGGTCCTATCTGGTGAAGCACGTGTGGGGCAGCGTGACGGCCCATGGTGTGGAGAGGCAGGGAGGAGGAGAGGGTAGGTGGGAGGAGGAGAGGGTAGCAGGGGGTAGAAGAGGGGAAGGGAGGGAAGGTATGGGAATTGGGTGGGAGGGAGAGACATGGTAGGAGGGGAGATGGGAGGGAAGTGAGAGGGTAGGACGGAAGATACTGTAAGAGGGGGGGGGGTGCAAGTAAAGGAGGGTGTCTATGGGGATCTTTGAAAGGAATGAAGTAGGAGTGGTCTGGAAGGAAGGTGTGTGTGTGGGAGGGAGGGAGGAGGGGAGACGTCCGTGTGGGGCTGAGAAGAGGAAAAGAGTGCAAGAGACGGATGGGGTAGAGGAATGGGAGTGTTGAAAAACAGGTAGAGGTAGAGGACACGAAAAGGAAAAGGGATGGGTGGGGACGTCTGTGGGGGATCTGTAAAAGGAGGAGAAAGGGAAAATGGAAAGGAGGAACGGATGCAGGGGACTGAGGGGTGGGGGTGTGGGAAGAAATGTAGGGGAGAAGAACGGGGAATGGAAAGAGGTGTACGGGGGATGGGGGTAGTTAGGGAGAGAAGGTGAGGCATAAGGAGGAGGAAGGGGAAAGGGAAGGGGAATATCCGGGGGAGGAGTGGAAATGAGAATGTGAAGGGAGGAGGCAGCTGATGAAAGCTGGGAAGAGGATGGAATGGGATGAGAAGGAACAATTACAGGTGAAACACTACAGAAGGAAGTAGGGGAAAAAAGGCTTGTGACGATAATAAGGGAAGCAAAGGGGAAGAAAAAAGAAAAGAAAAAATGAAGAATAAGAAGACAATAAAGGTGGGAAAAATCGAAGGAGGAAGTATAAGTAAAGAATGACACAGAGGTAATACCTGGAAGGAGCTGAAAGGTGACAGCAAGAGAGAAAAAAAATAAAGAAAACATGGAGGTTAAAACAGAGACAGGGAAGGAACTGATGGCGAAAATGGAGACGGAAGATATGTAAATTGTGAGATGAGGTAAGTAAGATGAATACACGACCAGGAATGGTTAAGATGATGGTGAGACGAAGCAGGGTGAAAGGACATGACAGTGAGAAACAATACGAGAAGTGGTGGGGAAAAAATCCGGTGAGGGGAAAAAGCTAGAGATAGGGTGAGGGATGTGGGGGCTGTGGTCGTCACTGGATACGACCCCGATGCCTAGGTGAAGTCGTGTCGCTAAGCCTACACCTTCAAACCATCACATATATGTCTGCAACTTAATGAAAACATGCATAAATTATGGTTCTGTTCTTGCATTTTTTTTTCCTACTCTCTTAAGTATGATGGGATTTATTTCATTCCTTCTACTGCTATGTGATTTTATTCAGTTTAGTGAAGACACCTCGTTGCGAATGGCTTAAGATTACCGTAATGTATGTCCAGAGTAATATAAATGAAAACCAAAATCACGAACTCCTTCAGTAAGATATCTTTATAAACTTAATCTTTGCCCCTAGACGATTTTATTTGCCATAAGAGAGACACCTCGAAGGTAAGGGGTTAACTGTAGCTGATAATGAGGCTGAAGTCACATCCCCCCCACCTCAGCATTAGGCCTGACTCAGCACCCTGCAGCTCTCAGGTGAAGGCCACAAGGGGTTAATGGGGTGAACAGAGGGGGCAGGTAAGGGCATGTGTGAGGGCAATATAGGGCAGGTAAGAGTAGGCAAGGGCAAGACAGGTAACGGAAAGGAGGGGAGGCACAGGGAAGACATGTGAGGACAGGGCACGAAAGGGAACCAAGGCAAGTGTGAGGCGATGCTATGGCGGGTGAAGGTAGGGGGAGAAAGGTATGACGAAAGAAGTGAATGGGGTAACCTAGGGTATATTAAGAAATCGGTACCACAAAAAGACAAGACAAAGCATGTGGAAGGAGAAGGAAAGGACATAAGTGAGAAGTGCACCGTAGGCAAAGGAAGGCTAGGTGTGAAGAAATGAGGAGAAGGGTATGAAAGATGAAGTGCAGGTGAGCAAAGGTTGATAAAGTAGTAAAAAAAAAAAAAAAAAAAGGATAGGGAAAGCTAGAGACATGATTTGATTAACTGGAACCGTGAAACAATAAAAAATAATAGATCAGTATTTAGGCAGGAAGAAAGAGGACAGAGGAGGAAGAATAAGTTAGAAAGAAACCGAATAGATCAAGGTAGGACTGGCTATGTGAGAAGAAGTTAAAGCAAAAGAAACACACAAACGAGGTTAAGGACAGGGCTGAAATAGTACATAAATGGCAGGTGATGGCAAAGAAAAGGTGGTCTCGGAAAGGAAGGGCAGGTGTGAGGGCAAAGCACAGTGAGGTAAACAAAGGTGGAAAAGATGTGTATGTAAAAAAAAGAAGTGAAGTGGCAGCAACTGAGAGATGTATAATAAAATAAGGCACAAAAAATATTGGTTTCAGTTCCCTACATAAGCAATCTCCCTCATCTCTTCCTCTACCGTCAGACGATTTTAACAAGCTTAGGAGAGAACAAGCGTCTTCTTTTTCCCCCAACCTGATAGTAAAAGAGGTCAAGGAGGAGAAAAAGATGGAGGAGGGGAGCAGGACAAGTTAGGGCATGGTGGAGGTCGGAGAGAGGAGGAGAGGCAAGGGCTGCGATAAGGGCACAGCGGGAGGGAGATGGTGGGTCGTGGGGCAGAAAAGAGGAGGAGAGACAGGTCAAGGATAAGCTGGGAGAAAAGCAGGGGTGAGGCTCGTGAAGGTTAACCCATTCAGGCCGAGGATGTACTCTGATTTCCACTCTGGTTATCTCGATGTCATTCGGATTGGCAGAGATCGCCCCGGTTGATGGAGTTAACCTCTTCTTTACAACAGATTTCTCCGAAGTTAAATAAGAAAGTTTGGCGGCACGAGCAAGAAAATTAACAAACACGTCCTCGTACTCAAAGGGTTACTGGAGACTCGTCGGCTGAGGAAGCTCCCTATGACCTTTTCCTAAGCGATTTATTCAGTTTATTACACCCTATTGTCTTCTGTTACATAAATCCTTCCAATATAACCATACTCTGCATAAATAACACACAAAAAAATAGCATCCAACCATATCCAAAATTAAATCGCTAAGGAAGAGGTGTTAGTAAGCTTCCTAAACAGACAAAAATACGTGGCCAAGTATCTAACGCGCTGGCTACGAGACGTCTTCTTTAAGCTAAGTATAAGTGTTAGCAGTGGCAAGAATAATATGCATAAGGCGCTATCGTACTGCATGGGTCAGTTGGATAAAAGACCAAAGTGGAGTGGGTTTAACAGAATGGGAAGGTGGGCAGGCAAAAGGAAAGGTCAACCAAAGGAAGTTGAGGTTTGTGAAAGGGGCGAGCCAGACTCGGGAGAGGAAACGATGCTCAATAAAAAAAAAAAAAAAAAAAAAATTGTGAAGGGAGGTGAAAGGACGCTGCCCTCTCAAAGAAAAAATATATATAAAACTGCAGACACTTTTCGCCCTAAAAAAAAAAAAAAAAAAAAAAAAAAAAAAAATAGTACTTACCACCACCGGCTCCGTCCCTTGGTGATTCTCGCACTTACCTGGAAGAGAAGAAATCAGAAACTTGATATTAAACAACAGTAAAACATAAACGAAAATCATATTCACCCCTCGACAAAATATACCACTTTCTAAACGGCCAATTTTTAAGGGTACATACCTATACCTGAAATTATTACTATTACTATTATTATTATTATTATTATTATTATTATTAACACCATGAAAATCACCCTAATTCTATTCCCACTACTATCCCTAGAGACCTAGCTTAAAAAAAAAAAATCTCATCGTACTGAACAGACAAATGTAGATTACTTCCAATTTCTTCCCTATGAGCAGTCTCCCCTACGCTGAATAGGAATAATTAAAAAAAAAATCTAGCGCCTGGCAGCAAAGACCATATGGCACTAAGGTTAGAAAAGAAAGATACAATAAACACGGATATGGGAAATCGCTAAAAAATGAGGAAATTACTATAAAAACAAGAAATGAAGAACTAAAGATAAATAAAAAACGGGAAAACATCTCTAAAAGGAACCTCTACGCTTATTGAATTCGTCTGGGGGGATAAATTAAAAAAAAAAAATGTAATGGTACAGATGGGGTTGATGAATATCGTTCCTAACTTCTTCACAACAAAAACATCTCAAGTTCATTAAAATCGACTGGCGGCAACATGAAGGCGAAAGACGCCATATTAAGAGTAGTATTCCATCCACTACCTCTCTACTTCCTTCCTGATGACCACCACTACCAACTATTTCTCCATCTGTATCTTTTATCTGCCCTACCTTCCTGCTAACCCCCTCCCCTCACGGCCATCCTTCTTACAATCGTCAGCATACTGAAGGAGTTAAAGCAGACTGTATCCCTTCAAATGCAGAGGTATACCCTAAGTAGATTCAACTGGTCTAGCGGAAGCAGACATGAAATACACCATACCACTGTCCACTGCATTTCTCTTCTTTATCAGCGTCTGCGTCTTGTCTCATGCTCCTCCAAGCCGCCCTATGACTCCCCCCTCCCCCACACACACCTCTTACAGTCGTCATTGTAGCGAAGGGGTTACTAATCAAGGAGACCGCCTACTAATGAGCCCAACTTCAACAAGCACAGGGCACGAATTCATAAAGGATCTTAGTCATTTCTACGATAAACAAGTCTGCAAGATAGTTAATTATCTGAAATCACTGCTACATCGTATTTTTCACTTCAACATATACGCTCGTTTGGCTGTCAATATATATCATAAATAAAATAACTATGAGTGAAGATAAAGATATGATAAGATAAAAATATGAAAAATTAAAAGTAGGATAAAAGATCAAATATATGTTTAACTAAAAGTACGATAAAAAAAATATGTGAGGTTTAAACCATGAAAGATAAAAATATGAGCGAGACCAAAAATACAAGAGAAACAAAAATTATCAACGAACACTCTTAAAAACAATTAAACTCAATAAAGTTTCTAAATAGGATCCTAGGCCTTTCCCACGCCTCTCTGGGTTTTATTCTTATTGTCACAAACACTCAGTAGCACTTCTTCTTTCTAGATTTATTCTGCATATTGTACCTTAATATTATCGTGTACGTTATTTATATATTTCTCAACACAGTCTGGATCAGTAACACGAACGCAAGTGTGTAGATGTTATTTGTAATTTTCTCTTTCTATCTCTGGACGAATTTATTAGACCAACTGGAAGGGTTAACTACAGCCTTCATAAACCCCTCCAGTACGAAGGTCTTTCCTGTGCTGAATAAAATAGTCTGGATGTTGCAAGACTAAACTAAGAAAGGTGTCATGGTGCTGAAGAGGTGAACTTATTAAGCAAATGAGATGGCACTGTTCTTATGACCCACATGGCGAATGCATTACAGGTTCTATGGACGAAAGCCAGGCATATGCGAGGAGTCACGATGCTATTCAAAGCACCATGTAAAATGAATGCATGATTATTCCTTTTCAGTGTTCAAGGATGAACTATGTCCAGTTGGTATATATATATATATATATATATATATATATATATATATATATATATATATATATATATAAAACGAAACTGATGTAATACGCTGAGCGAGAAGAGTGAAGTTGCATCTTCTCACCCACCAACGGGTCACGACCTACAGACCAGAACCTCTGCCATAAACCATGTGTAAACATAACAAACCATGCACTAACACAAGAAAAACATAAACTGAGTACATAATTATACAAAGAACAAGGAACACTGTATGTTTCGCGAAAATGGCACGGCCAAAAAATGAATTAACAGCCGCAACATTACACGAGTCAAAACAAATTAAACAAAGATCAAGTACATCCCTTTAAGTTCACCAGAAGAAGACACGTAAAAATAAATAAAGTATATCCGAATATAAGCAGGCCACATCAAGCTTTCGTTCAACCCGTGTAAGAGCATTTTGCAAGAGTGATAAGGGTGAGGGGAGCTGAGAGAGGTGGGGGCAGGGCTGTGAGGGAGGTGAGGTGGGAGGGCTGAGGGCAGAGGGCAGGAGGGGGCTCTCGGGTTACAGCTCCTCGTGGGGCGACAGTCAGGCCAGAGCTGGAGGAGGTGGGAGTGGGGGAGGTGGGGAAGGTTGGAAAGGGTAAGGAAGTCGGCGAGTGAGGTGTGCAAATGTAAAAAAGCGGAAAGGGTGAAGGTGGAAGGGAAGGTATGGAAGTCGGCGATAGATGAGGTATGGTAGGAAAATGAAGGGGAGAGGTAGTCGGCGATAGATGAGGTATGGTAGGAAAATGAAGGGGAGAGGTAGTCGGCGATAGATGAGGTATGGTAGGAAAATGAAGGGGAGAGGTAGGGCAATGGGTGGGAGAGGTAGGGCAATGGGTGGGAGGGGTAAGGAAGTGGGACGGGTAGAGAAGTGGCCAGAAACAGTGGGGATGTCAATGGAGGAAGGCTGGGGACATAAACTGATGAGGGTGGAAAGGGTTGGGACGAGGATGAAAAAATGGTGTGTGGAAGGAAAAAGGAGTAGGAATGAGAGTGAAAGTATGGGTAGGGGTACTGAGTGGAAGGGGCTGAGTTGGAGACGCACAGAACTTGGAAGGGAGGGAGGGTGAAGATGGAACTGAAGTGAGTGTGAGTGGGAAAAAGGTGAGAATTAGTGCGGATAAGTGACGGCTAGAATTGATGTGGGTGTGGAAAGGGTGAGGGCAGGTGAGCGTGGAAATCAATGAGTGTGGGTGTATGACGGCAACGTAGGGAAGAATGGTGATGCATGGTATTGATTGGACAGGCAGCTGAAGTTTAGTGTGGGCAAAGGGTAGAGAAACAAGGACTATGTGGATGGGTGCAGAAGTGGGTGGTGTGGGTGTGGGTGTGAGTGTGGGCGGGACAAAGAGAGGCTGGTGGCTGCGCTCTGCCCCCTCCCTCAACGTAACCCTACACCACTCACGGTCGAGAAGGAGATATGAAGACGGGAGGAGGAGATATTGGAACAGGTACAGAGAGAGGAGAGGAGAGGAGAGAGGGAGGGACTGGAGAGATGAGAGAGGGAGGGACTGGAGAGATGAGAGAGGGAGGGACTGGAGAGATGAGAGATGAAAAGGGGTAGAGGGGGATTCATAAGAGATGAGATATATGATTTGACAAATTACCCCCCAAAGAAACAGTACATATATCGTGACTAATAAGCAAACAAGAAGTATATGAAAAAGGTCTACGAAAAATGACAAGTACTGAAAGGATATACAGAATATAAAAAGTTAAAAATATATATGATGTGATAAATCTCTCAACGAGGAAGATAAACACATGAACTTAAATAAAAAATGCACGTCAATACGGAAAAAGTCAACAGAGAGCATATGACGCACGAAAATGGATTGAAAGTAGGAAGATAAACACATGAACTTAATAATGCACGTCAATATGGAGAAAGTGAATAAAGAGCATATGACGCACGAAAATGGATTGAAGGTAAGACAATAATGTTAAGAAAAGTAACAATCGACACATTCAAACAGGAGATGTACAAAAACGGAATGATGAACAACATAAAAAGGAAACGGTAAAAGCCCCTCTCAAAAAAAAATAAATAAATAAAAAAATAAAAATGCACGAAGGAAACCTGCTAAACGAAACAAAATGAAAAAGAATACACAGAAAAGATAAACACAATACACAAGAGTGACATGAGCAAAATGGAACACTGGGCAGAAAATGTTATAGATAAATGAAAAGGGGTTGGATGATGAGTGGAATGGATGTCGGCTCCATTTCCACGGGAACGAAGATCACAGTTTCTCCTGCCTTTATGTTTTCTTGTTTCATTTTTGGATCCTATCTAACCCTTCATAATATTGTAAAAATTGGTTTAAAACGATAATACTGATTAAAATGAAGAAGGAACGACGTCAACGACAATGATGCCGATGATGATGGTTGAATTTAATCACCCAATATTACTAAGGCACACTTTCTATTATCCCAACATTGTTCACAGTTCTTCCGCTTCTCCTTCGTTTCCCCTCAATTTCTACATCATCCTTGCTTCCTTCTCTCCTTCATCCAGCTTTCACATCCACAAACGACAGTCCTTCCTTCATTATTCTTCTCTTATTTACCATTAACTTTCATTCATCTTCGTTCTAAAGCAGGGTTTCCTCTTCCGCTCGCTCGGTGGTAGGTTTCATATGTCTATTATTTCCTATTATTTTTCATGCGTTTCACTTCTTTCAAATTACTTCGTTTCTGACACTATTACTGTCTCTATTTCGTTTACTCGTCTGTTCTGGCTTCCTATTGAGGTTATTTTTCCCCTATTACTTTTCGCTTTGTATTTCTTCGGTTTCATGTCGCTTGCTTTAGTTTCTACTTATATTACTCTTGATTCTTTAGCTCTTCTGCTGTTCTTTCCTGCTGATGTTCCTCTTCCTCCATTATTTTCTGCTATAATTTCTTTAGCACCATCTCGTGCTGCACATTATCAAAGTCTGTCTTATAATTCTTTAACTTTCATGCCGCTGTTACCTACTGATGCATCTTTTTCTCTATTATAAAATTATTATTTTTTTCTCTCATGACATCCACCACCACAAATTCTGGTATTTAATTACTTTTTAGGAAGATGGTAATGATAACGAGGATTATGACGATGATGAAAATAATAAAGAATGATGATTGATTACGACGACGAGGAGGAGGAGGAGGAAGAGGACACTGATGGTGATAACGATGATGATGAAGATAAGGATAATGAAGACGATGATACGAGACACTGATGATAAAGACGATGATGAATAATAATCGTTCATATGTTTTTGCCGCCTCAAGAAGTGTTCCTCTAGTGTTCATCAAAGACACCCACAATTATTCGTCCCAAGCCACGTTTCCTTAAAGGGAGGGAGTGGGGTTGGGGGGGTCTTGGGCTCAGAAACAGGCACACAAAAACAAGGACATGTTAATAGGCACAAAAGAACATACATTCGGACACAGGCAAAGGCAAACATAACACATGGACTTGAAGGACACGTACATACATACTCGTACATACACACATAGATACATACATATATACATACACATACGCAAGCACGCATACCTACTGACAGGTACACTGATACACACATGGCAAAGGTAAAGGCACATGGGAATAGGAACAGCGGAAAGATGCGCACACACATACAGAGGATGAGGCACATGGCAACAGATAAGGGACACACACACACACACACAACCAGTCACAGCACACCCCACATTAACTCCTTCATTCCGGGGACATCATCAGCATTTTATTCTTGGTATCTCCACACAGTTTTACTCAGCTTAGGATAGTTAAATATTGCCTCCCTTGTTTTCACTCTCGCTGTCTTTACACGATTTTATTCAGATTGGGACAGTATTCGAAATGAAGAGGATTTATATAGCCTTCATTAATTCCTTTACTACTAGGGACAGTATTGAGATTAACAAAATAGTCTTGCAGAAATAAGAACAAAAAAAGACGTCCTGTGGTTGAAAATTGATAACTCGTTCCACCCGAGGGGTCTCTCTCAAGTGGACTAGAATCTGACTGTGGTAAAAATAGACACCATACGTCCCTGAACTGAGGAAATTAACAGCTGGACACAAAGTCAAGGGCACACACCAACAAACACTGCGACAACAACACATTCTGAAGCACCCATCAATATACACCTACACCCGCAAGAGGGAAACAACACAACTACACACACACACACACACACACACACACACACAAAATCATCTAGTAAATGCAAACTTCGTCACATGAAGCGCGCTCGATCACACACACACACACACACACACACACACACACACACACAAAGAACGCCCATCGACTAGCAAGCAGCTTCACCACATTAGGCCTACACACACACACACACACACACACACACACACACACACACACACACACACACGTACACGCGCGCGCTCCTTGAGCCCCTCTCCCCCTAGTTCACCTGGGCTATTGAGAAGTCACGTAGCCAAGGGGAAGAATGTTTAGCCTATGTTTACCTACCGGGCCCTTAAGTCAAACAGCGTGGCCTCTACACAATGGGCATGGATAGACCTTGTGGACCTTGTGTTTGGCAGGTTAGAAAAAAATGAAGGGGAAGGGAGGAAACGAGACGTTTTGTGACGGCGGAGACGACAGGAAATGTGACCAGAGAAGAGATGTGAAAAAAGAGAAGAAAGGAGGAAGAGGAAATGGAAAAGAGAACAGAAGAAAAATAAGCAACGCCACGCGCGCTGTAGCGACCCTCCACCTGACCAAGCACACACCCCCACCTCCCTGCACACCTAACGAAGCTGCATAAAGGCCACCCCCACCCCACCAATCTTTTCTTTTAGAGGTGGGGGTAAGGAGAATGTCTTGAGGACACACATCCTAGGGCTTTCAGATTGCTTGCGCTGGTCGCATTGAAATATCTGGATTTTTCAAAACTTTCATTAAAAAAAAAATTAAGACACAACATTGTACCTATCAAAATGCACCACTTGAGTATACGGAACATAACTATGTGGAATTTCATTACTCCGTAGTATTTTCTGAGTTCTAGCTTGGAAACAAAATGTCTACGCCTGGCCAGCCAAACTGCCGCCCAACTCTACGGACGGACACCTATTGATCCCAGTGATAACAACACCCTCCTCTGACTGTCAGGGGAAGGGTAAAAAGGAGAAGGGGGACTACACAAATGCAAGAAAAGAATGAAGCAAAAAAAAAAATGACACACACACACACACACACACACACACACACACACACACACACACACACAAACCAACGTCGCATGTTCACATACCATAACTCTAGTGGCCATTATTTATAGTTCACGTGGCCTGGCGTTGCTGTGGCCACTTAAGGTCGTGTGGGATGCAGGTCAGGTATCTTAATTTATGGATAGCATCTGTAACTACCCCAGGTTGCATTTACATGTACCTATCACCGGCCATAACGCAGACAAATTGTAATAAACTTCAGCCTGATTCTTTTTTATTATTATTATTTGTCTTGCTGGTACGAGACGATTTCATTCAGCTTACGACAACCTCAGAGTAAAAAGGAGATTTTACGACGACAATATTTAACCCATCAAGTTGGAAAATTCTCCCATAAACTTAATAGACTCGTCTGGAGAAAGAAGAAATAAACTGAGAGTAAAGTTCTCGGTTCGTGTGGGATGCAGTCAGGTGTGCTGATTTATGGATGGCACCTGTTGCTACCGAAGGATTTAGTTACACACAAACACACACCAATCAGCCGCAATAAAGCCGACAAACTGCACATTAATCAAAACCTACTTTCAAGCACGTCCTACCAATCTGAGACATACAGTACATTTACAGCTAACTTTTCAAACAACGTGAAGTTTGGCTTTACATAAACTAATCAACCGCGATCATGCCAAACACTTGCATACTAATCGCATCATACTGGTACTTTCAACTGGGCCTTAACAAGCACTAACGCAGGTAACAGCTTTAAGCACGCAAGCCTCCTGTGTATTTACATATGCTAATTAACAATAAGCCACCTGATAACGCTGACAAACTGCGGACTAATTACAGTTTACTTTCAACGACGCCACATGAATCAAAGACCGTGCGTATGAAAGCTGAACAAGGTATACGCTGGAGCACGTAACAGTAACCCTTAATCACTTAGTACTTACAGCTTTGGGTTCCTTCCAACCAGATCATTCTAAAAACTGACCAGTAGTATTTTAAACGGGCTGGAAGGGTTGTACGAGTAATCTCCATCTTTCACTCGGAGGAGAAGACGTGAATAAGTTCACATTTTATGGCGGAAGTGTGTATATATTCATGACAGAGAATATCGTACATTTACACAGGCATTTGTATTAGGACGATATGAAAGTGGTGGAGACTGCAACACATATCACTTGATCACATATAATAATTTGCTGTAAATATTTCCTATCCAGAACGTTTCTAATTTCTCATCACAGTCTTGCATATCTCGTACAATATCAAATTTAACCCCTTCGGTCACAATATGTTTTTTCTTATATATATTCTTTCCAATATAGGAATGTTTTATTCAGAGTCCAGAACTTTATTAATAGAGGAATTTGGTGGAGAAGGCTGCTATCCCTGTCACTGCGAGAGGATCCCCATAATAAAAATAAAGGAGGCAGCAGGCATACAATTTAAATGACGTCCACGGCCTGACGGGGTTCTATCCTTCCTATCCAAAAGGGGGTCCTATTCCCTGCCACGGCCTAGCCTCGCGCAGGTTTACCCAACACCACCCTACCACCCACCCCCAATTTGCTCTTCCGTTTACGAGCGATCTGTTTGTTCCTCCATTACCACGGTCAGAGGGCCTCCACCACAAGCACTCCTCGCCCACACGCTAACGCCCTACAAAAAAATGGGGCCTCGAGGGTGGAAATGGGGTCATGGAGAGGATGATGAGGAAGAGGAAGGGGCAGAGGAAGGAAAGGAAAGAGGTAAGAACAGGAAGGAGCCACGAAAAAAAAGATGGGAAATGGAAAGGACTGGGAAGAGGACGGGAGGGTGGAAAGGAAGGTCAAGATACTGTATTAGGAAAAGACGATGACTTCCAGGATGAAGAAAAGAATAGGCAAGGAAGTGGAAGAGATGCAGAAAGGGATGGAATGGAACTCGCGAGTGTAAAGGGAATATTGAAAAGGAAATATAAAAAAAAGGCGGGGTGGGTGGGTGACGAACGAGATGAAACATGAAAGGGAAAGGAAAACGACATGTGAAGGAAGAAACTGGAAAGAGACCATTTTCACCCGTAAGTTCATCAGTAAAGACAGCTCCGTAACGGCAGATTCTGACACATGTTCATCTGACACTTTTTACTGAGAACTGACTCATCGATCATTTCTCAAAGTTATGCCCCTTCCTCCTGGGACACCCTGTACATATATATATAGCAAAATGCAAGAATATTAATGCTGTACGGTATATGAAACAAAGTTAGAAAGTATGATAAAAAAACAAAATGAAGTTCTGATACAAAGATGTGACGCGTGAAGTATGGACTGCAATGGAGTGCTCTATATAAGAAATTGGGGGTGGGGGAGAGAAAAAGTTACACTGTAAAAGACTGATAGAAAGTCAAGATGAAAGGACATACAAATATGAAGGAATGAAGCCGCTTATGGCCTGAGATCGGATATGATAATTAAGGCAGAGGTGAAGGTGGGATGCAAGGAAGTGAAGAGAATGAGACAAATACATGATGAAAGGAAGTGCAAGATTGAACAATGCGGAGATGAATGTAAAGCACCACCTTTAACCCCGTGGAAGCTATCAAAACAAACGAGAGGTGAAGGTGGATGGAACACACTCGACATTTTACATTTAAGCATTAGATTATTTATGTATTTATTTATCTGTCAATCTATTCGGTTTTGTATATGGGGACAACAATACCGTTAAAGCCATATAAATCCACTAACGCAACAATAAGAGTTTCCTTTACGAAATCGAACTTCCCCTGTTTCCAAATCTCCCTAAATCAGTCTAAAATCCAAGTGTCAGAAATAACATTTAGCCACTCAGTATCAAACTGTACCATTACGAGACCAAATTCAGAAAAACAGCATGTATTCAACAGTACTAAATCGGAGTTCACCCCTAAGAGATCACACTGATATGCGCGTGATTCAAATATGGCAGAGAAATTTGAGGGCTTGAATGACAGTGAATGGAAGCGTGGCTATTTTCGCTGGACACTCCGATGATCGTTCGCATACTCTCGTGTTTTTTCCTGTTCCTCTTTCTGGTTCCAACTCAATCCATTTACACACGTGGTAAAGAGAATAAAACTACTACTGACGACAAAAACAACAACGACGACGATGATGATGATGATGATTATGATGACGACGATGGCGATGACAAAGACTGACTAAAATGAAGATAATACAAAGGTAACCACGCAAAGAACGGCAAGAGAAACTCGTGAGTGGCGTGGGTGGGAATAAAACAGAAATTGAAAAACATTAAAGAATCTGAGAAGAGACGCAGATGGATTTGGGAGAGTTCCAAAGAGAGAAAAGGACAGGTATAAAAAGAGAGATGAGCAACGCAGCAGAGGATAGGTGTGTGAGAGAAAAACTGGTCTGGGAGTAAGAGATGGATATTGGTGTGTGTGTGTGTGTGTGTGTGTGTGTGTGTGTGTGTGTGTGTGTGTGTGTGTGTGTGTGTGTGTGTGTGTGTGTGTGTGTGTGTGTGTGTGTGTGTGTGTGTGTGTGTGTGTGTGTGTGTGTGTGTGTGTGTGTGTGTGTGTGTGTGTGTGTGTGTGTATTGCAATGCGGAGAGAGAAACTGGGTAAATCCTAGCATAAATCATTCTTTCACAAATACTCAACGGCTCACTCAACCAAACATGGAAAGACGAACACGACAACAACAAGAACGACGGAAAAATAAAATCGCAATAATAAAAAAAGGTAAAGTGGACGGGTGTATCCAGCATAAACAAAGATGACTGAGAGGCAAGATGAAGGAGGTGGGAGTGTCGTAAAATATGCAAGCAGGTCTGATGTGCTGCGAGGGAGTGGGAGGCAGAGGGAGAAGAAAGCAAAGAGCAACAACGAGGAAGAGGTACAAGAATAGCAAGAAAGATGAAGTTTTATGCATATGAACTGGACAAGGACCATTAAAGCAGATGATATATTTTTGCAGAGACAAGGCTGACACAAACTGACTCCACCAAACTAAGAAAAACAAAAACTGGTAATAAAACTAAAACGTATACAAGAAGTGAGATGAATGTTTGAGAGATGGAGCGAAGAATTTTGATGGCTTGAATGGATGAATGGCCTATTTCATCCCCCCTATTTTTTTTTTATTAAGATGGGTGAGTCAAAGGCTTCCAGAAAAAGTCAATAGAACCAAATACACGATCCACTGATTTTGAGATGCCTCGATACACTGCGTTAAAAAAGACTGGAAACACAGGTGAAGTGAAATACATAAAGAGGATGACAGTTCCAAAGTTACACCTGCTACATACTATGTTGGATGTGGTCCTGTTCCTGTTTCTTTACCACTTCCACTCCACGCATTATTGGGGAACAGGAATGGGATGTGGGACGAAATATTCAGTCTCATGTTACCCTTTGTGGGTGTAGGGGCCTGAGTCTAGGCTAACTGAAAGATTAAAAGTGATGCGCCCACAGCCCATGACCTTCTACCAAACTGAGTGCCATAAACCACGCAATAAGAAAAAGTATATATAAAAGTGACAATCGTGCATCAAACTATCGAATAAGAATTGGTAGTAAATATATATATATGAAATTTTCGGCACCCATAAAATACAACAGTAACAAAGAAAAAAAAAGAAATCAATAAATATAAGCAAAACAACATTGAAGGCAAAAACAGGAACAAGAAGAGTTTAAATTGAATGCTGGAAAACACGAAGGATGAGTCAGAGGGCAGAGGCGATAACGAGGAAGGAGTGGAGGCAGCCGACAGCATCCAGAATCACTATACTCTATCCATTTTAACTTGGCCTAAAACTGCCATCTCTCCATCTTGAATGCAGAAATGTGGCAGGAGGTAAACATTAGAATATGGTGCTTGTCACGATAAAGTTCAATGCAGATGTGGAGGACGTTACCGTATTACTTAGTGAAGGATACGATCAAGTAATATTTAAGAAAAAGATAATAGTGCAAAATGAACCTACAATCACTACACGATGATGATCACGAAAATGAGAGGAAACAGACGAGCAGGTGATTCTCTTTCACGAATAAGGAAAAATCATATCATCATCATCCTGACCCTTCTTCGATCATGAAGATGGGATATAATAATAATAATAATAATAATAATAATAATAATAATAATAATAATAATAAAAGCAACAAGAAACCTGAATAAAAGAGGCAAGGGTGAGGATGAGGCAAGAGGTGGGAGTGGTGTTAAAGACATGCCGAGAGTGGTTGACTACTGGAGTGGGAGGGCCGGTCTGACTGCCGGTACATATGCACAGACAGACACAAGCATCCTCACAAAGTTTGACGAATACATAGCGAAAAAATCGAACCATCTAGAACAAGCAATGGTAGAAATCGGGTTTTCACTGTATATCACCATTTGCAGATTTTCTTCAGGCTTTGCTGGGAAGACAGTTGTGTCTGACTAAGTACACACACACACACACACAAACACACACACACACACACACACACACACACACACACACACAGCTGGCAAGAGGACAACTGGCTTAATATCTTGACTACGTTTGCCATCTTGGTTTCTAAATTTACTAGCAGCGTTAAATACTGGACAACTGCACAATCATGTCTCCTCACTTCTCATCATGATAAGCTACTGATATAAATTACTCGATTACTCTGCCATTTTAACAATACTGTAATAAGCTACCCCAGCAAATGAAATATTCGAAACATAAGGTCACATCACACCGAATAATAGATAAATTAAGTAAATGATCAATCTCTCCAGTAACATTATATATATATATATATATATATATATATATATATATATATATATATATATATATATATATATATATATATATATATATATATCCCATTGGAGCCCAGTGTCCCGAGTATTGGACAGAACTGGGATTTTTCAAGTCTTTATAAAGTAGGGAACCCCCGTGTAGGGACCTATGAGCTTCGCGACTAAGCAGATAGGCGGAGGCCGGTACGCTTAGTACCCTCCTAGTGCAATGCCTCGCCCAGCACCCCTGGGATCCAATGGTATATATATATATATATATATATATATATATATATATATATATATATATATATATAACTCATAGCTGCTTCCCCCTTGCCATGTTCACCCATCAGTATAACTAGATATACCGTAACACCAACTACTGTACAGAATTAGTGTGCTGACGGAAAACTGACTTGGCAACAAGTAATATATACCGCCTGCCCTAATAGTCGTTAACATTAATTTAATCCTCCTCCTCCTCCTCCTCCTCCTGCTCCTTCTCCTCCTTGTTAGCATCAGACGATCATATACAGCTTATGGCAGACTTCTGGCAGTGGAAGGGTTAACCGGCTCACATACACATTGATATTCACAACACAAACATGGGTGAGTTGGCAGAATTAAATACCAAAATGGCGGCTCTGTCCCCGTCACTGCCCGGCTCACTCTGTTGCCAGCTGGACTGATAACCCCTTCAATATGGCGACGTAATATCTTTTTAATTCTTGCTACTACCAGACGTGTTAATTCGACTCAAGACACACCTCTACTAGTGAATGGAGGTTAACGAAGGCTACATCTAACCCCTCCAGTTCGAAAAGTCTCTCCGGAGCTTAGTAAAATCGTCTGGTGGTAGAAATCATAGTAAAATTCGTAGTCGGAGTGAAGTGACTAATTCTCAACTACAACAGCTCCTTACTGGGTTTAAATATATTCGTCTGCTGGTGGCAAGAATATACGGCATCGCACTGAAGGGTATAATCAAGACTGCCTCGCTCTAAGTCTGAATTAATAAATGAAAGCCTATGATGGTAACCACTTAAGAGACAGGAATAAGTCCTTGATGAGAGAACCTGAAAAACTGAAACAAGATGAAACCACCTAACTGACAACACATGTATGATTATTCTTTATCGTGTTATTATTATTATTATTATTATTATTATTATTATTATTATTGTTATTATCTCTCTCTCTCTCTCTGACTCCCTAATCATAGTACTCGGTGACCTACTTCAGGAACCACACACTGCGATATTTTCTTCGGCCATCTTTTACTCCCTGAGCGTACTTTAATTTTGCCATCTCCAGACGATTTTATGATCCTTACGGGTGACTTTTCGAAGTGGCATTCATAAGTTGAAGAAAATCGTCTGGAAGCAGCAGTACATACTAAGACGTCGATGTTTTAACCAGATTAACTGATTTTTAATGATCGTCCACTGCACTTATATATTATCGTGAACCGTTTTGTCGTACTTGCACTTTATAATTATTTCTACGTTAACTATTAAGCGTTTGTTTTTGGTATGAGTTAAGAGGATAAACAAACGATCTCACGTCCACCTGAATTCATAAGCCATTGGTACAGAGGGCGGAACACTGAGTAGGATAAGCCAAATTATGGGTGTCTTTTAGTGCAGCTGAGCAGACTGAAACAACCCCATAACAACGGTCAGACTATAATGTTACTTAAGTATCCCCTATTTACAAAATCTGATTATTCAAGCCTCTGTGCTGGGAACTTCCTGGGCTTAAATGCAATTAAACCTCTTGAAAGTTTATGAATACAGGCCCAGTTGTTTAAGTCTCTAACGGGGTAACTGTCTTGGTTCTGAGCCAGGGAGGTGAACACTAACTTACTCCTCCCTAGCAGAGATACGGTCCTGAAGTGAGATGATGTGCCAAACCATGATGTCAGTAGGGGTATGGTGATTTCACAAGTAACCAGCCAAAATACAACCCTATGTATCGGTCGGTGACATCCTTCAGCCTCTTGAAGCAGATGGCGTAATAAACTAGAGTCATTCTGCATTCATCTGACGGAACTGGACCACTACCATTACTTGATGTATGTCTTGGCTACTTGAAAAACCCTCTCTCTAATCTGGCTGCATCCGATCAGCAACTGAGCTGAAAAGTGTTACGGATCCTTGCCAAATGAAACCAGACTATAGTTAATTTTTCATATTTCCTGACATCTGATTAAAGTTAAGGACGATGTTTCAAACTGGAAGAGTTAGATAAAGCTTTATGCAACTCCTGCAATAGTAGACGAATAAAGGCACTGAATAAGAACAGTCTGGTGGCAGCAAAAAATAAACGAAACAGACGCTCTCAGGCCAAAATGGTTAATGTGACGACCTCCGGGATCAGCCCTGAAACTGATGAAGATTAATGTGGTTACTTACGACGAGGACCGGCATCATCACTGGCAATTACCGATGTGCTGGGGATTTAATGAGATAATAACGGGGAATAGTGGGAAGACGAACATTGTACTAAATCGAGTGAATGAGAGGGGAGAGGTTCAAAGACAAAGATGGAAAGAAAGAAAAGTGAGAAGGTATGAAAGGAGATAAGGGAAAGGGACCTGGGAAAAATGAGAGGAAACGTGCCACTAGCAGAGACGCAAAGAAAGAACGGAAAGAAAGGGTGTGAAGTGAAGATGTATAAATGGAGACAGGAGCGATGGTGAAGGAGAGGAAACGTGTCACCTCCCAGTCCAACTTCCTTCCAAAAGGCGGTCATGTCACACCCCGGCTGCACCAGGCGACACGAGGCAGACGGCTGCACGTGGCTGGGAATCACGCCGATGTTTCTGATAAGCCAAACAGGACACAACCAAAAGCAACTGCACAGGATGAGTTGCTGCAAAACCTGTTCCTTCCAACACCATCACACGACTGACAAAACTTTCGAAGGAAGTAGGGCTACGTATATGTTTAGATGTGTGCATATATATATATATACACGTGTGTGTGTGTGTGTGTGTGTGTGTGTGTGTGTGTGTGTGTGTGTGTGTGTGTGTGTGTGTGTGTGTGTGTGTGTGTGTGTGTGTGTGTGTGTGTGTGTGTGTGTGTGTGTGTGTGTGTGTGTGTGTGTGTGTGTGTGTGTGTGTGTGTGTGTGTGTGTGTGTGTGTGTGTGTGTGTGTGTGTGTGTGTGTGTGTGTGTGTGTGTGTGACTAGCAGAAAAACCAAAAGATTTTGAAGGTGGGGAAAGTGCACGAGGAAAGCTTTATATCGTGTCTAGGGTGTGGAAATAGTGTGTGTGTTGTAGTAGGCCAGTGAAGGGACACGAGAGGCGAGAACCGGATCCCGTGGGTGGCGTCCTGACATTGCCAATTCACTTAGGCACATGGACAGGTAAGAGGAAAAGGTAAGGGCACTGTTGTGATAAAATCTAGTTTATAAATAATGGAGAAAAATAATCCAAGTAGCATAATTAAGTGACACGTATATTTATACACATAAACGTTGAAGAATAATTACAGGACAAGTTCATCCATCATCCGAAACAAACTAAAAAGAAATAATGTAATGAACCGAGGTAAACATGCTATAAAAAAAATATTAAAAATGCAGTTAAGTCTATTAAAACATTAAAATGCCATATACAAATTCAATTAGAGCCCTGTCTCATATAATATACTCTGACCTATTCTCGGCGTCCCCTCTATGAGTAAAGAGGGTGGAGTGGCCAGTCCTCTCCTTCAACCGACCCTTCTCGGTCACCCCACCCACCCATCACCCCTCTGACTCACCCATTAAGATAATTAGAACATACGGGGCGGGGTGACGTGGAGGGAGGAGGGGGAGCTGTGGGAGGTAGGGTGACTGGGCAAGGGCGAGGGAAGGTGGGGCAGGAATGTGAGAAGGGAAAGTGATGAAGAGGAGTGAGGGATAAGAGAAAAGGATGGGAAGGAGCATGAGAAGCGGCGAGATGGGATTGAAGAGGAAGAAGGGAGAAATGAAGGGGGAGAAGAGGGAGGAATTTCACGTGGAGTGGAACAAGATTGTGAGTGGGGAAACAGATGAAATGGAGAGGGCTGAGCGGCAAGAAAAGACTGGGAAAAGGTAATGGGAAGAAAGACGCAATGGGAGAGAAATGTCAAGTGTAACTAATGGAATGGGGAAAGGGTAGGGAGAAGGAGAGAAGACAGAAGGGGGAGAAAGAATAAGAAATGTGTGAAAAGAAACAGAAGAAAGGGGAAAGGGAAAGGAAGAGCACTGAGGGGAAGGATGAAGGGACGAGGGGAAAGGGAGAAGTGGGATGAGGCAATAATATGAGAGGATACGGGAAAGAGGAATTTGTGAGGGAAGGCCGCGTGGACTGAGGGGAGACGGATAAGGACAGCGACTACGGGACAGTGCACGAAAGGAAAATGTAAGGAAGGCGAATGTGGGGGTGAAGGACAGGAATCTCTTGCAACTGGAAGACGAATAGGGTGAAAAGAAATAACGAAGGAGACGAGAAACGGGAAGGGAATAAAAGGATGGATAGGGGACGAGGCGAAAATGTGAGGTGAGGGACGTAGGTGAGAAGTTAGAGGGAGAGGATGACTCGGTGGGTCGGTCGGTTAGGTACTGATCTCACGTTCCAATGGCACTTTGGAATGGGTTCGAGGTTTACTGACTGCCAATGAGTTTGTTGGAGAGACGCTGAGAATTAAACAAACTTACACCATACCACTGTTTACTGTCGCTATTATTTGCTTATCCATCCGTGCCTTTCATCTGCCCTGAACTATGACTAACTTCCCTACTTTTCTTTTTTTCTTTTAAGAGGAAAGAGAAACGTGTTGGAATGCAGAGGGGTTAGGAAGAGGGGGAAAGAGGGGTCGACGAAAAAATGGGGAGAGTAAAAGACACGACAAACAGAAGAAATAGGGAGAAGAGTGATACAGAGGAACGACAGAAAAAGGAAGAAGAGGGAAGTGAGGAAGATGGGAGAGATAGCAAGGGGCTGGGATGGGAAGATGACGGAAATGCGTTAGAAGTGTTAAAAAGGAAGAGATGAAGAAAGAAATGGAAGTTACAGAAAAGGTTAAGTATTGACGGATGATGAGGCGGGTGAGCGAAAAGGGAAAAGTGTAGAAATGAAAGGGGAGTAAGTAAGAAATGGCAAATGTTTGACGGACATAATGAAAAAGATATGGACTGAACACAGAGAGATGAAAAAAAGAAAATAATATGGTGAGGAACAAGAAAAAATAGGGAGAAAGGGTTGGAAAATACAGTGTGAAAAACTAAAGGGGCACTCAGTGGAGCGCACCTCTCCGACAAGGGCAATGTAATTTCTAAACCACTCTTCATAATGCGTTTGGTTCTCTCATCATTCATTAGGGTTTCACAAAAAATGTTTTCCGGATCCAGAATCCGTAAAACCGGCCCCAAACGTTAATCGATTGTTCCCTGGGACATGGGCTATCAACCCATTAAATTTGGTCAAAATGTCTCTTAGTTTCTGAGCACCCTGCTAACAGACAAACAAACAAACAAAAACAAACAAACAGGAGTGAAAATATACTGTCCTTGTCAAAGAGAACAATAAGGGTTGATGGCAGAGAGAAGCGAATGGGGGAAGAAAATAATGAGGAAAAGAAAAGGGAGAAGGGGTGATGATAAGTGCGATAAGACCGGAGAACAGAGGAGGGGGTGACAACTATGAGAGGAGAGAATGAATGGGAAGAGGTGAGGAGGGAGAATGAATGGGAAGAGGTGAGAAAGGAGAATGAATGGGAAGAGGTGAGAAAGGAGAATGAATGGGAAGAGGTGAGAAGGAAGAATGAATGGGAAGAGGTGAGAAGGAAGAATGAATGGGAAAAGGTGAGAAGGAAGATTGAATGGGAAGAGGTAAGAAGCGGTGAGAAGGGAGAATGAATGGGAAGAGATGAGAAGGAAGAATGAATGGGAAGAGGTAAGAAGCGGTGAGAAGGGAGAATGAATGGGAAGAGATGAGATGGATGAATGAATGGGAAGAGGCGAGATGAGACAGGATAAGGAAGAACAACCAAATCTATACCATACATTAACTGGTACTGTCACTATCTTCTGTTTCATCCTCTGCCTTGTGTCCATCCATCCTCCTAACTTCGTACGGTTTCTTTCATTCTATTTCTTCTACCAATTGTATATTTTTACCCCCTATATAAGCCCACTTTTTTTTTTTTTTTAATTAAGTGGGATGTGAGGAGAATACTGGTGTGTGTGTGTGTGTGTGTGTGTGTGTGTGTGTGTGTGTGTGTGTGTGTGTGTGTGTGTGTGTGTGTGTGTGTGTGTGTGTGTGTGTGTGTGTGTGTGTGTGTGTGTGTGTGTGTGTGTGTGTGTGTGTGTGTGTGTGTGTGTGTGTGTGTGTGTGTGTGTGTGTGTGTGTGTGTGTGTGTGTGTGTGTGTGTGTGTGTGTGTGTGTGTGTGTGTGTGTGTGTGTGTGTGTTAGGGAGGAATGGGTGTGGCTGGGAACATAGGGGCTTATCATGACTAGGGAAGGAGGGGCTCAGACGCAAGTTCCCCCCCCCCCCATACAGACGCCACTCATACCCACGCTACTCCCCCCATCTCTCTCTCTCTCTCTCTCTCTCTCTCTCTCTAACAAGTAAACAAACACCAAGATACAGGACGACACACGAGATAATAAATTTGCGCTACAGAGAAGGAAAACACACCAGTCTGTTTGGTTTCTACACACACACACACACACACACACACACACACACACACACACTCACACTCACACACACACATGAATCTCGTGTATTTTTCATTCCTGCAACGTTTTCCCGGGCGGATCAATGGTGGTGGGGGGAAGGTGATGTTGTGAATGGCAGTATAAGCTTCCCTGACGTCTGGTTGTGTGAATCATGGTGCGCAGGTAGGGAGGGAGGAGGGAAATATGGAGAGAGAGTGAGAGGAGGGAAATATGGAAGAAGGGAGGAGGGAAATATGGAAAGAGAGGGAATCAGGAGAGGCATCATATAATTATACATATACTGTAGATAGGTACAGATAGATATACTGATATAGATAGATAGACAGAGACAGATATAGATATGCAAATATATATACAGGTGTATACAGATAGAGAGAGATATAGATATGTAAATATATATATATATATATATATATATATATATATATATATATATATATATATATAGACAGAGAGAGAGAGAGAGAGAGAGAGAGAGAGAGAGAGATAGGGGGGGAATGAGGAGGAAAGGAGATAGAGAACTGGAGGAAAAAAAGCAAATAGGGTGGAAGAAATGAAGGAAGAATTGGGAAAAATTGGGAGAGAAGGAAGGATATAGGGAAGGAAAGAAGGAAGGAAGGCGTGAGCAGTAAGATGGGACGAGAGGCTAGAAAACACGAAGAGAGAAAGAATGGAATGAGTTGAGAAGGAAGGAAGGCAAACTGAGAGTGAAAGAGGCAATGAGATGGAAAAGGAGGGAGATATCAAAAAGGGAGAGAGGTGGGCTGGCAGGAAGGAAGGGAAGTACTAAGGAAGGAGAAAAGGATACAAGAATGGAGGACGAAAAACACGGATGAGAAGGATAGAGGGAAGGAAACCAAACGGGATGGAGAGGGGAAAGAGGCTGAATCATGACAGTGAGAGTAATGAAAGAGGGAACAGGGCAAAACGAGATGGGGGAGAGCATGGGGGAAATGGAAATAAAGTTCTATTGAGAAAGGAACGAATGTAGAAAGGAGTGTGGCAAGGAAAGAGGAGGGACGAACATACTAAAAACACGTGAATAAAACGAAAAAGGGGAAAAATAGGAGATAATGGAAGAAGGAAAGAAGGAGAGGAGGGATGAGATGTAGGCCAGACACTTCCGGCCAGTGAAGGGTAGAGGGGGAGGGGGGAAGGGGGAGGAGGAGAGGGGAAAGAGGGGGCAGAGAAAGTTTTATTGAGATGAGAAGTGCTCCAGCCAGTGCCAGGCCCCACCTACACCCCTTTTTTACCAAATATCCCTTCCTCCCTCATTACTTTCTTCCTCTTCTCACTTCCCTCCTTCCTTCCCTCTTCCTGTCCTTCTCTCCTTCCATTATCCATTCATTCATTCTTTCGTTTGTTCGTTTATTCCCTTTTTTCTCTTCCTTCCTTTCTCATATAATTCCACGTTTATCTTCACTCCGTTCCTCTTTCTCCTCTTCTATAATCCTAATTATTTTCCTTTTACTTATTATACCTTCCTCTTACATTCCATCCTTCCGCATCTTCTTCCCTTAATACTTTCTTCCTCTATCCTCTTTCTTCTTCACATTCTTCTTGCTCTATCAATACTCATTTCTTCCTCTACTCCTTCCCTCTCTCCTCCACACCCTTCTGTATATCCACATCCTGCTCCACATCCTTCTTCCGGTACTACAAGCCTCCTTCCTCCCACCTCCACACCCATTTCCCTCTCTCTTCACCCCTCCTTCCTTTATCACTCACATTCTTTTTTCATCCATCATTATCCACTTCCTCTTCCTCATCCACCCGCCTTCCTCCCTCTTCCATAAATATTTCCACCTACTTATCCTCTATCACTCTCTTCCTCCTCCTCCTCCTCCTCCTCCTACTCATGTAAATACCACATGGTCATTCCTTACCGAACACTACCTCACATCTTACCCAACAATGAACCACTCCTAACCACACATTAAGTGTAGACAACCTAACTCTCATACCTTACACTTCCCTGCATATCGACAATCCCTACTCCACACCGCCGCCCTGTTACTCCATACTCTGTCACCTTTACTTCAAAAAGCCATTCCACACTTTTGTCACCCTTACTTCCACACACGATTTAACACAGTCACTCTCGCTTCATACTGCCCCACCTTTATTCCACACTGTATTCCACTTCGTCACCCTGATCATACTCCCCTTCGTACGCCAAGCATCCTGTCATCCCAAGTCGGTCATTAGGTAAAAGTGAAATCTAGTCAGTCAACAGTAGGGTCATCGCCATCATCGTGCTGAGGCTACGTGGAGTGGTGGTGGGGAAGTGGGGGTGAGGGGGAAATGGTGAGGGAATAATGGATGATAGGGTTATGGTGGCGACAGAGGGGGAGGGGGTGACAGGGTGATTCGGGAAAAGGGGGAGTGGGTAAATGGTCGGAATGGAAGATGGTGAGGGAGAGACGGGTGAGAGAGAGATGAAGAAGGGTGAGAGGTGATGGTGGCGTGAGGTGAGGGAAGAATGGATGGTGGGACGAGGAGAGGGAAGACGATGGTGAGAAAGAATGGGGAACAGAAAGAAATGATGGGGCAGAGGGGGTGGTTTGGGGGCAGAGGGAGAGGGGGGGTGAGGGGATGAATAAGGAAGGAGAAATGGTGCCAGTGGGAGAGAAGGAAAGGTAATGGAGCCGGGATGGAAGTGAGGGACGACGTTGAGAGGGAGGCGTTGTGGGGGGGGGGAAAGGGGGAGAGATGGTGGCAGTAGTGGTAAGGGGTAGAAGGGGGAGCAATCAGTCTCATTATTTGTGGGAGGGAACTTTAGTCCGTCTCATTAATCATTATCAATCTTTCCTTTATCATTACCAAGGGTTTTTTTTTTATTATTCTCTCATTATCAAGGTTTATTTTCCTCTCATTACTAAGACGAGGCTGAGCGATGGAAGATAAACCTTGTGTTATCACTCGTAAATATACATTAACATTCCCGTCAAATACAGACAACGCGTTAAAAGAGAGAATCGAGAGAGCAGATTAAGGCTGACATGACATCAGAAGTGAGGCGCTGCATGTCATATACCATAAAATGCCTTCAAACACACTTAACATCACGGTGAAATGAAGGGGGCTATGTAATGAATATCGAGTGAACAATGATCATACGATATTTACACCGAGAAATAGGGCATCATCAACCACTACCTGATACCTACCAAACCTAAACACACATCAAGGTGACAGATGGCAAACAAACAGGTTGCAAGTCACCACAGATTATGATACACGGATTGGTAAGTAGAGCGTCCTCTCATTACGCAAGTCTATCAAGCGTATTTAGTGCCTACGATGTGGCTGCGGCAGAGGTAGTATTATCAATCCATCGAATCCAGACTGAATTTATGACGGTGAAATGGAGATAGAAATGGGTCGCAGGTCAACGCTGATTAGATAATATTTGTATTCTGAACTAGGGTGCCATTTCATTACAAAATCCCAACCCAACGAGAGGGTCTTCCTGATCTAAACGAAATTGAATGAAGGTAAAAGGAATAAAAAAGCATATTGCAGAAATCGTTTTAGTGAAGGTGTTTGTATTATCTTCCGAGGTGCTCGTTTTGAGGTGAATAATAAGATGTTAACGCCTTCTCTCTCTCTCCCTCTTACACACACACACACACACACACACACACACACACACACACACACACACACACACCTTTCCCCTCTTTATCCCTCCGTCACTTCTCCCTACACAAAAAACAAAACCACACACACAAACACACGACCCCCTCTCTTCATCTCCTGTAACTCGCCTCCCCCCACCCCACCCCCAACACACACACGGTAAGTAAAAATTGTCAGTAAAGAAAACGGTGAGTGAAAGAGGGGTGACACTAGTATCCTGTGGCGTCCCCAGCAGGTGTCCCAATCCCAGAGGTCACCCCAGACACCCTCACACAGCGGGGACACCGACACCCTCTCTCCGGGAACTCTCTCTCTCTCTCTCTCTCTCTCTCTCATCTGCTGCTACTTTGTTTTGTTTCAACCCATGTTTCTCTCCAGTTCAGTCTTCAGCTTCGTTTTCTCTCCATCGAGATAACGTTTAATATAATAACTCCCACATTTCAGCCTTCCTTTCTCCATTAAATCTGACTCCTAAGCTGTTCCTTACCGCAAAGCAATTTCCAAACGACAGTGTCTTTTCAACTTATCCCAGCTTAAACATGACATTTATTAAAAGCTTAGGACAGGCTTTTCTCTTTTCTGTAGCTAAAAAATTATCTTCAAGAACTTTACATCATAAGTTTAATGTCCGACTTATTTTTCTACCAAATACGCTAATTCTACGTGGAAGTCTTCTTGACCCCTTTTTCTTCTCTGGAATTCAACTCTCAACTTCCCTCTCTTCAATCACCATGTTCCTTTTCAGTCTACAGCTATATTTCATTTTACCTTTTTTATCGTTATTCTCAAGTGTGACATCAGCCAACACTTATAAACTTTACTATCATTACTACTACTGCTACTACTACTATTACTATTACTACTACTACTACTACTACTACTACTACTTCTACTACCACCACTACTGCAACTATTTGTTAACACATCACACTTGTCAACTTTTATCATCATTATTTATATTCACTGTTATCATATACATCAACACTGTCACTTATGCTCCGGGTCAGCCTCTGAACTTTCACAACCCATCCTATTCATTCAATTAACGACCACCACATAAGGATACCCAATTCACCACTACACTCAGTCTCGACATTAAACCGTTCAGCATACAAAGAAAAACATCAAATGGAAACGTGAAGGAAAAACACACCGGCACACAAGCACACTGACGCACACAAGCAAGCACATACAAATTCAGTTACACACACACACACACACACACACACACACACACACACACACACACACATACTTATTAAAACACAGACCATATAAGGGCATATGACACAAAAGTAAAGTGGAAAAAAGGCAACATGATGAAAAGAGCACATCCCAGTGAGTAAGAAAGATGACCCAACTGATGCCAGAACCTGCAGCCCTGACCCGCTGGCTTGTACACACACACACACACACACACACACACACACACACACACACACACACACACACACACACACACTTTTCTTTGGCGTGTGAGGCACCCAAAACAAATAAACGTGGTCACTAATAACCCAAGCAGATAGTCTCTTACACTCCTGATACGAAACACATACCAGGAACCTTCACCATCATCATCCTATTTCCCAATGTTACTGTATAGAAGAAATTGGTACCATCCAGATACATGCAAAAAGGGAAAGGACTCACACTGCAAATATTATCACTATCAATGTCCAGCGAAATTTAATCACACCTGCATTTACCTGCGATTTAAAACTCCCCCAAATTAGGTAAATAAAGCGAAAATGAAATGGATACACGTAAATAATCAACAAATTTAATTCTCTCTCTCTCTCTCTCTCTCTCTCTCTCTCTCTCTCTCTCTCTCTCTCTCAACATTAAAAAAGTACCCGCACACAAAGGAACAAGGATGCTCTCGGAAATCCTGAAGGAGTGTACGAGGAAGTTCGCGCCGCACCCTTCCTCCCTTACCTCCCCTCCACCCTCCTTTCCCTACCTCCCCTTCTACAGGAAATGACGTAGATAAGTGGGGGATAAGGACCCAGCGGGCGACTGTCAGAAGGGATGGGTGGTTAAGAGTGTGGGGAGGGGGAAGCAGACTCAGAAAACAGGAAGAAAAGGGAAGACTCTGAAGATGGCAGGGAGGAAGGAAGGGACAGGCAAAGTGTGGGAGGCGGGAGAAGTATCAGAAGATGGGAGGAGGGGTGGACTGAGATGATAGAAGGAGGGGGACGGCTTTCAGAAGATAGGAGGGGGTGCTGTCAGAAGATGGAAGGGAGGGGGAGCTGTCTGAAGATGAGAGGAGAGGAAGGGAACTGACAGACTACCCTTACCAGACAGAAGCCCTATAGTCAAACATGCAACATTTCCTTCTTTCTTCTTCGGTTTATGCGGTTCAAAATGGAAGTGTGTGTGTGTGTGTGTGTGTGTGTGTGTGTGTGTGTGTGTGTGTGTGTGTGTGTGTGTGTGTGTGTGTGTGTGTGTGTGTGTGTGTGTGTGTGTGTGTGTGTGTGTGTGTGTGTGTGTGTGTGTGTGTGTGTGTGTGTGTGAGAGAGAGAGAGAGAGAGAGAGAGAGAGAGAGAGAGAGAGAGAGAGAGAATTATATATTACTTGCAACACACATTTTTTTTTACTTGCAACACGCAACATAACGCATCAAAAACAAATATCTTTTTAACCGACGATTTTATTCAGCAGAGGAAAAGCCTAGACGTTAAGGGATCTAGTGTTAAAAAAGAAAACTCACGAATAAAACGACTGCTAAACATTCCAACACCCTACATAACCTTCCCATCCCCATCGCACCGACACACTCACTCGCTCTCACAACTCCTTTAATCCGGTGACGATTATATATTCTAAATGAGGAGAAAGGATCCTCATGAAAGGGTCAGAAACAACTGCCGTTAACCCCTTCAGCCCGAGGACGTACTTTGTATTTATTCCGGCTAACCTCAAATGACTTCACTCTGCTGTGGAGAGACCCTCCTGTGGGTTAAGGGGTTAAGGAAGGATTCTAGTTGTGTGTGTGTTAAAGCAATGCGACCAATAAACACTCCAAATATCCTACAATACACTCCTTCCTCCTCAAATGTATTCAAGGAACCGTTCATTACAAACACCAAGCGTCCTACAAAATGCTTCCTTCCCTGCCTTCCCCAGGAGAATTTACCCGCTCATGTCAGGTAAGTGCAAGCCAGCCGCCAGTATACACTACATATACATCTTATTCACTTGCCTGTTGCTTCAAGACACAGGTGTGGGTAATCAATTTAGGAGCGGCAATAAGGGTCCATGTGACAGGCTAAGAGCTTCATTAGCACAGCCGGCGGTGGGGAGGCCTGAGGGCCGTGGGTCTGCGGCCGCTCTGGTGGCTTAATAACCCAGAAATTCATTTTAGTCACGCCAACACGACCATTAGCGTCAACACAGCACCCGGTGACTAATGGAGAGGCCGGACTTAACTATGTACACTATGGAGAGATTCACACGGCTAAGGCCTAAGTATGTACAAGGACGGAAAGATTCACATGGGTTGGGCCTATAGTTCGTCTGTCTTATCTTGGCGGAGATATTCGTCCTCTTGCAGTTTGTTTTCCGTAGCTCAATGACAAACTATGATAATACTTCGGCACCAGACGACTATCGGCAAGGCTGGACTTAACTACGTAGAGTATGGCGAGATTCACACAGACAGGGCCAACAGTTCGTCTGCCTTAAGTGGATATTTTCGTCCTTTTGCCAACTTATTTCATGTTGCCAAGTGACAGAATAAGTCACTGCTTCGGTCCTAAAACCTTTCCATATAATTTCTTTGTGACTTCATCTGGGTAGAGACTGCAGTACAATTCATTTGCCGTAACCTGGCCGAGTTTCGTCCTTTTGCCAGCCTGTTTCATGTTGCTCAATGACAAAGTAAAGCAATACCACGGCTTCATATCCTTTACATTGCAGTTCTCCGTATGTAGGCTAGTATCATACTCTCGCACTGAACTTATGCTGCGGCTCTGAAGATGTTAATACGGAAATTTCGAGCCATGATAATGTTGTCAGAGTATAGTTTATGCTCCTTTATGCCTACTACTAATGTCCCCTTAATCCGTTCAGACCGAGATGGGAACGTCCACCATCTATTCACTTAGTGTAGTGTACCCTTCAGGTGGTCTTACATCACGCGACAAGCCTGTGCGCCATGAAACCAATTACTACGTTCTGTGATTACATGAACACCAGCTGTCTACATTCCGTCCACTTTAACGTGGCCGAAAACTGGCATTCCCATTCTCTGCGTGCTGAGCTGTCATTATTATTATTATTATTATTATTATTATTATTATTATTTTTATTACACTGCGGCAGACAGTAGATCACATGCTATCGTCCCTGAGAGTAAACACCACCACAAGTGTGGCTAAAAGCACAAATACATTATATAAGTCGAGGACAACATTAACACCATAACAATATTACACATCACGGACTTCTTTTTCTTTCTCTGCAGTGAGCTGGCGGCAGTTATTGAGCAAACGGCCGTAGAAGTTGCTTAATTACTGCCTAGTGTTGGTTCATGCTGCGTGAGATCGTGCACTGTGGAGAACGGTCAAGTGAACACTACTGGCAAGCAAAAAAGAGAACAACGCTTTGCAAAATGAACAGTGAACAAGAACCAAAACCTCTTTCCTTCAATTACAGAGGAATTTTATCTATACAACCAACAACAGAGATAATTTCCAACTCCTTCATTACTTCCTACTCTCCTTCTGTGACGTGAATTTCGTTTAAACAATCAACAGGACATCGTTTTTAACCACTTCATTAAGAGGAGCATCAAGCTAAATAAAACCAAATGTAAATATAAAAAAATAAGTTGTATGTCACCTCAGAGAAGGAGGCGTGAGGTAAAGGAACACAACTCTTATTTTCTCGAAGGCTTTCCACATATCTACCTTGTGCGTCAGACATTTCCTCACACACAGGTATGAAAATAAGTCTCTTTGATAGTGGGAATGGACAGTCTCGGGCACCAGAATGAATTTATTATTATTATTATTATTATTATTATTATTAATCATAGTACAAGGGGAAATAGAAAATCCAAATCAATGTGGTAAAATGTTAAAAAAAGAAGGGGGGGGGGGGGGCGTTTAAAGTAGTGAAAGAGATAGGGTAACGAGATACAATTTTTCCCTACAACCCAGGATGAACTCTGGGATTAGGCGATTATCCTGGAGGATCAGACAACTAACACCACCATCGTGCCTATTACAATGCCTCTCTTATAAGGCTCACTAATAGGGCTTGTGGCGCCTTCTGTCTTACTCTGTGTGTGTGTGTGTGTGTGTGTGTGTGTGTGTGTTTAAACTCGTTTTCCGTGTTTTTTTTTTTTAACTATATGCATTAAGGTTTCTAATATTCATAAAACTACCCCTTAGGAGGAGTTTAATTCCCAGTATGCACGTCGGTGATGAGAGAAAAAGGATGGTGGTGATAAGGTGGAGGAGGAGGAGGGAAGCGAGGAAGAGGCGGAGGAGGAGAGGAGGAGGAAAATACTGAGATAAGAAAATTAACAAAGAAAACAGTACGAATATACAACCACCCCTAAAAAAATAAAAAATAAAACACACACTATCAAGGAAACATAACATTCTAAAACCCTGAGCCATAACACACACACACACACACACATACACACACACACACACACACACACACACACACACACACACACACACACACACACACACGAGTCAAAAACAAACACTGACGCAAGCAAGACGGCGAGAAGGGTAGGCATCACCAGGGGCATCAAAACAAACATATCCACGATCTGGGACATGATAAAAAAAATTAGCAAAACACACACACACACACACACACACACACACACACACACACACACACACACACACACACACACACACACACATTAAAATATCTCCACACAACCAAGTCAGAAAGCATAAAACAAACAAAACAACCGAGAAGGTATTAAAAAAAAATAAAAAACTATCGTTTAGTAAACACAGATGTACAGAAGCACACCACAAATACAAGAAGAAACACACAAGAGGAGAGAATCATTCTATATACATCTAAATTAAAACATGAAAAAATTACGAAGACATGACAATAAAAATAATAAAATGTATATATATGAACAACTTGAAAAAGCAAGGACCCAGCAAAAAACTTACAAAAAAAGCATGTAATAAAAAAACACAACAAGAAATACACGGACGCCTCAAGAAAACATGAAACGACAGAGTAAAATGTGTATAAATAAGTAAACAAGGTACATTCGTGGACGCAAACACAGAGATATAAACAACTCGACCGGAAACGCCATAAAGCGATATTTGTTCATCAATCGGGCAAAAATATTAATGTAAACAGATTTATCTCCACAGAAATAAACTGACAAAACCTTCAGGAGGCAAACACCACGGCAACCACAAAACACGTAACAGCGACTCGCATTACAAAGATACAAACAAAAACACACATGAAAGCAGGGATGACCTCGACAAGAAATAACCAAAATGCCTGGTATTCATGCATCAATCTCGGAAATAAAATAAAATAAATAAATAAATAAACATAATACGAATACCTTGACACAAAATCAAAGGCGCAAAAAATACAAGCAAGGATACGAACACCTTAACAAGAAATACATAAAAAAAACGCCAGGTATTCTGTCATCAATCAAGCGGAAGGTGACGTCAGGTGAGCGAGGCCCGACAGGTGGGGGGGATTATCAGCCTCAAGGTCCCAGGCAGAGGGCTATTATCTTCACGGCGAGGCGAGTGACGTTAAAAAAGTCCCAAGGGGGTGACGAGAAGGCTATGAGAATTTTAAGACGGACGGTGATGAAGAAGACTGCTATACACCATTCATTTTCACTTGCCCCAGATTTTCCTCCTTTTGCAGCTTCATTCCCGTTGCTCACTGACGCAATGGATTACCCATCACTGGTTATCCTGACACGCTAACCTCACCTGTACAGTACATGACTAATTACCCCCTTTCACTACGATACGTTACTCTTATTCTACTCGTACTCCTGTCAAACGCTTTTAGTCAGATCTCTCTCTAGACCACGGGTTTGTCAATCCTTCCTGGACAACACAGCCTAATATATACTATAAATAAAGGCAAAAGGATGTTATGGCTCTATTTGTGATCTACCATTTCTCTTTCTGGATCCTATTAACCCCACTGGTAAGATGGAAACTTGGTTATAATCATGAGGATAGTAATAATAGACAAAAAAATTACTTTAAATTTGATTTAATTAATTTTAATCTGGATGAAAAAAAAAAATCTGAAGCATTTACTGTTCAGTGTACATAAATGTGTCTAACACTAACACTTTTACATACTCTCCACTCCATACCACATCCTATCCTCTCCATCCTTCAATCTACCCTCTCCATCCTACGAACAAAAGCGTCTGATGCCAAAGGACCTCATAAACTTACCAGCCTCAATGGAGACAAGGCTGTTTTGTCCACCTGACTTTGACCCTTGACCCCACGCTCCAAATTAAATGTATTACTGGGTATTGTCAGGATGTAACTGTAACTGTTGAGCAAAGGTGTTCTTAAGGGCAAGATCCATGCAAAAAATCAAGACTAACATTATCAGTATTATCATTATCGTCACTGCCATAATCAACGCCACTGTTATTATTACCAACAGAAGCAATATGATCGCCGGCAGTATAAATATAACAAAGAAAATCATCATCATCTATAATTCACTTTACATTCAGCTATTCGGTCGTGCTTGGAGCTAACTGTAAGCAAGGGGCAAACTGCTTCCATAGGCGAAACTGAAACATATCCAGTAGTTACACCCCACGACGCCAGACACTAACTGTAAATATTAGACAGGGTGCTACTGACGGTAAGATCCAAGTCTGAAATTACACCCCAGACTCCAGATGAAATGAATTACCAGGCACCGTGAGTCACTAACTGTAAATGCTGGATAATTTGTTAGGAAAGGTAATGACCATGTGCTTAAGCCATATATCGCCAAGGGGAAGACAAGCCCCAGTATTTGATGTTAATTTCTAACAGGTGATGATGACAATTTACACTTGCTTGGCCTTTTGTGTCATTATTCAATGCTTCCTGTCACGTGGAATTCAACGCAATGGTCTTATTCTGACGCTTCGCACTAGCACCTCCTAGGCGATTTATTTTGCCTATTACGACTATACCTGAAGTCTCCTCTGTACTGATTACATGGTTCCTATATCTGCATCCTTCGCAACAGACAAACAAGGGGATATTGAGGTGTAAGGAACAGAAGAAATTGCTCAGTTAAATGAGCTACGAAGCCTACAATGCCACTCTGAATACAAATGCCAGTCAAAGGTTAGGGGCTTACCTTCCCTATCGTGATACCAACCAGGAATTATACCTTACATTCCAAATTTGATTAACTACCCGGTATTATGAGAGAACTGTAATTGCGGGGTTCGTAGTTAATAAAAGTATGACTCAGCCTTGCATTACACCGCATCCCTCTCATGTGTAACGCTAATTAACCTGTGCGCCTTCTGTCAATTAATTCCACAGCACTATTTCGAAACCGTGTCAGAACCTAATAGCCTCTTGTTAACCTAATTAACCATAACCACACGTACTGAAACCCTGTCGCAATAACACGGAATCCAAGAGGTGTAAATGAAGTCAAAACAGTGACATTTTAAGAACCTTACCAAAAAAAAACAAAAAAATGAAATGGCTTGGTTGGACTCTCGCTTCACTATTAAACGTAAAAACGAACTACTGGGCCATTTCACTGGGCAGCCACTTGATAGCTCTCCCACCTTGTGTGTTTTTCTGTCTCTTTTCTGGATGCTGGTGAAGTGATGAAGCGAAGGGGGATGCGATGACGATGACGGTGATGATGACGATGGCTACTGCACTGTGATCGACCACGAAACCTTTGGACTGAGTCTGTTCGTTACCCATATAAAGGGGACCTAGATGGTAAATTAACAGCTGCTTGTTGTAATATGAGGAATATATCGGTGCCCCCCGTGTCTGTGAAGCTTGTGACTGCCTGAATACGCAAGGACGAGAATGAAAGGGATAGGTCACAGGTCGTCAGTAGGTCAGTTGAGTCTGGGGCGTGAGTTGCCAATCAGCAGGTCCCCTCAGGCAAAAACGCCCCCACCACCACCACCAACACGGGCACACATCACGACCGCATTAAACCGGGAAAAGACAAACCACAGACATCATTATCCTTTCCGAGTCAACCTTCACTCACGGTATACGAGGTGGTGGCAAGAAATAAACATGGAGAATTGAAATGAAGAAACTGTGAACGGTAACAGGTAGTACCATAATAAACGGTATATAAATGTTAACAGCCAACCCCATATTTATTACCCTTGGGACGGTATAGGAACCCAAGGCTAGGCTACAGTGATCCAGAACAATCAAATATGCACATTATTGTAAATCTTTGAACAGTTGAGGGTAGCTAACAGGATCCATACGTCTCTCGCAGCCTCTTGGGGATACAAACCTGCGTGTATCACATATCCATCACCCCTACTGGTACCACAAAGCACACCACCACCGGAATGAAGGCTAGAGGAAAAGCAATGTACGTGGGAGAAGAGTTAGTGGGAGTATGGGCTGAAAGAGGGTGGGATGGTAGGATTGGTAGGGGGAGACAGGGTAGAAAAAGGCTTAGACCTATCGACTGCGCCAGACAATAAGGCAAACAACCAATATTTCCCCAGTCACATCCTGATCCCCAATAACTGTACAACTGGATGAAGAGAGACACAAGTGAAACAAACTGTCAGGAGCATGAGAGGGGGGGGGGGTGTTAGAGGAAGAGGGTTGGCGTGGGTAAGAGAGGGTGAGGGAGGAAACTTGCTGGGTTGGGTGGGGGAAGTAGAAGCGGGGGAGTGGGGAGGAAGGAGGGAAAACTGCAGTAGGTTTCTCTAATTAACCGAGAAGACAAGAAGGACGGAAGCAGTGTCTTGATTTTGTATGTGCGCTGGGAAAGAGAGAGCGACATGGCGGGCACGAAGACACTACTATGAGCGTGAAATGTTCTGATACCAAGTTATTTATGGCCCGTTAATGTTATGGTTATGGACGTAAAAGGTATGTGAAGGTTGTAATACGGTGTCATTTTGAATCTACTACTAATAAGAGTGCAATGACTAAGGTTTGGCAATGTTTGATGTAGTGCAAAGTATGTTCATTCCATATAAATCTGTTCAAACAAAAATTAATTTTAAAGTATGCAACAATTCTATACGTTTGTTCAATTTAAAACAGTTTCCGTTCTCGTTCAGTTTGTATGTAAACTATTTATATAATAATAATAATAATAATAATAATAATGATAATCTATTTATAGAGTTGTTTCACTCCAAAAGCTTATCACATTTTACATAAAAACAAGTATCTGAATTTATAAAAAGGCGTTTTTCTGACATTTATTTTCAGCGTCTGTACACATGCATATTAGTATGAGGTGTAACAGTAAGGTATGGCAGTGTGTTATGTGGCAGTGTGATGTGCGTGTGAGGTATGGCGAAAGTATTTGCTCAGTGTGGAAAAAAAGAATGTAAGATGAGACAGCGTGATATGCGCCTGTTTGAAAAGTACCAGAGTGACTTTTCTAATACCAGCTCTGGCGATGTCTTTTATTGCACAGTGACTTTTCAACACCCTACACTTTCCCACATCAACCTCTCTTTCCCCTTTGCTCTCTCTTGTACCTTTCCCTTCAACCTCCTCAACCCTGCACCCCTTCCTTCCTCACTCCTGCTTCCTTCCCCTCACACTTTCACTCCACTTCCTTTCTCCACTACCTTACCTTACTCTTTGCACCTTCCTACCTTCATTTCCAAGCCTCTCACATCCTTCTCTGGCGCCCAGCGACTTTCCCTCTCCTACCCTTCAACTCGAGGACGTCACATCTTTTCTTATTGTTGCTATTCCCTGACAATTATAGGGAGCTCATGAGGGACTGGCAAACTGGAGGGGTTAGATCTAAATTTCATTAACAGGGCGTCACGTCTACTTCATGCTTGCCATCTCACTTTCTTAATTTCCCGACGGAGTGGTTGCATACATCCTACATCAAGCCCTTTACTATCATAGGGTTCTCCTAGGCTGAGTAAAATCGTCGAGTAGCAAGAAAAATATGGAAATGTTTTATAAGGTGTACTTCCTCTTCCTTTTTAATTCATATGAGCACTGATGTCATGAGAAATATTTAACCAGCTCAGAATTTCTCCTAAGATTCTAAATATCGTCCAGCCGTATCTAGAAGATTATACACATCGGATTGAAAAACTGAAAATGAAACTTTCCAATACTCTCATTAACGTACATTTTCTAAAATTCTCATTAATCATCAAAATAAGAATTCGACATTTATTTCTAGTGGGGTCAGGTAATGTTATTCTGTATTACGACTACCTCTCGTTTCGGACGCAATTTAAATTATCAACAACAATCACGTCAGTAAAATGATGCGGTCTTTTTACCTGTCGCTACGAAAACGACGACTGGGTGCAGATCAGCATAATCTCTCGTTGTGAACTGATTAACGACACTGGCTTATCAATGCCTAAAGAAATACCGTAAAACAAGTCTACGAGCCCATAACAGACATAACTCTAATATGACAAGAATGACCTTTACGGACACCACAAACTGAAGCCACAAAAATAAAGCAAAATACACGGAAAAAAAAAAGAAAAGAAAGACTATAATGAGCACGGGTTAAACAGCGCCATTCATTCTCGTGTGTAAACCATCCCCTCTACGTGATCTACATAACCACCAGCCGCCGGCGGTGTGGAGTGTTGGTGCCAAATATGTACCGACAAACACCCAAGCCGACCCAGTATCCAGGCAGAGGTGAAATGTGACCAGAGGGAGTTTTTATGTGTGTTTCAGGAGTGATCTGGGACCACAAGACGTGCTGGTAGGAGTAAAGTTTTGTTAATGTATGAAAACTGGATACAACATAATTACTTCATAAATCGTATAAGTAAGCTGCCATCTTAAAAAAAAAAAAAAAAAAAAATCAATTTTGCAGGATCATATACACTGCACTAACACTATGCAGATAATAATGTGAATAAACCCTCCCCCTGAAGGTAAGATGGCAGCTGGCAGCCCCCAGACGATTAGTTTTGATGAGGAAATCACCTTGACTTTTAAGGGCTAATTTTCATTCTTAATACGAGGAAATATATCTCGTAAAACGGCTCGTAAACCAGAACTTCTAAAATTTTCCCCAAAATTTTCATTTGATAAGGATTCTAACCTTTTTATTACCAACGCAGCATAAGTTTATTATTTACCTTTTTTGAAAACTCCAGGACGTTCTGGTAATAAATGAACTGAAGCTTCTGAGGCCACTATAAATGCAGTTTTATACCGTGTCCCGTATTTCCCTCTGGCATTATGTTCCAGCCTTCAGATGTCCACACGGAAAGCAAACGACCCACTACAACCCTGACCTCGTCCCTCCCCAGGCACAGCACCAAGGAACCAGGAACAAAACCCCATACAAATCGCGATACTCTGACCATAACTCCCTCTACTGGGGATGAATGCCATCCATAAACACGGAGTGAAGGGCTTGTGGAAGGAGTATTTACTGTAGAGGCTTTTATGTGGCTCGCGTGTCACCCCTCCCCGTCACCTACCCCAGACAGAGATGTGGCGGAGATCCTATCGTCCCGGGGTGACCTTGAGGGCTGAGAGGGGTGAGGATTAAGGAGGGTGAGGGCAGGGAGGGTGAGGGCTGAGAGGGGTGAGGTGTGGGTTGGTGGGAAGTTGGGGGGCATAATGAAGCAGTGGTGCAGGGTGAAGGTGTGAGGGAGGAGGGGGTGGCGGTGGTGTAGGCTGCTGTAAAGGTCTGGGAAAAGGATGACATCATGAAACTGGTTGATGGCAAGAGGGTAATGTGAGGCTTGGATTCATGATTGGCAACAGGATAGATACATACATACATACATGCTTCTGTGTGTGTGTGTGTGTGTGTGTGTGTGTCTGGATGGGGAAAATAGAATCTGTAGGTGTGGAATGGAAAAAAAAGTAACGAAACGCTGACGACCAAACTGAGATAAGAATGTCACAAGAATAAAAAGTAAGGGATAAATGATACAATGGGACTGGTATTGAGGGCTGTTGGTAAGAAGTGGAAAAACAATGCTATGATAAAATGGGGAAGAGTGCTTGGGGTCGATGTGTAATAAGAAGCTGGGGTTAGGATGGGATGAAAGTAAGAGTAGAAGAGGAAGACAGCTGAGATTCTGATTTTAAGAACAAAAGCTTGAGAGAGAGAGAGAGAGAGAGAGAGACTTCACTTACGCTTTACGAAGGGACAACAATACATGCAAGGAAAAGTCCCTAAGAAAGACAGGATGGAAGACAACTAAGAAGAAGGACTAATGAGGAAAAGAGGTAAGAAAAATGAGTAGAGGGACAGCTGAAAGACTTAAAAGACTACTGAAACCAAGATCATATGAAGACGGCTGAAAGTAGGAGCTAAGGACAAAAACAGCAAAGAGTAAGAGCTAAAAGGAAGAGTGCTGAGAGTACATTTTCAGAAAGGAAAATAAAAACTAGGGCTACGAAAGGGCTGGGGGCGTGAGGTATATTACAATTTGGGGAGAACTGATGGTGAGGGTGGGAGGATACAGCGAGGGTGGGGTGAAGGTTAAGATCAAGGTAAGATGGGAGAAAGGAGAGGGTGAGGTGAGAGAGAGAGAGAAAAAAAAAAGAGAATGAGAGGGAGTGGGAGAAAGGAAGGAAGGGGGGAAAAGGTACTCGAAGGTAAAGAACAAGAACGGTGAGGAAATGAAGAGAGAAGAAAAGGAACTCTATGGTAGGAGGTAAGATAAATGGTGTGGGAAAGGTAACAATATATACTGTAAGTAAACACATCACACACACACACACACACACACACACACACACACAGATGCCTTCCCTATACCTCCACTTCTACCTGTGTGACGCAAGAGGCACACACACACAGATGCCTTCCCTATACCTCCACTTCTACCTATGTGACGCAAGAGGCACACATACACACACACACACACACAAAGAGGGCCAGGGTCACTGAGTACTTCTAGGGGGCGAGCAGAGGTCGCAGCAAACACAACACACAATACACCTTTTCCCATTCAGCCTCAGGGCGTCTTTTTTATATTTTTGCTACCACAGGACGATCTCATTCAACGCAGGATACGCATCGAATTGGAGAAGTTAGATACACCCTTCATTAATTCACAATACACACTACACCTTAACACTCACGGGTTACACATACCGTACTCCTTGGGAACATTATACAAGTACATATTACAGCACAGACTACATAAGCGAAGTTACATTTACTCAAGAATCAAACATTACCTTCTGAAATAATGTATAGTATATCTTAAAACATGAGCGCTACATAGCCTCTCCGCTGTTAACATGTACTTAAGGGCAGAAGACATTTGGGAATCATCTAAGAAACTGCCTAGTCCATAGACCTCAAAAAAATACCCAACACATTAAACAATACTCAATGGCCTTAAGTATTAAACGAACATGGAATGAATTAATTCAAGGATCATAAATCACGTTCTGAATTACAGTGTGCACAAAGAGCATCTGACACAGAATTGAGGACAATGATTTATCGTAATTTCACAGTACCGAAAACTGTTCAAAAGAAGAAAAACATCAACAGTATGGAGTTCGAGTTTACTGGGGAGATACGATAATGTATTTACTTTATCTTGGCTTTAATCTGCCATCTTCCCCTCGTCAATGAGGAGCTGTAACAATTGATTAACACTAGAATATGATGTCAGCTACGTACAGTGATAACGACACTACAGTCTTGTCTTTTTCCGCCACTGAGCTTCGTCAAATAAGCTTCAAAGGGACGAAAATCTGAACCACGTTAAGGAACTACAGTCATTCTTCCAATCAGAGAAATGTTATTTAATACTTTCCGCGGTCAGTAATATTCAGCAGTATCCCCCCTCCCCCCTACATACGTGCACGAGCTAATATGCCAATAATTCAAGGTCCCATTCTAATCAGTAATTATATACACACTTCTTATGACTTCGTGGGCACAGTTTTAAAAGACGAACAATAAAATGGGTACGTGGTATGAAAAAAAATGAAAATAAAAATCAGCCACAAAACATAGAAGACGAACAGTAAAATGAGTAAGTGGTATGAAAAAAAAAATAACAATAAAAAACTAAGTATACTCTGAATGCCTACAAGGTTTGAAAGAGAAAACAAATTTGAGATTCGCAGAAGTTACTAAAAAAAAAAAAAAAAAGCTATCAGCATGAATAAAACACGAAGGCAGCATAATTTAAGTCCTTCAGTACAAAGACGTCTTTTCGACTATTTTTACTGCCGCTGGACAACTTTTAATCTGTATAAAGCAAGTGCCTAAGTCCCTTCATTAGCACACTTTAAATGACGGGAGGAATGAATGAATGAGAAAATAAATTGGTAGAGATAAACAGAGAAGAGAAGGAAGGAGACTAAAGTGTAGAAATACGAGTTGCCGATGAAAGGGATAACGAGAATAAAGGAGACAGGTAAGATTAAAATACTAGAGGTCACCACTCCGTTCCCTCAGCCCTAATTGGTGAGGTGAAGGTGAATCTAGGTAGGGGCAGGATAGGCGATACGAGGTGAATAGAGAACCACACTGGCCTTGAGGGTGGTGTGTGTGTGTGTGTGTGTGTGTGTGTGTGTGTGTGTGTGTGTGTGTGTGTGTGTGTGTGTGTGAGAGAGAGAGAGAGAGAGAGAGAGAGAGAGAGAGATTCCTTACGTACAGAGTGACTGTCCAGTGCGTGCATGTGGTATGACAGAAAAAGTGATTATACATGGCCTTGTGTAAGTGATCCCGTGTGTTCTCACGTATGTACTTCTCTGTGTGCGCTGACGTAAATTCATTAATGCATTTGTGTCAAGAGGGCTCGTGTGTGTGTGTGTGTGTGTGTGTGTGTGTGTGTGTGTGTGTGTGTGTGTGTGTGTGTGTGTGTGTGTGTGTGTGTGGATGACGCAGCAAATTGTACACACACACACACACACACACACACACACACACACACTGACTCATCCACACCTACATATATAAGGTGCAGCAGAGCGGAGGTAGTTGTGAGTTATTTACAGGTATTTCATTACTGCAGGTGTCATGTATGCAGGTTCAAATCCTAGTCTAAACAGGGATGTGGAACTAAGACTTAACCCTTCACTACAGTTATGTTCTCTGTTTTAGTCTTCCTGTCTCCAGATGGTGTTATTTAACCTCGGGGAAACCTCTCGCAATATGGGGTTTCATGCAATCTCCACTAAACTTCTTCCCAAATGAAAATCTAAAGTAAAAAGTTAGGTAACTGTAAGACGAAGAAAATAACGTCCTTGGGTTGAATACTTAGTCCTGCATGACACTCACTAATTCCCCTCAATTAGCGATGGCCACGCAATCCCGTGTCCTGGCATGCGGGAGACATGTGGTGCGCAGTCTGATACAGCGACATAAGAACGACTGCATAGCCTCAGGGAAAGGACTGACTCGCCTATTAACACACCAGGGATATACTCACACGGACACCAGAAGGACCACTACACACAGTACATGGAGGGGGAAATAATATGAACTACCGCTCTCTCTCTCTCTCTCTCTCATAAAAGGAGTACTAGGCACACCCATACAAAGAAGCTACGCATCAACACACAAGGGTTCTCTACTGTACACACACACACACACACACACACACACACACACACACACACACACACACACACTGCCATAAAACGCTAATGGGTTCCTCCCTTCGCATCCTCATCACCCCCATTACCACCTCCTTCGCCCCCATATGCAGCCCACTAACGAACATCACCACCAATTCAACATCACCAACCTCATATTCCGTTTCGCAGTTCCTTTACGCAGTCAGAGAATTCAAAATATTCCTATGCTGTAAATCTGAACCACCCAATAATGTACACTGCCCATCATTCATTCAACGGAGACAACACATAACAATGATAACAACCCGGTGAAGCTGACTGGCTGTTTCCGTCCTCTAGTCAAATGAATCATGACAATGTTGAACTGAAAAATCTCCAGCCCTCTAAAACCACTACCTAACTGAAGTCAGCATATCCAGTTCGCAAAGGGATAACATCTGAGTTTTAGGGACGGTCAGATTTATAGACAAAAAGTTTCTCTCTCCCTCTGCCCCTATTCACCCAGCAGTACACTTGGGGACCTGGTTGTAAATGAGATTGTTGTGTGTCACAGTCAAAGGGGGAGATTGAACAAGTTGAATGGCCTATCTTATTGACCCTCGTGCAGTTGACTGGCATTACTATGAGCCGTCTTCCCACTTCCACTATCACTCACTCCATACCACCATCCACAACCACCTCTTCACTCACCTCCTAACACCACATCCTACCTCTGCCACCATCACCCTCGCTACAAACTCCATCACCCACGACTACAACCACCCCTTTACTATCTTTACCTCATCCCATCCTCGAGCAGCAAGGAAACCGCCGCCTTAACACCCAATAAGTACAATTTCAAGGTCGCCGCGTATTTACAGTTTGTCATTGTTTACGGGGCCAAGTGTGCGAGGGGTGACAAGGCGAGTCTGAGCCAACAACCGGAGTCTACAGGCTCATTAATCATTCTATCCCTCTACTGCCAAACGCATATTTTCTTGGCTAATTGCGGTGGCTTAAAAAAAATTACTCTTGTCTATTGGCTAAACTTTGCATGTACAACGTCAGGTCTGCTTAAATTAATCAATCCGTCCCTCTCTTTTCCCAATTTCCTATTACCACAACTAGACTACGAAAACAATATAAAGAAAAATAAAGTAAACAAGAGTTGCTCTTATACTCCAGGCACGCTGCGATGAAGTAACTACACATAATGATCTACGCAGAAAATTAGGTGCGTAAGGCTTCAGCTAATTAGAACGCCAGAAGTTCGCTCATTTAGTGTACTTCAGCTTAACTTAGTGGGAAGTACAGATGAAACAGCTATTCTGGGAGTCATGAATGGCATGGCATTTATGACGCAAGAAGTTGATACAGACCCCAAATACCAAGGGAGGGTGAAGTGGTGTGTGTGTGTGTGTGTGTGTGTGTGTGTGTGTGTGTGTGTGTGTGTGTGTGTGTGTGTGTGTGTGTGTGTGTGTGTGTGTGTGTGTGTGTGTGTGTGTGTGTGTGTGTGTGTGTGTGTGTGTGTGTGTGTGTGTGTGTGTGTGTGTGTGTGTGTGTGTGTGTGTGTGTGTGTGTGTGTGTGTGTGTGTGTGTGTGTGTGTGTGTGTGTGTGTGTGTGTGTGTGTGTGTGTGTGTGTGTGTGTGTGTGTGTGTGTGTGTGTGTGTGTGTGTGTGTGTGTGTGTGTGTGTGTGTGTGTGTGTGTGTGTGTGTGTGTGTGTGTGTGTGTGTGTGTGTGTGTGTGTGTGTGTGTGTGTGTGTGTGTGTGTGTGTGTGTGTGTGTGTACTCTAGAAAATATTGACACTTGGCTGAAAGTGTTGGAGTCATGGTGCAGAATTTATGAAGCAAATACAAGACTTAGGAAGCATCAGTCGAGGTTACCAAAGCCTTCACACGTCTGGCGGTGTCCAACTCGTAGAGCGAAATTTTAACCATCCGGCCATCCATTTATACACCATACAGTCCTGTGTTGCTGCAGCATGAGAGTACGGACCCGGGTTATGGCTAATCAGTTCAGAAATTCGAGGTGTGTGATCAGTCTCCCGGCCATGAGCGGCATTATGAGAGCAATAAACCCTAAATAACCCTGATTTAATCCCTTATGGGCAAAATCCGGCTGCAACGCCTAAAACCAATAGTTCACCAGGTGTCTGTTTTTCTCTCTCTCTCTTCTTTTTAGTTTTCTATTACCACCCACCATAGTAAATGGATGCTTAGGTATAGTTTGTCATTCAGTGTAGAGTTACCTAAAAACAACACTATATTCTGTGCGTGGATGATGGCACCTTCCTTCTACAGCTTGAATAAAGTGATTACTACTGCCAGATACCTTTGTTTTTTGACTAAGTTTAAAGAGTTTGTACAGGAACTACCCACTCCTACTGTCCCAAGGTAGTATGAATATATAACCTCCAGTAGTTCATACATAAACACGTAGCTTTTTCTTACACAGCCTTGATCTCTGTGTATATATATAATTCACCTCTACCATATAAAGGACGCAAGAAAAATTACTGTAGAAGAAGACTGCCACACCGTGCACAGACCTGCCACATCTCACACACTGCCACATCTCACACACTGCCACACATCCCTATCACTTACTGATTTTTCTAACGTCTGCGTATCAAAGAATATAACTACTGCCGTTCATCTAAATCTTGCACAACACCTGCTTCTTATCAAATCTCCTCTATATCGCTCAATCATAAATTATCAGTCCCTCGGCCACTTCAAGCCTCCCTAACTGTTCCCTTCCCAGAATCACAAGTACAAGGAAGGACTCAAAATAGATTCTCAAAATCCATATCAAGGTTTTAAATCTTCGCTAAGTATTAGTTGTAGTTGTGCTCGCCGCTAGTGACTCTCTCTCTCTCTCTCCCTCTCTCTCTCTATTATATATAATATTCATAAAAAATATATATACATATCTGTAAATATATAATTTATATATACATCTATCTATCTATATATATGTAATACATGGATAGATATATATGATAAAGTATACTATATAAAATATAATATATATAAATTATTTATCTATCTTTATATCTATCTATCTATCTATCTATATATATATGGTCAACAGTGACTGGGTAAAATACTTGGACAGTTAAAGTCTTCGTCACCATAGCAGTTTCGGCGACGGCTTGCATAAACCCATCATTAACGTAACCCTACCCAAAAGCTCCACCAACGTTGTAAAGAAACTGTCAATTATTGACGAGCAATGATGAAAGAACCTCTCTCTCTCATATATATATATATATATATATATATATATAGAGAGAGAGAGAGAGAGAGAGAGAGAGAGAGAGAGAGAGAGAGAGAGAATTACATATCACAAATATCTCATTAAAAATGTTGTACTGATGAGAGAAAGCTAATACGAATCTCTCCTAAATTGCAAAATATCGTCGCATGAATAAAAAATGAATAATCCCTGTACTTCACGAGGCACTTAACATAACAACGCCAGAGTTCCGACAGCGCTGTAAAAACGTTCGAGACACCAAAATGAGAGTAAGACGAAGAGATTAGCACAAATATATATGGGGAGAGGGCATCAAGGACTCTGATATACACGACTTTGGCTTACGCGATGAGGTGGGGGAGGGGGGCGAGATGGGGATCCTTGGGCGTCAGTCATTAGGTAGGCGGATTTCGGGTAGCCCCACCCACCACGCCCATTGTTTCTACCTGCGCCATGTTGCCCTGTCACCCCACCCCGCTCCCAATCCCCTAAGATTCCCCTCTACCCTATACCTTCCTCCCCCACTAAACACTAAACTTTCACCACCACATCCCTTCAATCCGATAGAGTCCTTCAATGCGCCACCATCATAAGCTTTAATCAACTTGTGGGTGGCTTCTTGGGGTGAAAGAGCTGGTGATGGATATGTTTACCCTCTCCAATTCAAAGTCTCTCCCAGGCTACAAAAAATCGTCTGCAAGAGTAATTAATAACCGTCCTGAAGGCGTTCAATCCCCTTACCCTTATCCACTACAGTATTTCTGATCTCGTTGTCCTCTTTTGTTATCGCTTATCGTTCCTTCGTTTTTACATCACCTACCTTTATCCTTCGTCCCACGTCTCCTCCTTTCGACTAATCTCAGATGCTTTAGTTCAGCTGAAAAGAGACGACCTCAGACTAGAGGAATTAAGCTTTCTGTATTTTCCCCCTTCCATATTCCACGCTTGTCTTGTCTCATGATCTCTTCTGTTCTTCATTTTTCTGTTTAGCCTTTCTTAAATTAACTGAATATAATTTTCCTTATATTAAAATCAGCGTCGCCTCCCTTCTCTTCCACACACACTGTTTCTTCTGCACACTGACTCCTTCCTCCTGTCACTCCTCCTTTCCTTGTTCTCCCTCACATGTTTTGATTCTTCTTCTTCACAGTCTCCTCCCTCCTATTTTGCACCATCCCTCGTATCTTAATCTTTTTTGCTCCCTCTTACGCCCATCGTCCCCCCTTCCCCCCTCATCCAATTTCCCCTCCCACGTCGTCTCTCTCCCACATTCTCACCCGCCGCGCACCGTCCTTATTCAGCCATGCTAAATATACACAAGGCCTAACACACCATAAAGAACGGCCGCTATAAAATCCAAGGAGTCTGTCACGAGCTCAGTATATCTAGTCTGGAAAACTCTACAGCTCGGGGACTTTTTTTCTTTTTTTTTATTCGTTAACGCAAGACAACGTTAAACTTAGAAGACTCCCTTTGTAATGATGGGATTACTGAAGGCTGCATCTAACCCCTCCAGTACGGAAAGTCTACCGCAGCTAAATAAAAGGTGTTAATCATCTCAGAAAAGTTCGCGAAACGTGTGAAATAATTCCTAACGCCTACTGTACGGATTGCGTTTACGAGTGCTCTGTTTTTCACAAGGCCGTCTTTTTTTTTACATAGTTTTATTACTCTTAGTACAGGTATTCTTGATCATTTCAGAGACGAGGTTCTATATTTCATACTGGCCAAAAGCCTGACAACTGTACAGCCCAGGAGTGCCTTCCTTGCAAAGTTCTGTAACACTTTTTCCCGCACGCACGAATTAATTTCTGCCCAGTGAAATATCTGTGTCAGCCCCATCTTGGTTCCACACTTCTTCAGGCCAGTCGTAAACTTTATCCTGTTGCTGACGGGGCGGGGGTGCACGGAGCCGCCAAGGGACAGTAGCCACGCCCCTGGGACACGCTCAGTCCTCTCCCTCTCCAGCAAGGGTTCAGGGTCGGCACTTCATCAAGGAGGCCCGTTAGTAGCGAGGGCGTTACCCGTGTATTAGTATCACCCCCACTAACCCCCCCTCCCCTTCCCTTACAGAACCGATCTCCCCCTCCTCAAACCCCACGAATACCATTTCTCTCATTCCCTATCGCCCCTTTTGATATTCCTCATCCTCCTACCATTATCATAATTTCTGTCTCCACTCCGGCACACCTCACCCCTGGCACCCCTTACCCTTCCATTCCTCACCCTCCATCGCTCATCCCGACAGGAAAAGTCATCGTACTTAGAGTTTTATGAGTTAAGCGTGCTAATACACGTCCTATTTATATGTCAGGGATGAGTTCCAACACATCACAAATTTTTTCATGCAGCCGTGTACTGTAAATCGGGAAAAACTTGGTAAATCAGCCTTATAGGTAGCAATGGAATCTTAATAGGCAGTCTTTTCATACAGTACTTTGGGCCAATTTGAAAAGAAAATACATAAAGGGGTAACTTATACCCAAGACTTACAGATGTTGAAGCAAAAATAGGACAATAATTCTCACTGCTTGGTCCTGGCATAGCACCACGGCCTCATTTCAGCGCCGTTACAAATCCGTGTCCTTGTTTACGCTGACAAGTGACATCTGGTGGTGGGCGGGGGGTAACGATGGCATTATCTCTGTGGTTTTCTGGACCACGACAGCAACACAACACAACACTCAGCAACGCACACTTAAATCTTTGGACTTTACCTGTTTCAAATTTCTCCTGGCTGAACAAATCATCTTGGTTCTTCTATCTATCCATCTACCTACTGCCAGACGCTGCATCCCGTGAGGGGAGGCCTCAATAAAAAAATAAAACCCACAGGCGTTTCTGCTTCAACTCAGGGACGGCTCCTCTTCCCACAATAAAACACCATCCCTTCCACACACTCGCACTTTATCTCGTCACTTCGTTCTCGCTCTTTCTCTCCTCTCCCCCTCCTCCACCACCCAACCACTTTACATTTACAGTCTGAATGAATAACCAACAACTAAGTCCAAATGAAAATGGATAAACAGCAAGGATTAAAAACTGAATGAAGTATGAGAAATAACGAGGTTCAAAAGACCAGCAATATATATAATAACAAAAATCAAGGAAGATACCTACCTACCTATTTATCTATAAATGTGTGTGTGTGTGTGTGTGTGTGTGTGTGTGTGTGTGTGTGTGTGTGAGAGAGAGAGAGAGAGAAACTTCGCAGACACTCGAGTTGGACGCACCCTTGCAGTAAGTCGGACGTGACGGCCCCCGGGACACGAACTGCTCTTTCCCAAGCTCAAGTTCCGCCTTCACAAATTTACAGGTTCCGTACATTTCCTAACGCAACCCCTTCACCACGAGACGTCCTTCCTTTGACCCCTTCTGTCTAAGTACGTACTTTATACTACTGTACATTCCATCTACTGTTACATGATTTCATATAGTTTTGAAGACTTTTCAGACTGATGGGTTACTCTTCATTATTCTACCCACTAAAAGGTGTTTCCTTCGTTGAATATAATCGTCCGTTGGCAACAAAGAATAAAGTAAACTAAGACGCTATAATAGGACTTGGATTAATAAAGTAAGGAACCGCAGAACCTGGTGATATAAAGAAATTTTATAATACCTTTGGAAGGTACAAAGATTATTGGGTAACTTAGGCACGACGCTGTAGCAAACCATACGGCAAGTATAGCCAATCAGTCAACTCATTCAAACTGAGCACGTCTCATTGTATTCTTGCTACACCCAGACAATTCTACTAACTTAAGAAGGGCCTCTATTAGTGAAAGGCTTAATGAAAGGTATAGCTAACATCTCCAGACTGTTAATCTCCTAACCTGAAAAATCGTCAGGAGACGGCAAGAACAAATTACCGAAGGTGTCCTCGTACAGATGGGGTTATTTAAAGTCTTAGCAAGTAGCACTGTATTCGGAAAAAAAAAAATAGACAGCATATGCTTTTCATTCTCACGGTGTATCCATTCTTATTATTACTATTATTATTAATTATAGTTTCTGAATCCCATCTACTTGCCCAATATAAAAAAGTGACATACGGGTTAGGTTGTTAGTGGATCCTACCCAATACATTGATAGTGGTGGGAGTAAGGTTAAAAGGACGATGATGATGGCAAATTTTAGGCTCGAGGACATCACGTCAATTACACGTTATATAAAGATTGTATGGGACGGCAGGAAAACAATACCCGGGACTCTGATCATGAATGGAACAGATATATCATGGCAACAGGTTTCTTCACCTAGGGCGTAGTCGGTTTTAGCTTAAGTGGTCTGTGTGGGTTTGTGTGGATGTGGGTGTAGGTGGTGGTTCTGTGTGTGAGGTGTGGGGGGGTGAGAGGAGTGGTGTGGCGGTGCGATGTGGTGTACAGTAGTGTAAACGGTGAATGGGGTGTGAGTGGTGGTAGTGTGGATGCTGATGTGGGAGGTGGTGTAGATGAGAATTGCGGATGTAGGTGGTAATGTGGTGGTGGTGCTTATATGAATGATGGTGTGAAGTGACACGGGTAGGATGAGACGAATGGGTGTAGGTGTGGGTGTTTTGTTTGTATTTGTAGGCGTGGATGCTTGTGGGTGGGAATGTGGCTGTGGGAGACTGAGTGGGAGTGTGTCTGTGGATGTGGGCGTAAGGCGACAGAGGTGAGAACAGAGGAGTGTGTGGAGGTGTGGGTGTGGGTGGTGGTGTGGTTGTGGAGATAGAGGGGATAAGAGAAGAGTCGTGTGGGGGGAGGGGGTGTTGAGGAGACAGGGGTGAGAACAGAGGAGTGGGCGGGGGTGTGGGTGTTGGTGATGGCGTGAGGGCTGTTGCAACATCAGGGAGGGGCGGGGTGGTCTTAGCAGCTCCCGCCTTTACGCTTATTCTCCACCCGAGTCTTCACACAACCCGCCTATACATAATTACCACAACTAAACCCAGACAGTGCCATACATTACACTTCTTCACACGACCCACCAATGTTTATCTATCCATCTGTCTGCCTATCTATCTATCTGATCTCATCTATAGCCTTAACCTCAGAGGGGTGGCCACGACAAACCATTTCAACCGACACGCTTACACACAACACTGCTTTGTTGAGGCGACTTTTACGTATTACACCTCTGTATCCAACTGTACCTTACTGAGACACATTATCTTGATACAGAAAATTTATAATAAACAACACGGGGAATTATCAAGGTACAAGCGCAACACATCGCAAAGAAAATAGGTGTAACAAAGACTATCAAATCATTTACAACAGAACCCTAAATATTTCCAGCCTAGCAACGCGGTGGGCCAGCCAGGCACTCCAATCCCACCCCGCTAATGGCGCTCATCTAAACATACCATAAAAAGCGAATGTTTTGCCGATAAGACCTCTATTAATAACCACTCCCCCCGCAGGAAGAAAGGCAGGAGCTCCTCGTCCCCGCCATTACAGATTCCAGCCACGCCATTCACCCCTCCAAACACTTAACCCCTTCAAACCGGGTAACGTGTGTGTGTGTGTGTGTGTGTGTGTGTGTGTGTGTGTGTGTGTGTGTGTGTGTGTGTGTGTGTGTGTGTGTGTGTGTGTGTGTGTGTGTGTGTGTGTGTGTGTGTGTGTGTGTGTGTGTGTGTGTGTGTGTGTGTGTGTGTGTGTGTGTGTGTGTGTGTGTGTGTGTGTGTGTGTGTGTGTGTGTGTGTGTGTGTGTGTGTGTGTGTGTGTGTGTGTGTGTGTGTGTGTGTGTGTGTGTGTGTGTGTGTGTGTGTGTGTGTGTGTGTGTGTGTGTGTGTGTGTGTGTGTTTGTGTGTGTGTGTGTGTGTGTGTGTGTGTGTGTGTGTGTGTGTGTGTGTGTGTGTGTGTGTGTGTGTGTGTGTGTGTGTGTGTGTGTGTGTGTGTGTGTGTGTGTGGTGTGTGTGTGTGTGTGTGTGTGTGTGTGTGTGTGTGTGTGTGTGTGTGTGTGTGTGTGTGTGTGTGTGTGTGTGTGTGTGTGTGTGTGTGTGTGTGTGTGTGTGTGTGTGTGTGTGTGTGTGTGTGTGTGTGTATCTTACTGCCACCAAACGATTTTATTTCACTTAAGAAAGGCAAGTTATATAAAAGGCGAATATTAAGGCTGCACCAAACTCTTCAAGTTCAAGAAGTCTTCAGTACGTAGCAATTACACTTAGTTTGGGAAAGGCCTCGCATACTGAAGGGGTTTATCAGGGTTAAATCTAACGCCTGAAGTAAATAAAGTCCTCTATCCCAAGCTGAACAAAATCGTCCGCAGCTGGTAAGAATGAGATGAGTGATGTCCGTGGGGTGAGTGGGTTTAAATATTCCTTCTCAGGTATTTCTCCCTCCAGCCACTTAAGCGTCAGCCGGTGTCCCTTGACCGCAGCATAAAGTGGCCTGAGATAACTTGGCCAGGGCCGGGGTGAGTCAGCTGGAGTATGGGGGCCACCGTCTCGGCTAACTCACGCTGCCTTCACTTCTCTCACTTGAAAACAGTACATGATTAATTTACTTTGCCTCTTAAACTTTATCATTCTTACACTACCATCTTTAACTTCTGCCATTTCCTGACTACTATCTAAACGTTCTGTCTACCGTCAAGCGAATTTGGAAAGACTGAATTACCTACTGTATACGATCATCTTTTATATATTCTCCTGGCTAATGACGGTCAACTTTATTCAGCTTCGGAAGGAACTCTCTGAGCAAATTTGTTAACCAATAGAGTACTTTGAACCAATCAGTTGTTTCGGCGTAAAGAAAGACTACTGTATTTCACACAGGTAATGGACCCTGCCAACATCACAGTAGTTAAAGTACTTCCACCCACAGCACCTCCTCAGCATCTTTAATACACTGCCAACCACGATATCATGAATATCTAATGCTGCCCTGGTGGAACTCTTCCCTAAATAGCTTTCCTCCTTTTAACTCTCAGGCTCCTATGACTTAGTCGTTTAAAATCGTATGGAGTTCGCTGGAATAGAATACTAGGGCTGTCCTAACAGAGAGACGGCTAACAATGAATAAATAAACTATCACGATACTAGGATCCTCTCTGCTGAATGAAATCCTTTGGGGTTATTAGGAAAAGATGGGGTTATTAGGAAAAGAATAAGAGTTATTTCAAACCTAAGAACACTGCCGTTAAACTGAACGTGCTATTTTTTTAATATAATCAGAGAATCATTTACACACAACAGAATGCTCTCCATATAACGTTTTATGTTTATTATGGGTTAGGCTGATGATTTTCCTTCATCAGCTAAATACTTTTTGCAAACCTCAATCTTCAGAGCCAGAAACGACCAAGGCGTGCTGATTTGTCCACGCAAGAGCACTGTTTCCTCTCAAAACACTGCTACGCACGCCTCCTGTTGCAACGTTACCTTAGTATGGGTTCAAGGATACGGGGGGAGACGCAGGTGTATTGGTAAGAACATCCAGCCCACAAAAGGAAGATCTCACGCTCGATTTTAGAGCCGGCAATACTCTATGACAAATTGTTTCACCCTCATCGCCGTTCACCCAGGACTACATTTTGGGGACCTGGATGTAAAATCAACAGCTACATGTGCTATATTAAGGGAAGACTAAGACTCGGCTAAAAACGTCTGTCTGCATTATAGCCATTCATCACAGACTGTTTCTTCTTCTTCTTCAAGGATATTTCGATTTTCCCTCGCTATTAATATCTAAGAATATTGTAAAGGCTTTTATCTACTTACAAACTTGTCCCAGTGTTCATATGTATAGGTAATATAAAAGTGTTGCAATTCAGTTCCCCAAATTATAATCTTAAAATAATGCAACCGCTTTTATCTACTGATCATCACTATCTAATCAGCTGTACTTTATATGAAACACACACACACACACACACACACACACACACACACACACACACACACACACACACACACACACACACACACACACACACACACACACACCACCTTCACTTTCGCAAGGGATGGAAAGGGAGGGGAATGGATCAGATGAGTGTGCAAGATGATGATAATCTGGAAGCCTTTGCCATTTTTTATTATCAGCAGACGATAATTTAGGTCCCATTATCATCACAGGAAAAAAATCCATTCCTATTCTTTTATGGAATATGAAAGTATGAAAAAAACAAATCGAGCATACACTTCACAAAAATATTATGACTTCTGTGACACACACACACACACACACACACACACACACACACACACACACACACAGGTGGTGGCGTGGCGTGGCAGGTGTGTGATATGTGTTTGTCAGGTGTGTTGACTTAGGACCCTCAATCCCTCTCAAAAAGATGACTCGTTCCTATTATTTTCTTGTCACCCCTAAAAAATTTATTCGCGTGAAAGAGACCTCGTTAGCTCCATTACTACTACGCTTTTTTTTTTTTTCTTGCTATTCCCAGTCGATTACATTCGGTCGTATTAATGACTGGGATAGGTGGGTTGGTAGAGAATCTTCCTCAGAGATTTAGTTAACATACGGTACTGCATTTCAACACTATAGTATGTTATCTCTATCATTTTAATATCGTTACAGCTTTCAACAGTAACATGCAAAAGTCGTTCGAGTGTTGTCTGCAAAACAAATATCTAAGGAAGAGGCGTTACATGTTCCTCTGACAGAAATATGGCCTCAAGAGACAGCTGTCACGGTGACGGGGCCAAAAAGAACTTCCATGGCCATTCCACATGATAATGTTTAATATTATTTCTTCTTGCTGTTGCCAGACGATTTTATGGATAGATTTCTTATTGACAGGATTAGTAATTATCTTCCCGGTGATTTATTTTGCGTACACCATCATCACCAATATCCTCACCACCGTCACCATCATCCTCACCATCACCACCAACACCCTCACTATCACTATCACTATCACCACCATCACCACCACCGTCATCCTCTCGGCATACCCTATTTCCCACTATTACATCAGGAGTGGGCAGGATCTGGAGAGTGTTGAAGCAAAACACAAGAAAGTTCTCCACAAATTCCCTCTACCTTTACTTGAAGAGCAGGCGCTAGAAACAGGAGCAGAAAAGGCAGGAGTAAGGGAAATAACACTGCCGAGTACCTTCCTAACAATCGTCTTTATGATTAGTTTCTACAATGCACTTATAAATTGGCGGAGTTAACCCTCTCCTCCTTGTGCCATTTCCAAGGCAATACTCTGGGTAACTCCATACAATTTTATTCAGTAGAAGGCTAGGTGATGGAGGCTGTGTGTGTGTGTGTGTTAATACCGTCTCTATTAACCTCCTCAAAGTCAATGCATCTCCCACATTCTATCCCAGCTTGGCTCAAACGAATTTAGTCAGTTGTACCGTAAGGGAGCATAAGAACACGAGTGTGAATGTAAGCCACAAAAGCAACAACTGCCGATATTCAAGCTTCGTCCCTCCCAGCGTTCCGGAATGCGGCGAGAAAATCCAACTACATCCCACACTACACTCAAGTCACGTTTCAGTTTGAGAAAGGGGACGTCAAGCCGCACAATCAACGCGTTAGCCCTGCGTGAGGCTGCGTTTGCGTCGAAATATATAAAAATAAATGCGTCAAGCCAAGCACGAGGCGTCCTGTGCCCGGCACGAAATTCCACATGCGTCGTGATTTGCGGTGCGGAAGCGTCAAGGTGTACGATCCTGAGGACTTACGCATTTGTCGTAACTCGTGACAGGGACAAGGTAAGCTCCCACCTCCATCCTCACACTGACCCTTCAGTAGGATGATGTCTGTTTTGTTTGTAAGACGATTCTGTTTGTTTTGAGAGCGAGGGTCGTACTGAAGGGCTGAAACATGGGTTCCCGACTTAGGGTCTATGGACTCCCAAGGAATCCTTGGCAGCATTTCAGTGGGTCTATGGAGCGCTAGTAATGGAAAATCTTGATTAACTTCTCCCCATCGTAACCAATTTTGTTCTTAAATTATTAGCGTTAATATTATTTAAGCTAGTAAGCTAATGATCTGTGAAGTGAATATATGAATGACATTTTTGATGACGCTAAACATTAATCAGATCAAAAATTTGCGTACCTATAGTCAGAATCTGAAATGAACTGAGGGGCGCGGTTTATTCATATGATCACAGCCATTTGTTATTCACAATAAATATAGCACGTTTGGGGAAAAAATGTAGGGGTCACAAGGGTCATGAGCGTTTCACTAACAAGGATCTTGAGGATTCCATCAAAGGCAATGAATTAAAAAAAAAAAAAAGTTGGGAATAATTAGTCAGACACAATGTTCATAAACCCCTTCTCTGCAATCACGTCTTAATTCTGCAATGGTACCGTCTGAGGAGCATATTCTGTTAAAACTATCTGCAATAGTTTACGAAGTGGTTAGCATTGGCGGAGACGAGGTAGGCTGATCCCACGGTGTTCCCTTGCAAGAGCCGGGCGAGGAGGCGGATCTGGGATACAGACGAGTCGGAAAAAAATGAATCAATTATACCCTGAGTGTGGTGGCGCCTTTATGAACTGGTTATGCAGATAGAAGGGCGGAAAAAGAAGGTTTGCACGTGTAGCTCTCATTACAGTTGCGGACATCATCCCTTTATACCATTCAGCTCAACAACATACTCTTTATTTATTCACATGCATTTTTTCCTTTATCTCCGGACGACCCTACTCAGAATGGATAGCTTTAGATTTTGAAGGATTACATACAACCCTCACTAACCTCTTCAGTACGTGAGGTCACATTCTTCTTGTGGTAAAAAAAAAAAAAAAAAAAAAAAAAAAAAAAAAGTCCTGGAAGTGATGGGGTTAAACCTCTGGAGTTCCAAACTGAAATGACATTTCAGTTCACGTGCTTATGCGTGGCTAACATTATAATAGGCATGTGCTTAAATGCTCTACTTCTGTGCTTTCTCTGTCTCTGATCCTACCGCACCCCTTTTCCTAGGTGAGAATTAAGGTTGGAATGATTAATGCTGATCAAGTTTAGTAATTTCACTTGGTTCTGACACGGTTTCAAGATTGTTTAAGGGAACTACCTGTACTAACCGCAGATACACATACTTCATGTGATAAAAGCATCAGGACTACTAGAAACAGCACACCGATTGAATGATTACGATACCTGATCACACAAGGGTACCACAACCTCTTTACTCTTCCTAGTGTCATCTCTTAGAACACTGCTTGCAGTAGCAATACTGGCATCATACACTACCTGCATAATTAGCAACACCATTCACGAACCACTGTAACAAGTACATCACACATTCCAATAGACGGTCTTACCATCTCAGTATCTTTATTTTATGCCTAGCTCTCTGGACAAAGCGTCAGATGCCCATTCCATGGTTCAGCAGCCAATCTAAGACATCAAATGAGGTCTGGTCCCCTGCAACTGTACCTGGCACTTGGGCACCAGTACCCACTACGTGTACTGTGACACGCGACACGCCAAGAATATCACAATCAGATCTGATGTTATGGTGTTTTGTTCTATGGGTAACCACTTGTAATAACTTCACCACCACACCTCTCGTCCTCAGTGAATGGGAGTCCACTAATGTGAATAAAATCCTCTGGCAGTAAAAAATTATACTGTATATCTATCTATATCTATCTATCTATCCATCTATATTATATATATATCTATATATATCTATATCTATCTATCTATCTATCTATCTATATTATCTATCTATCTATATTATCTATCTATCTATATCTATCTATCTATCTATATATATATATATATATATATATATATATATATATATATATATATATATATATACCACGTTCTGCAAGGCTTATTGGAAACTACAGAAAGGCTAAACTTCAAGAGAACAAAAAGCCACTTCCAAGTTGAATAAAACTGTCTGGCAATAAGAAAATTATCACGTCCTACTGAAGTAAAGGAACAAAATAACTTTGCATCAGACACTGGCAACACTTTACGACATACTTAAAGTCAAAGCAATACCTAAATATTTATTCTTCTCTTACACTGACAGTTTCTGCTGATTCTCAGCCGTAGGTTCTTTCATTTTTGTATAAATAAATGAAAATGTGTTTATTATACTTCTACACAAAATGGCAACATGACTTTTAAACAGCAGCCGTCCAATAAATCCCTATCTCAAGTACCACACACAAGTACCACCACAACCACCAACACTGCAGCTCTCACACGTCAGCACAACTTATTAACGTTACATACATAACAACAAAGCGCCCTTCATCATCATCATCATCAACGTTTTACAACATTGCAACGATCACTATATTCTATGACAATTTAGAACAGCATCATAATTACCAACACTTCTACCAAACCAACCAACATGACTACCACCAATATTACTACCACATCACCACACCCACCACCACCACATCTACCAACAAAACTACCACACCTAACAACATTACTACTACCAACCACCATACCTCCCACCATCACTACCACCAGGCCTACCATCATCACGACCGAAAAACATACACCTACCAGTATCACCACAAGACCAACAAACATTACCACCACCTCAGTTACCACCACACCTACCACCATCACTATCACCACACCTACCACCATCACTATCACCACACCTACCACCATCACTATCACCACACCTACCACCATCACTATCACCACACCTACCACCATCACTATCACCACATCTACCACCATCACTATCACCACACCTACCAACATTACCACAATCACCAGGATCCCGAGCGCTGGGTCAGAAGGGCGGAATGTATACAGGGAGGGGTGGTCTTCCTGCCTCGCCCAACCAGGCAGGCAGGCAGGGTGAGGCAGGGGTGTGGCAGGGGCGTAGACACCAACACTCAAGGTGACTCAACGCTAGACACACACACACACACACACACACACACACACACACACACACAGGCAACACAAACATATCAATGCTTTCATAAATGCATAAAAACACTGACACACACATTCAGGATATACACAGTGCAAGAAACTGTGCAGGAGACAGAAGGTGGGGCAGTGTGTGCGTGTGTATGTGTGGGGGGGGGGGTCCTTATATGGTATGGTATTATAAGGAGTGGCAATATGAAATGGGTGAAATGTGGTAGTATGTGGTCTATTACTGTGAGGTGGGGCTGTGTGATGTTATTAGGTAGCTCAATATGGTGCATGGCATAAGGTGCGTATGTGATGTGACAATGTGATGTGTGCTGTGTTAAGTGTGAAAGTGTTGTGCGTCGTTGTGCAAGGTGTGGCACAGTGAGGTGGTTTATATGTACATTTTGCCCGGTTTTCAAGGCGGAGCTATGCAGTGTCATCTAATGCAAACTCCCTCCCCCCTTTCTCTCTCTCTCTCTCTCTCTCTCTCTCACACACACACACACACACACACACACACACACACACACACACACACACACACAGGGACAAAACAAATCTTCACATACGCCGACAGCCACTCCCAAGTCTTGCAATATATGTAAATGAAAAATATCGCCGTTTAAACTGGCTTCACCAATAACATCGCCCTCTTTAATTTATCCGAAACCGGTGACTGGCCATAAATATCGAAATATGTAGTCAAACTGAAGCTTTCTTTTTTCTCTATGTGTTTGTAGGCGTCTCAGTTCTGTTTGTTCAGGCAGTGTGTGTGTGTGTGTGTGTGTGTGTGTGTGTGTGTGTGTGTGTGTGTGTGTGTGTGTGTGTGTGTGTGTGTGTGTGTGTGTGTGTGTGTGTGTGTGTGTGTGTGTGTGTGTGTGTGTGTGTGTGTGTGTGTGTGTGTGTGTGTGTGTGTGTGTGTGTGTGTGTGTACAACTCACGCAACCCCTGTCCTTCAGCCCAATGTAAATAATCATAATATACGAAGCTAGAACACACAACAGTGACAAGTATTATTTTGACCTCTTCAGTCCAACAGTCTATTTTCTATTTTATCTCGCTATCTTAAAACAACTGCATGACCACTTCAAGGGTGTTCTGCTAAACCGACTAAAACCCTCTGGAGTTAGCAGGCATGCACACAGACGACTGCCTCTGGGTGATGGTAGTTCATCATCCTAGCAAAAATACACTCAACAAACACCATAGCATTACAATTTATATAACTATTAATGTAAGCCAACGAATTCTTGCCATTGCTAGTATCGTAATCGTATTTCCCAATATTATAAGTTAGGTAGAAGTGGGGGTGGGGAAGAAGGGGGAAAAAAAAAAAAGAGGAGGAAAGAAAACACATGTTGGAAAAAAGGTAGAGGTGGGGCTGGGCGACCAGGGAAAAAAAAAAAAAAAAAAAAAAAAAACGAAAGAAAACACGTGTTGAAAAAAACTATCATCACAGCATCCAGTTCAATGGGACACTCAACCATTAATTCATCTTGCAAGCAACAAAATCTTACACACAAAAACAAACTGATGATTTACACGTACGAACTCGATAATGCAATATACGAATAATTTCGAGGAGGAAAATGGATGAAAAGATAAGGAGAAGCATATGATGAAATGTTGTCAGCATATAGAGGCAAGAACACTGACGGACAAGGATGATGGAAATGACAACAGAATAAGAGCAAAATGGTTCTCATCAATGTTAGACGTGGCAGAAACAGCAAAAAGACACCGATGCTTAGAGTTATAGAGCCACAGGAAGCAAGAAACAAAAATCTGAGTGAGGAGTGTGATAAAAGATCTGATGTTATGAGTTGGCAGATGCAACGGGAGTCTAGTGTGTATAAAGGCACTGGACAATAGGAGCGGGTTGGACCTTAGCTGTCTCTTTCTGTGTGTGCGGGCGCCTGTGTGTGCTCCTCTCTACACACTCCTGGCTTACCCGTCCTCGCAGTACACTACGACTACTACGCTTAATGCAAATCCAGGCACAACAAACACGTTCTCTTGTCACACTACCAGGAGACGGCTGGGTCATACGAAGTCCATCTCTGACCATTCATGAGACTGGAACAGATCTTCCACATAAAAGTAAAGAGTTTAGTGAAGAATATATTAAACCTCTACAATCTTAAGTATAATAAAGAAAACGTTCCAACCCACCCTCCCAGCTTCCCTTTTAGGTTAGAGGTGGGGAAGGAGGGAGAGGGGGTGGAGGAGAAAGGGGGGACGAGGCCCACTGTCAGCAAACAAAAAGTAAACACTGACGGAGGGCGGGAGGAAGGGACAGATGGAGGGATGGAGGAGGCAGGGAGGGAAGGAGTACGAACCGAAGCAAACAACAACACACCTACTGGTCCTTTCCGAACCGTTTATTAAAGAATAGGAAGAACTATAATACAGGAAGAGGGAGGGAGGAATGAAGAGGGGGAAGGAGAAAGGAGAGGGGGAAGGAAGAGGGAGAAGGAGAAAAGAGAGGAGGAAGACAGAGAGGAATACGGGGGAGAAAGAGGAAAGAGACCGAGAGGAACAAAAGGAACGAAGACGAGAGGAAGAGGGGGGAAGAAAGAAAGGGGGGAAGGGGAAGAAAGAAAGGGGGGAAGGGGAAGATGAGAGAGGGGGAAGAAGAGCGGGAGGGTAGACGGAAGAAAGAAAGGGAGGAGGGAGAAAGAGAAAGGGGGGGAAGGAGGGAGAAAGAAGGACGGGGAAGGAGGGAGAAAGGAAAAGAGGGAAGGAGGGAGAAAGGAAAAGGGGGAAGGAGGGAGAAAGGAAAAGGGGGAAGGAGGGAAGAGGAATGACAGGGGGGGGGTCGCTGTGGTGGCCTCCCAGGTTGTGTTGACTCAGTCACACGGTCAACAAGACAGAGGGAGCGGAGGGGGGAGGGGGGAGGAGAAGGGAGGGAGGGAAGAAAGAGAGAAGGAAAAGCGGGCGATGGAGGGTATGGAAGAGGGAGAAAGAGAGAGGTAGCTGGAAATGAAGAGAACAAGAAAGATGAGGGTGTAAGGGAGGAAATAGAAGAGGGAGAAGATGAGAACTGGGAAGGAAGGGGGAGGAGGGGGAAAGAGGATAGGAAGGTAAAAAGTGTGAAAGAGAGGACAAAGAAAATAGTAGGGAAGGAGAGGGAGACAAAAAAAGAAAAAAAGAAAGAAATAAAGACAGTGGAGGCGCAAGAGGTAAAAGAATGAAACGGACGTGAAGGGATAGAAGCTGTGGATGCAAAAGGAATGGAGGACATGCCGCGGGATGAGTGGAATGGGATGGAGCAGGAAAGAAATGAAGGAGAATGAAGGAGTTTGAATCAGAAGGGCGTGGAAGGATGAGAAGGTCCAAAGAATGTAAAACGTGGAAGAAAAAACTGTTGAAAGTATACGGCACAGACAGGACAGTGGAATGAGGTGGAGTTGGAAGGAAATGGAAAAATGTCCGTGGAGTGGAAGGATGGAAGGGGGGCGAGAAAAAGGGCAGATGGCAAGACAGATGGTGGAGGAGTGGATTCGGGGGTGGAGATGAAGGTGGGAAGATGAGAAAGGAAGGGGAAGACAAAGAAGTGGAGAATGGAAAGGGTGCAGAAAGAGGGTGTGAACGACAAGGAAAGACGGAAGAATGTGAAGAGATGAGCTGAGAGAGAGAGAGAGAGAGAGAGAGAGAGAGAGAGAGAATAAGAAGAGCTGTAAACCTTGACTTCAATGATGTCCTTTATTTTTCAGCACTGTCATACTACTTCCAGACGATTTTATTCAGCTAAAGGGAGACTTCTTATAGTTAAAAAGTTTAATAAAGACTACATCTAATCCCTGCAGCTCAAAACCCCCTCTTGTGGGGGGTACAAACTGTCGAAATGTTACCAGGAAAAAAGCAATAAAAAGATCACCGCGCTCATACGCTCACCTTGGCTCGCATATACCTTGCGCTTTGTGACGCAGGTAAAAATAACCCGTGAAGCGTGGAGGGAAGGGTATGCAGGTGAAACTGGAAGAAGGGTAGCGGCCAAACCCACAAAATCCTCATTAAATCTCCAGCCCGAGACCCTTTTTAAATGCCTGGCTGGATTATCCCTTTACCGCACAAGAATTAAGGGACACGTTTGGGTGGTATCTACAGAGAATGATGGGAGAACTTAATTAAATGGAGTTTGTGGAGTGGTCAGAGGAGATAATTTACGACGATGACGACGACGATGATGGCGATGATATAAAACAATGGCGTAAAGAATATTAACATATAAATAATAAACAATACCAAGAAGAGTTTTCCAGTCCTTTCACAAAACCTAATGACAGACGATTTTAATCCCTACAATATGATCACTTCCCCCCCTCTCCCCTCTTATTCTTGCTGCCACCAGACAAGGTTACTCTGATTAGGAGAGAGATTTCGAATTGGAAAGGTTAGATATATCTTTCAATATTCCCTTCACTGCTGAAGACCTCCCATAAACTAAACAGTAAGGTGATGACAAGAATTTAAAAAAGGCACCATCCTACTGAAAGGGTTCTTTATATTTTGACGAGTGGACACCTAAAATCAGCGGTAAAAGGTTAATGAGTAAATGAAACAAAAAAACATGAAGTATGCATTTGGTCGTACACCAATGAAACGTAAGGAATCTGTGAATACTGTGTCGCTGATTTTGTAACATCTTCACCTTCATCACTCTCATCCAAATTCCTTCTTGCAAATCAGGTGCTATTTCCCATAGTGAGGACGAGGGAAAACGATCGTCCCAGTTTTGGTCTTCGGTCTTTCTCTCTGCCTGCACTGCGATCAGACATCTTGGCATTAACTCCAGCTCAGGTCTTTCGCTTTCTTCTTCTTTCTTTTTTTTACAGTAAAATTTCTCCCCGTTCCCCTACGCCAGATAAGGTACGAAACTGCTTAAAATACAAAGTGAGGACCACAGTAAAAAATATATATAATTTTTGGTGCTGCATTCAATTCCAAGTACGGCACCTGTAATTTCCGAGAGCATTTTAAAGAGAGGAGTACAGGAAGGGTAGGTACAAGCACTAGGGTGTACATGTGGCGATAAGCAGGAGGGGTTAAGAGGAAGCAGCCCAACCCACACGACCCCCTGCCTCCCCTCGTGTCCATACTATACAAGACACACAGGGAATGACTAACACTGAAGCTGGACACGGAGGCACGCTCGTTGCATGCTCTCGGGGATTGCTTTTTTTTTTTCCTTCCAAGAAAAAATTACAGAAACGATTGAAAAAAAAAAAAAAAAAGTACCACACGCAGGCCCGCGAACGCTGACTGATAAAAAGAGCTTTGTCTCACACACACACACACACACACACACACACACACACACACACACAGAATCTAACCAAGAACATATCGTCCACTGCCGTTCAATCCCAATATGAATAAAGACTAACAAAAAACAAACGATCATAAATATCTTGGTTACTGTACTGTACATTTTCCAGTCATACCCGAGGACTCAAGGGTCCGAAAGCAAATTGAACACTAAAAGGGGTGGTTGGTTTGGGTAACTACCGTGTCGGAAAGGGAAGGACCACTGTTAAGTCTAATTCGCTGTTTGTGCTAGGTGAAAAGTAAGTGTGTGTGTGTGTGTGTGTGTGTGTGTGTGTGTGTGTGTGTGTGTGTGTGTGTGTGTGTGTGTGTGTGTGTGTGTGTGTGTGTGTGTGTGTGTGTGTGTGTGTGTGTGTGTGTGTGTGTGTGTGTGTGTGTGTGTGTGTGTGTGTGTGTGTGTGTGTGTGTGTGTGTGTGTGTGTGTGTGTGTGTGTGTGTGTGACTGATTTAAACTGTTATCTAAAGTAACACAACGCTTTGTCAACACACACACACACACACACACACACACACACACACACACACACACACACACACACACACACACACACACCACTCATACACCCCCAAAACACATTAGAACACACACGTCCCACTATACGCACATCACCACAAACACATAGGCTAATCCACAAAGTACACAAACAACCTAAAAAAAAAAAAAAAGAAAAAAAAAACATCCACGTAAGCTCTGTCCTTGACCCTAATGGCAGGATGATGGAAGAGGAAGAAGACCAGGAAGAAGGAACTACAACAGTTTCCGATCGAACACTTTCCTTCCGGTGAGCGCTAGTGAGCCTGAGGTGAGCTGAGTTTCCTACTGGCTTCGCTCTTTTTTCTTTTACTTCAGTCATCATCATCATCATCATCATGCCAACCCTATTCCTACTATTATTAATTTCGCTCTTTTTCCTCTCTCCTTTACTTTTATCATCATCAACATCATCATCATCATCATCATCATCACCACCACCACCACCATTGTTACTTTAGCCTTATTTCCACTAATATATATGAAGTTGGCAGAATCCAGAAAGAGGAAAATTTAAAGGCAGGAGACACTGTCCTATCCTACCCACTTCTGAAAGACCATGCATCCATTCCCTTCAACACTCATTACTAGGATCGTCATGCACACTTAAAATTTACGTACAAGCCAAAGACGTAATTCAAAATGACTGTGTGCGTTATAAGATTACGTACATGAAAATTACAGCTCAAGAAATACAGGGTACACGACACAAAAATGACAGGTGTAATTAGAGCATTATTAAAACACACATGCACGTCATTAGGAGCATACCTGCCTCAGTTATTAATACCTACACGGCAATGAGTACGTGTAATCAGTGGAAAATACACACTGAAAATCATGACCACAAACACAAGCGTTACACGTGATTAAAATGAAAATACCCGACAAAGAAAGCTGTGAAAGAAATAACTGTGTCAGTCGGCTGATCCCGCCTCACACTAACGCATCCGCCTTCTATTACACACATTTACACTATCGTCTAGGCCTTCTGATCTATTTCCAACAGTCCTACAAACTATAACTTATCTTGTGGAAAGTCTGGAAATCTAATCAAATCGACAATTACTGTATATGAACTGTGAATACTCGTAATGCAAAGAAAACAAAAATTTCAATGGCACTTCCAACGTTACAATTTAAAACTTGCCCATTCAGATAAATGACGTCTTTAACCAGAGATTCTCGCTACTGCCAGACGATTATACCTATTTCACAAGGCACAAATCTAAGACATTAGTTATATGGAACATTTATAAATACTTTGAAGTAAACATGAAACTGATTTCAAAACATAACCACATGATGTCTCCTGAAGCTGACGACATCAGATTTATCGTCATGAAGCCGTCAATGTTGCAAAGTTAAACCCTAATTTTCACATGCACTGCAAACACTTCGATCAATTACACAGAACAAGAACCTCAACATATCCTAACGACGTTAACACAAATAAAAGAGCAAACGAACCGTGGGGTGACAGGAAGTGTTTTATCCTGCTCTCCGCGGCTTCACTTTCCTCACAACTCCTACTGTTTTTCTTCTTTTTACCACACCCAACATCCTGGTTTCCGAGGAGCAACTTTTTGTTTCGGCCACAATCACAGTGCAGGCGTTACAAGCACAGAGAGTGACGGCGCTTTCTAAACAATGTATTCCATCGGGTGAACACATTTTATACAGATTGCCACCAGCGTCGAACCGCCCTTGGGATGTCCACCAGATTCACTACAAGCACCGGGATGTTATTTTTGTGATATATATACTTTTTCCCTGATACATGGCAATTTTACTGAGCTCATGGGAACACCCAAGTCGTGAAGGCCTCTCCAGTTCAAGATGTGTCTCCCGACTGAAAAAGATGTTAGCTGACAGAAAGAATTTAATAAACAGCCAGCGCCTGACAACGCTTTTTAAACAGTTAACGGTATTCAGTATGGCGGCCGATTATTACGCAGACTGCCACCAGGAGAGCAGACTTCCACTAGCGTCACACTATCTTTTGACTGTTCTTCACACTCAAGTTCAAGGGCTTCAGGTACCATGACACTCCCCCCCCCCCTTTTTTTTTTACATTATTCTTGCTGCTGCCACTCTACGTTACCACAAGCGTCAAAGCTCCCCGAGAGGCAAGCTTCAACACTTCTGATACACCGCCTTATATACTACATTCTAGCACGGCTGTTTTCAAGGGCATGAACCTCTCACACTCACGAGGATAAGAATTATCCCCCTTAAGTCCTTCATTACGAAACACCTTCCTGTTGAATAAAAATCATCTGGAGGTAGCAAGAATAAAAAAGTCATCGTACTGAAGGGGTTGAGTACAATCCTCGGTTACTTCAAGCCTCACCATTTTCGGTGATGAAAATAAATGATATGCAAAGCTGTTGGTCACTTTTACCTCTCCAATAGGTAGATATCCTTTTGCAGTTTGCTGGTGAGACGATCATGTTCAGCACTGGAGAGCCAGCTGGTACTAAGGGAACTAATGAAGACTGTATCTAATCCCTCTACTTTTAAAAGTCTACCCTGGGAGGTATCACTTTTAATATGGACTCGCAGGTCCAATGTTTGGTTGCTTCGAGATTATCAGCTTTCCATACCGTCTGTCAAAAATGTTACTCTACATATACCCAGCAGCACAGGACTGGTATCATACAAACTATCAAACATTTTCAGCTTACTGGTACAATGAATTACAATACTTGCAAGTTACTGGTTTCACTACCCCAAGTTCCACTATCAAAAAAAGAATTGCAGAAAAAACAAAAAAACCTGGAAACGAATCTAGACCCCCCCCTTCCCGCTCCCCATGAGGTGCGTGTAGAGACATACTGTACCAGGAGCGGACCCCACTAACAGCCATGTCCCCCCGAGCCAACAAGGAGGGGTGTGTGGGTTTACCTGGAGTCAACACAAGATCTCACACCACACACTACTACTACAGTCTCCCACTTCCCTCCCCCCCCCACATGTTCTTCCTTTGCTCCCTCCTCTTCCTTGCCATTTGTCCTCCCATTCCTATTAATCAGTCCTTCAGTGCGAGGACGGCCACCTTGTTTCATTCGAGAGATTCGGGGACACTTTGGGAACGAGACTTCAACCCGTGGGCTATTTACTCATTTATTTATTTATATATTCATTTCTAAGGCAAGACGATTTCAGTAATCTTAGGTGAGATAATTCGGGCTGTGGGGGTTAAATCCCAGTCTTTCCTCTACCACTCTTCCGGAAGGGGTTGGCACCACTTGGGAATATGTTCTAGTTACTGCAAATCATTCTTACTCGACTTATGATTGAACACAGCCACTCAAAGGGCTTGGATTTCCTCACTTTAGTTTCCCCTCCCAATATTCCTAGTGTCTCCCTCTCCTCTATTTTCCCCCAACTCTCCTACATGTCTCTGCTCTCTATTTTTCCCCCAGGCCTTAACTTTTAATTGGTATGGGTTCACTAAGGTATTTCATTGACGGTACCACAAGACTATTTTCTTCCCAGCTGACACAGGTTCTAATTCGGCTTCTCTCATCTTAATAAAATAGTTTGGATTTAGCCTGGAAAACAGACCCAGGTGTGTCCATGGAGGCGGAAGGGTTAATTTTTTCCTCGGTGTCACCTGATTCTCTCCCTACCTCACCTTTACCCAGGGATCCATTAATCAACCTAAGTCACCCTTGTCCACATTCCTCCATACCAAAACCCCCTATAAGCATTCCACGATACGATGAGGAATGTACACAAGCCGTTTTCTATTTTTATAAGTGTCAGACAGGCAGAGTGAAACCTTACAATTATCTTTCTCATGCTTATCATCCTAACCCCTTTCCTACAATTTTAAGTGTAATGCGGTGCAGTATATCCAGTAAAAACAATAATTAAAACACAAAAGAGTAACTAACATCAGAGTACCCAGTGAAACAGGATAAGCAAGCATTCCATCGACTCCTTACTGAAGTCTCTGGAAACTTTAGCATCAGAAAAAATAAGAAAAAAATCGCAGTTTTCATGAGTGCAAGGAACTAATTCACTTCTCTTCTTTTATACACAAAACCCCCTAAAAGAAATATGACAAAATGGAAAACAGCTGCATCCTGAATATACAATAGCAAGCAGGACTCCAATACGCCAAAGGAAGACCACAGCGTCGTAATTTCACTGCGCCGTAATTTGGTGAAATGGAAGAATTGTGCTAACATATCGAAAAGTCACATATTCAGAAGAGCTTCGGCCCAACTTAGACTGAAACTATTGCATCTTTCAAACAAATATGTGGGTCTGACTTTCCCGTTTATGATGTGGATTTAACTCTTCTGTCCATAAGTGGGTATTATTCTTCTACAGACCAATGCATTTCCAATTTGCCAACCACTCCCACACACGTGAGGGGGGTAGCCCATGGGAGCACGAAAGGGTCACTGCCATTAGCATATTCCCACAAGAAGCGCTTCCTTAAGTACCTTCCAGTATCTTTTAACGTCAGTCCCAGTAAGTACTATACATGTACCAACAACTCCAAACAGCGAATAAACACACAAGCAATTTTCTGTAACCATGCGAGCCTTTGATCTTACCATATCGCCGCATCATTACACACTTTTTAAGTTTTTAGCTAGATGACGACTTCTCTATTTTTACTCAAAGAAACACCACTGTATTCAATTTACGAAAGACGTTCTCGGACTAATATTCACAAATCTCTTCAGTCCGAGGTGGTGTTTTTAATGATTCAGGCCAGCGACAGACTATTCTGATCAGCTTAGGGTGGATGTCCTAGGATATAACGTTGTACTTCCCCCTCCCTACATAAGCTGTTCACTTAGTTCTCAGTTAGTTTTCTCCAACCATCCAACCGTTTCCGTCACTCTCTTGCTCCACAATCTCACTACGCCACCTCCCCTTCTTAGTGATCTTCCTCAGCCTTTCCTTCCACTCATACACGATCTTTAATCCCAGGCGGGTCCCTCTCATTTAATCCACTAAGCTGTCGTGGCCCCTTCTGTTTCAGCCAGTGGACGCCCTTCTCGTCTTATTCTTGCCGCCTCCAGACGATTTTGTTTAACTTCCGTAGTGACGGGGTTAGAAACAGTCTGCACAAACCCTCCTCACAGCTCCTTTTCTCTACACCGAATAAAAATCGTCTGGAGTGAGCAAAGAACAAAATAAATCTCACTTCCGTGCCTTTCATTTATTCCGCTAGGCTGCCGCTGTCGGTGGAAGGGGTCACTCTCTTCCGCGTGCCTGTCTGTCGTGAGCCATAAAAACAGCCGCATCTCCTTATCCGACCGCCGCTTTCAGATCCGAATTCCCTTCCTATTCCGGCAGTGGCTGGCTTGCTGGGTTTCGTTGCGTTAGAGAAAGGACGCAGAGAAAGAGAGAGAGAGAACGCGGGAAGGGTGAGCGTTTGTGACCCCCTGTAGGCGGGAAAAACCTTTACTCTCGTCCTTGTTACCGTCAGACGATTTTATTAACATATAGAAATTGCGTTAACTATGAGGAAGGGATACAAGTCGAGCTGAAACTGTTAACTCATCTCTCTCTCTTTTTTTCTCACACACACACACACACACACACACACAAAGAAAAAAAATCGACGTGGTAATACTCGTAATTCTTCCATCTAAACATTTCCCATCACACTGCAAGCAAGACACATTTCCAGTAACCCTCTCTGGACATAAGGATCTTATCTTTACCTCGCTATCGCCAGACGGTTTTATTTAGTTGTTTTCCGTCCTCAAAAGAGTTAAGTGGCACAGCGTGAGGGTCTTCGTAAGCTGCTCACGTTCCGAGGGTGTGAGAGAGAGCCAGCGATGAACGTGAGCGACTCAGCAGGCAGTATTTTGGATGTGTGCTGTGAGGAGGAGGTGGAGGAGGAGGAGGTGGAGGAGGAGGAGGTGGAGGAGGAGGAGGTGGAGGAGGAGGAGGAATCTTCTTCCCCTAGAAGTTGGAGGGATGGAATGAAGAGGAGATGGTTGGAGAAAAAACTGGGAGAATAGCTGGAGAGAAGAGGGGAAAGGTGGAGACAAACAGCGGGGGGATGGACTGCTGAATGGATGGAGAGAGAAATGGGGAGAGGTGAAAGGCAGAGAAAACGGGGCGGGGGGGAGGATGAGGAGAAAATAAAAGAGGTAGGAGGCTTAGACAAAAAACATGGGAAGGTAAGGGAAGAACGGGGTGGTAGAGGAGAAACACAGAGAGGGGGAAGGAATGGAGAAAACTGAGAAAGAGGGGAGATGGGGAAAAAGGGGTGCTAGAATAAAAGAAAAAAAAAAAGTATGGCAGAAGTAGGGGAGGGAAATGACGTGGGCGGAATGAAGGATACGAATAAAAAATGGGAAAGACAAAAAAATGAATGAAGGAAAGGATATGGAAAAAAGAAAAAAAAAATGTTTGGATTGGGAAGATGGGAAAAGGCGATTAATATATGAAGTACAGGATACCAAAATAAGGGAGAAATGAAAAGAGAAAGGGAAGGCTCATAAAAGGAGGAGGAATAATTAATACCTGAGGAGAAAACAGCTTTGAAATTAGATACTCTTAGATGAAACAGTCGTGCGGGAAAGTAACCCTGAAATGAGATACCGGATAATACAAGCGTGAAAGAAGGGAGACGAGGGACGGGGAAGGAAAGATGGGAAAGAAGGGGGAGGGGAGGAAAGAAGGGAAGAGAGGTGGGCAGAGGAAAGAATAACATGAGACGAGAGTGAGAAGCAACAGGCCAAGGGAAGAGGTGCAGAAGTAGGAAAGTCACAGAAGATAAAAGCAAACTAGTCAATAACAGATGAAAGATCAATCCCGTCAGCCTTCAGACTTTTTTTTTCTCCTGTTTCAGAAAAACTGTCTGGATGTGACTTAGGTAAAATAAAGCCATCAGACTGAAGGGACTATGCAAACAAGGAAGAGAGATGAGAGAGAGAGAGAGAGAGAGAGAGAGAGAGAGAGAGACGAGGCTTGAGAAAGGATGACAACATGACTCTTCCGGCGGTCAGTGGAATGAACGGAGGGAGGGAGGAAGGTAAAGGAGGGAAGGGAAGGTGGAAGTAGGGAAGGAACAAAGGAGGGAAGGTACAGGAGAAGGAAGGAAGGATGGATGCAGGGAGACAGCAGATATGGAGAATGGAAATAGAGGAAATGACTGAATGACAAGAAGGGAGGGAAGGAGGAAGTTGATAGGATGAGAACAGATAGGAAAAGGATAATGGGAGAAAGGAAAGAGAGGAGAATGAGGGAGAAACAGAACGGGAGGGAGAAGGAAAATGATGGAGGAAGGGACGGGACAAAAAAGATGGTGGATGGAATGGAGGAATGAAAACGATGATAGAAGAAAGAAGAGAGGAGGAGGAGGAGAGGGAGGGGAAGGAACAGAGAGGAAGGAAGAGGATAAAATTACGGAAGGGATGGAGGGAGAAAGGATGGAAGAGAGATGCGAAATGAGAGAAGGGCGGTTATAGAAAATGAGAGGCAGGAGGAAAAACAACCGCTATAGCAAGATTAAAGGAAAAATGAGAAAGCTAATCCGAAGTTGGGAGAAAAAAAAAGAGAGAGAGAAAAAGACGGGATGAAACGTCTAACTCTTTCAAGCGAGTTTCATTCCTATGCTGTATATACGGCAATTGTCTGGCGGAAGAGAAATAAACAGAATAAATTGCTAAAATCGTCTTCATACTATCATTTTTCGGGGGACGTGACCGAACTTACTTCATGCAGTCACTCCGACTGGGGCGTTCAAACCACTACACCACCCACTTAAAATCGTCAAACTACTTACACAACAATTATAAAAGCTGAAACATGAGAAAGCTAGCAACATGGAGAAATAAAGAGAGGTTGTAAAATAGTAAATGTATTAGTAAAGAGGAATCAGGAGAGCTAAGAATAAGAGCTAAGAAGTAAAGAAGCTAGTAACAAAGAGGGAGAGTATCTAAGAGTATCTAAGAGGAAGAGGATGAAGTAAGGAACCAAACAAAAACATGACTGGCTCCTTTACTCCCTCTTGCCTCATGGGAGACTGTGGGACCGGAAGCTAAACCAGACTCCCTCACCTCTCCCTGTTCTCCCTCACCTCTCCCTGCCCTCCCTCACTTTTCCCTGCTCTCCTTCACCTCTCCCTACACTCGTTCACCTCTTTATGCTTTTTTCCTTCCCTTCTCCCTACTTCCCCTCACCTCACCTCTCACTTACCTCTCTTTGCTCTCCCTCATCTCTCCCTGCTCTATCTCACCTCTCCCTACTCTCCCTCACCTAACCTCTTCCCTTTCACTTCTCCCTGCTCTCCCTCACCCCTCCCTGCTGTCTCACCTTTCCCTGCTCTCCCTCACCTCTCCTGCTCTCCCTCACCTCTCCCTACTCTCGCTCACCTCTCCTTTCTCTTCCTCATCTCTACTTGCCCCCCTTCAGCTCTCCTCACCTCTCCCTGCTCTCTCTCACCCTCACATCTACTCTCCCTCACCACATGATCTCTCTCTCTCTCTCTCTCTCTCTCTCTCTCTCTCAACCTTCCCATAACCCCCTCACTGACCTCCATAACCTCTGTCATCCACCCACCATATCTCAATTCCCCCTCACATTCCCTCCCCTTCACTTCTCTCCCACCCAACCCTTTCTCTCTCTCTCTCTCTGTTACTACTACTACTATTACTACTACTACTACTTCTATTACTATCTCACACTGGTCTACTCCCACGCCCCCCGCCCCATCGCTCTGGGCACTAATAACATAAAACTTAAGCCTTGACCCCCGCCAGGATGCTGTGTGTAAGCGGCTTTCACTGGTCCACGGAATTAATTACTTGAATGACGATGGATACACACACACACACACACACACACACACACACACACACACACACACAGTTTCATCTCAACAGGATTTGCATATGTACTACCTGCCTACATACAACAGCAACCAACCCCCTCCCCCCCAAATTCAGTGATGTGCAATAAGGCCTCCGAAATTACAGTGCTTTCACCACCACCCCTCTATCGTGCTCCCTCACCCAAACTCAGGTAATTACAGCAGAGATGGACAAAGTGGTTTTTGTAATAATGTTCAAAGAGACGGCCCAGTTGCTGTATTCGTAACCTTTTTTTTTTTTTTCTTTCTTTACTATTAAGGACTGGCATATGTTATCTTTACCTGCACGGCCACCAAACTTTTCACAAGTCACCATTAAAAGTGAAAAACACGATCACGCAAAACTATTTCTGGTAATAATTCACTACTATGGAGATCTGTTTAGCATAATGACTGGTTAAGATCCGTTATAAATACTTACTCTAGTAACATCTCCAATACCACATACTCAAGTATATATATATATATATATATATATATATATATATATATATATATATATATATATATATATATATATATATATATAAGTGAGAGCCACACACCCACGCACCCCAACCCCCCCCATCCTTCCTCTTAACTCTCCCACACCGTCAATTTCACCTTTGCTCCCACATACTCTGTTCCTTCCTCAGCTGCTGCTTCCCCGCCTTCAGACACACTTCAATAAAGTCCCTGAATCCGGTGACATGCTTTTTCTTTCAGCTTATTCTCGCCATTCCCAGACGATTTTCTTCAACCTAGGAAAAGCGTCTCTTACAGAAGGATTTAATGATGGTTATACTAAGCTCCGCCCGTTCAAAAAATCTCTCCCAGGCTAAATAAAAGTCTCTGAAATTAGTAAGAAAGGTGCTGTGGTACTGAAGGGGTTAAGTTTCTTCCATTCCCTCTTTTATTTGTTCTTCCTTTCATCTTTTCCTCCTCTATTCCTTCTTCCTTCCCTCCCCACCTAACTCCCCCTCCCTCTCCTTACTACCCCATTCACCAGCCAACTTAATTTCCCTTGCCTTCCCTCCGATATTTACTTCCCTTTAATGTTTCCCTCCTTCCTTTCTTATTCCTCAACCTTCCTTCTTCCATCTCTCTTTTTCCCTACCCTTTCCCAAGTTATTCATCCTCTCTTGTGCCTTTCCCCTATTCTTCCCATCTCCTTTCTCCTTCCACCTCCCTCCTCACTCATCGCCAATCACCTAAGCAAGATTAAGTTCAATAACTACACTATAATCAAGCCCAATCACTCTATGTCACGCTTTCTACAATATATTTAAGTTTGTAATATATGGTACAACTTTCTAAGCGGATAATTAACACCCCTGCCAACTAAATGCTTTCTTCCTTATACAACACTGGAGAGCTGGGGTCAAACGTTCAATTACAGTCTCCAAGCTCAAACCCTAATGATCTTACTTAAATACCAGACGATTTTATTATGCTAACTGTGCGTCAAGGGAGCCTGGGAGTGTTAATGGTGTAGGCTGGAGTCTCCCTTCACCTGCTCCAAACCCCACCGGTGTATATATATTAATGACCGTGACTGTACGTGACTCAGTAATCACTGTGGAAATATTCACTCCCTTCAATACAATGATGCCTCGTCTGCTTTGTTTTTGGTAAGGGCACACAACCTTATTCAACTCTGGGAGATGTCTTGCGGGCGCGTGCGCGCGCAAACACACGCACACACGCACACACACACACACACACACACCAAAATTCCACAACATACACACATTAAATAACCTACAGAGATGTTTCTATTGCCAAACGCCATGCTATTAGCTGAAATATATAGCCTACTATTTGTGTGTGTGTGTGTGTGTGTGTGTGTGTGTGTGTGTGTGTGTGTGTGTGTGTGTGTGTGTGTGTGTGTGTGTGTGTGTGTGTGTGTGTGTGTGTGTGTGTGTGTGTGTGTGTGTGTGTGTGTGTGTGTGTGTGTGTGTGTGTGTGTGTGTGTGTGTGTGTGTGTGTGTGTGTGAGAGAGAGAGAGAAATCGGTACTGGTTTACAATGGTGTCCCTTCATAGGAAGCCCCATTTTCTCTGGACAGCCCACCACCCATGTTCTTTCGTGCCTTGAGGAGGGACCCTTATAACTTACACATGGAAGTTAAGGGTAACCAAAAGGAAGAAGAGATGTGTCAAGTTATGCTCAAGGGAGGATATTGCCGTACTATTAGCCTAACCGGGAATGAGGGGATGGGGCGAGACACGAGTAGCTGTACTGTACAATCCCAAGTTTATTGAGAAATTGTTATTTACGAATGATAGGATAGGAAGTGCTCCTCTGCAGTTATTTAAGGTGGAGGGTTTTGAGTAGGAATTTTATAATAACGTCAGGGGTACGTTGCATCTTCTAGAAATTTCAGGAGGAGTTACACCAATGATACCATCTCAAACTTGATAAGGACCTTGAAAGAAGTCTAGAAAAGTAGCCCGGGGGTATGGTCACAGTTGTTGAGGGTCCACGCATCCGGAAGAGGATCATTTGAGTCCTGCAGCCATATTCTTCAGTGTGGTAAGTATGCAGTCCTTGATATAAATTCCAGCACCAAGAAAAAGAAGGATGTATCGCCTTGCCGTAGACGAATTTCGATGACAATTTCAAGAAAAAGTGCATGTGGAAATATGTGGACTTACCGTAGCGACAGTGTAGAACTTATGGAACTCTGCCTGCTGCCGTGTGATGCCCGTCAGTGTGTCGGCCAAGGTCTGGTGTCTGGCCAGGGTCTCCTCACCGCGCCCTAGCAGCCACGCCACCACCTGTCAGCGAAGAAATGAAGGCTTAGGTTATGCCCGCTAACGTCAACAACTACAGAATAAAAAGAAAAACATGACGGCTCAGATCTGTGCATGAGATGGAAGGGATGTCGCTTTATAAAAGTAGGAATGATAATGAGCATAAATCCAATGAGCGATACTATAACATGGGAGAACTAGCGGCACACAGCGAAATGATGTGGGAGATGATAAATGCCTATAATAGTCCATCAACAACATTTATCTCGAGGCTGATACCGATATTAAAATGAACGCACCACGGGGATATGACACATTCGGTTCTACATGGATCCTGAAGGTCGTGTAAAAGCTTCGTATCCTCACAAGAGAGAGAGGACATGAATATTACTCACCTAAACAGCAAGCCCCACTGATAAAATAAGCAAGTTAAATCCTTGAAACAACATCCTTAAAACATACTATCGCTGAGGAAGGGAACCATGGCAGGATGTATCATGTGTATGCCTACTTTCTGGTTCATTAGGTACAATTTCACCACAAAAGGTACGGATTTTTGCGCAGGTACAAAGAGATGTACAGTGGTTCAACACAGCATTTCCATCGAAGCAAAGACGAAATTACACCACTACCTTCACTACGAGATATTTACCAACAGCTGTATGAAATCGTCTGGTGGTACTCAGAATAAAACCAGTTGTCATCGTACTACACAGATTCACACTGTAATAATCAACATCTGTATACACATTTGGATCTATCATCATCATCACCACCAGCATCATCATCACCACCAGCATCATCATCACCACCATCATCATCATCACCACCATCATCATCATCACCACCAGCATCATCATCACCATCACAGCAACAGCATCCTAACGCTATTACCATTACTATTTTTTCAACTGAGAGAGAGAGAGAGAGAGAGAGAGAGAGAATTTAAAATGTGGAAACTGGGAAAACGCAAGTGCCTGCAGTCCGGAAGAGACGCACTTTAAAAATACACGAGGAATGAAAGAAGGTGCGACGAGTAAAGGACAAAGGAAGATTCTCTCTCTCTCTCTCTCTCTCTAACAGCATCAAAGAACCCGACTGAGAAAGAAGGTAGCTGTTTCCTAGTTATGCAAGTAGCAATTTACATATTTTGCCTTCATGGCCTCCGTCGCGGGGTGGTGAAGATGGGATAAAAACTACTGTACTGCACCTTCTGTTGTCTATCTATCTATCCATCTATTCTATCTACCTCCTCAAGAGCATCAGAATACTCGCAGTTACGCAAGTAGCAATTTACATATTTTGCCTTCATGGCCTCCGTCGTGAGGGTAGGGTAAAAACTGCACCTTTCGTTGTTCCCGTGGGAGGCACTAGACTTACGACACTCCTATGGGTGGCGTCAGAGATAAAGTAGAAATACATACGTACATACACAGAGAAAGAGAGAGAGAGAGAGAGAGAGAGAGAGAGAGAGAGAGAGAATGGGGGGAGGTAAATTGCCACCTGCGTAACTGAGAAACTACCACGTTCTTTCCAAGACGGACACCTTGATGCTGTTGCTCATGATGAAACTCTCTCTCTCTCTCTCTCTATCTCTCTCTCATTTAACTTATAAGCACTGACCAACGACCTTCTAGTTTACTCTAACGCTAGACTGTTTTACTCGCCAGTGAGAAGCCTTCCGAGGTGGTTTAACGAGCTAAGAATAGAGACTGGAGAAGTTAGAAAACACAGCCAACAATATATCGCAAATCCTACATCGCCAGTAACCTAAGCTGCACCTGATGATGATGATGATGACTGTTGTTGATGATGATGATTGTGATGAACTGGACGGCTTATTGTCGAACTCCTAATGACACACTTCGCAAAATAACACCCTTTGACAAAAAATATAAAAAAATAAACAAAAAATGTACTGTAAATCCTTCTGCATCACTGACCTAAACTTCTGCTGACCACACTGTAAGGACTGCCAAAAGCGGCTGATGGCAGGAATTGTTGTGATCCGCTGGACCTCGATAACGTGTGTGTGTGTGTGTGTGTGTGTGTGTGTGTGTGTGTGTGTGTGTGTGTGTGTGTGTGTGTGTGTGTGTGTGTGTGTGTGTGTGTGTGTGTGTGTGTGTGTGTGTGTGTGTGTGTGTGTGTGTGTGTGTGTGTGTGTGTGTGTGTGTGTGTGTGTGTGTGTGTGTGTGTGTGTGTGTGTGTGTGTGTGTGTGTGTGTGTGTGTGTGTGTGTGTGTGTGTGTGTGTGTGTGTGTGTGTGTGTGTGTGTGTGTGTGTGTGTGTGTGTGTGTGTGTGTGTGTGTGTGTGTGTGTGTGTGTGTGTGTGTGTGTGTGTGTGTGTGTGTGTGTGTGTGTGTGTGTGTGTGTGTGTGTGTGTGTGTGTGTGTGTGTGTGTGTGTGTGTGTGTGTGTGTGTGTGTGTGTGTGTGTGTGTGTGTGTGTGTGTGTGTGTGTGTGTGTGTGTGTGTGTGTGTGTGTGTGTGTGTGTGTGTGTGTGTGAGTGTGTGTGTGTGTGTGTGTGTGTGTGTGTGTGTGTGTGTGTGTGTGTGTGTGTGTGTGTGTGTGTGTGTGTGTGTGTGTGTGTGTGTGTGTGTGTGTGTGTGTGTGTGTAGACAGATAGTGAATTCTACTTTGCTACAGATACAAATAGCACCTGATGATGATGATGCACTGAAGCTGATAACAGACACAATAACTACACTATCCTTGGAGAAAAAAAGTGTGATGAATCCTACCCCACCAGTGACCACACTAAGCTGCAGAGGGAAGGAAAAAGCTGTTGCAAGAAGCCCACTGTACCTAACGTGGTGGTGGAACGATTGCCTCCATACGTCACGTTACGGGGAATCTACGTCACAGGCAGCTGACTATTTTCTCTAGATGGTCTTCACACACCGCCCTTGAGGATCTCTGAAGTGTTGAGGGTTGGACACACTGCACAATGGAGTAATTCTGATTCTTGATCGATATTTGCTACTCGCCACTGCATCCTCGACATACGGACTTCGAGTGATCCTGTACTTACTTCTTAATGACCCTTTTTCCTAAGACTGAACTTGAATAACCAGTGATTCATCAACCCCTTCACTACAAAGCTCTCTGTAACATTATGCATCAATCCACGAGAGGTCCACTGTGAGATATGAGCATTCTCACTGGAGGCCGTCATTTCTGGTTTGTTTACACTATCTCTGGACGGTTTTATTCGGTTTAGGGGAAACTTCTCGAAACGGAAGGACACATGAAACTGTAATTAACCCCTCCACTGCTGCAGATTCTTCCTAAGTAGCATAAACGCCTGATGGTGGTGACAATTAAAGGCTACTTACTTTAAATGTGATTTCAATGATAACCGCTGAATATACGGTTCATGGATGTTTCGTGACCCTCATGAAGAAACAAAGCCTTCATCATACACTCCTTTTGTATGTGAACACCATGAACGTATCCATATACCTGTTACCTTCGACCCAACAGCACCTGCATATCACATTAAACCACTAGTGATCCCAACGATTCAACAACATTCGTTCGCTATACACTGGTTTAGACTATTCTGATGGCTTGAATGATGGGTGAACAGAGGTGGGTGCAGCATATTTAACAGGTCACTGTGATTATTCTTAGCGTTTTAACTCTTCCTCACTCTAAACTATATTTACAAGGGGGGAGAGCGTTAAGATGATAATGACGATAATAATACTGATAGACTTGAGAAATCGCAGAAGTAACGTGATTTGACTTTTAAACATAAATCATGTATATATGTCAACAAAACTGGAATATTACACACACACACACACACACACACACACACACACACACACACACACACACACACACACACACACACACAAAGTACATACACTATAAACTAACTGTTGCGCCCAAGTCCAGCCTCACAGTACATGTCCGTAAATCAAAACAACGACTGGACAGGGGTCTGGACGGTATAACGATAATGCGAAAGATATAACAACAGTACAAACGACATAACACATCACTCTACAATGTCATCGATATCAGCAGGAATAAGAGTAATTTTTCGTCATCAGACCAGTTGAGTACATGTAAACCTGGCGGCAACATGGCTATTACACACGACTAGTACAGTACTGCTTCCGGCCACGGTGTCTCACTGTGTCTGCTGTGATTTATTGGAGGTGGTGTTGACGTCCCATTCCCCCATCCCCTCCTCCAGCCCGCACCCCTCCCTCACCCACCAGCAATACCGCTTCACGAGGTGTACCTCAATGAATGTGAATCCTTAAAAGTAAAGACAAAATTCTTCATGGAGATAACTTTAAACCCATTTATTAGTACCCATTTGGTCTACTATAAATAATTTTGTCTGGTGGTAACACAAAAGAGTAAGGGTATTACAAAGATTAAGTTTATGTAACGTTATTCCTCTGTGTATGACTTGATATAATGTCTACAAACTGTATCCTATCTTAACCCAATCAGAAGTGGCGCCACACTCTTAGCAGGCCATTTTAACGAGAGCTATGCGATTTTTATTTAGGTTGGGAATATCTCTAGTAAGCAGCATGGCAGTACCAGACAGTAAAGCATTGGTCCCCGTATATATTTAGAGGCTGAGACTTTCACAGAGGATTTACATGGATCATCCTTAGTCAAATACTGGAAGGTAAACTATGTCCCGTCCCACCTCCACCAATAACACTCCCTTGTCACTCTGTCCTTCACCCTCATCACAAGCCCTACCACGCAGCTTCACCCTTCACCCTCTACACTCTCCCGCCACCTTATACCCTTCTTAAAACACTCCACCCATACCCAGGTCTCTCCCACTCTCGGTCACTAGTTCCTTTACACTTCCGAGGTTCCCAAATCATGAAGTGAAGCTCCAATCCTCTTGATATTTACTGGAGAGTCAAAATAGATCTCGTTATAGGTATTAAGACGTTTAAAGGAATGGGTAAAGGAATTATTGAATACAGCTGTACCGTCCAGAGTATAACTAGAAAAATTGAAAATGGGGGAGAAAAAGCACAGGCCGTTGGTCAAGCGAGGGGATTGAGTAATGCGAGAGCTGTTTCTATTCTCTCTCTCTCTCTCTCTTCTCAGGAAATTCTGCCTATTGTCATGATCTTTTAGTTCTCCTTTCTTGCAGATTCCATTACGTAGAATGTTTCTCTTCCGTCTTTTCCACAGTGATATTAATTCCAGTTTTCGCATAGTGTTTTTTTTTTTTTTTTTTTTTTTTTTGAATCCTTTCTTTGGTGTCTTTGTGGAATTATCGTTTTCGACTCATTCCCTTTCCAGCACACTGCAGTTCTTTATGAAACTCTTGTATCTAATGGAAATATATGGTTTCTGTAACCATGTCACTACGTGTTTTAGAATGTTAACGAAACAAGTAACGATATATTTTTTCAAGGAGCGATATACTTATGGAAGGAACGATATATTTACGCAACTAACGATTTTTAAGCAAGTAACGCTAATTCTGTGTTTGTTATGCGTCTCCAACCTTAACAGTCCACCAACATTCCGTCACGCGCGCACGCACGCACGCACGCACGCACGCACGCACGCACGCACACACGCACGCACACACACACACACGCACACACACACACACACACACACACACACACACACACACCATTTATCCTTGCATACCACCATCCCTTTGGATTTACTGACACACTGCGGCAAAATTCACAACATTACCCGCCACCACACCAACCTACTGTTCCGTAAAACCGGCTCCACAGCTCATCCACGCATCCACACACAGCCAGAACGTTTACAGGCACCACAGTCGCAGTCATTAATCCCTTTACAAGTCCTGTGGTTCTGAGAGACTTAAACCCATCCGATTATTTATTTATTCATTCATTCATTAGCGAGATATGATTAGGTTCTGACTCACTTTCGAAGAGGATGGTTTCGGAAGAAAGACTAACTTTTTCTCAGTCCCAATCTTCACCTAGAATAAATCGGCAATAATAGACGTTAAAATCACATCCCCGGGGTTGTGCAACTGGGTGACGCAACACGGGATGAAAAATAACTGGCAGGTTTTAAGACTATAGAGGTACTTTTATTATTAGTAGTAGTAGTAATAGTAGTATTAGTATTAGTATTACCTGCAACTGTGCATTCGGGATTACACTACCTTCCAAACAGGTGTGATGCAAGTCCCCGGCGTGTGGAATACATTAGCCACTGTAGTAAAGATAAAACAAGGCGTGAGGAAAGCTTAGGTTGCGCAGGACACGTTACGTCATGCCTGGGCCTCGAGCTGTTGGTAAGTAGGCCTTTAACTGCAGTCAAGGCCACTACACAACGCTTCTGTTTTTCATTCCTTTTTACTAACCTACCCCTCTACACACACACACACACACACACACACACACACACACACACACACATCAGTATCTACAATTTTCGAGACAACCACTTATGATCAAATCGAAACAAAACCAATGTCACTGAAATGACAATATACCACATCTTTCTGAAGCAACACACTTATTTTCTGGCTGCGCTCGTTCCTTAAGTACTTGGAGGTCAGCTTATGCAAAGCCATAAATAACTTCACAAAAAGGATTTGTGTGTGTGTGTGTGTGTGTGTGTGTGTGTGTGTGTGTGTGTGTGTGTGTGTGTGTGTGATAAAAAATGCACCACCATCAAAACCCTGTTCCCACAATTTCTTTTCAAAGTGTCGAGATTACTCATATACATTAAAGGCAATATCAGTATGAGGGAAAGCTATAGGACTAATTAAGATTGTTTTCTGTCGCTGTGAACCTGCCTGCACCACGAGCGATGGGTTGTGAGATGCCATGTCATTACGCTAATGGAGGGAGACAGGCATCCCTCCCTCTCCATTCCCCCAGCCCAGCTCCTCCTTAGATTGTACAGTAACCACAGAAGAGACAATTTCCGCCAGGGTGGTGTCTGTCGCTCGATGAACCATATGCAAAACTGTTACATTTCTTGTGATAGTGTCCGATGATTCAGCGCCATATTAGGACACCCATATGCTTTAATCCTCCCATACAAATAAATGACAAGGAAATTAGTCTAGTCGTTTGCTGTGACTCTGTGGATGACAGACGTTCCATAAGAGCTGCTATGTATTCCTTTACAGTAGTCTCTCTTTTCAATTCCACCTCCCCTTTTTATATGAATACAAATCTTGACATTTTATCCAGGCTCACACTTGACACACAAAGCGGAGGTTTATTAAGTATTATTATGTGTCTAAACAAAAAAAATGCAATACAGTACACAGCCACGGCAACAATAAACTTCCTCAGTATATCACATCATCACCAAACATACCTCGTAGAAAAGAAAAAAATCCAACTCAAAACCTACGACAGGAGACAAAGAATCGTGAGGCAAGCTAAGCATCGCCTGGGGCCATGTTTCTCACCTCCCCACCATCGCCACCGCCATAACGTCCACTGTCCAGCTCTTCACCTTGCGACACCTTATAATAATAGCGTAATTACAATAGCCACACACAATTACCTTACGGCACACTGACAGCGAAAGAACATAGGGTGTGTGTGTGTTTTAGGACAATGAATTTACGTAACACGGCGATTTTAAAAGCCGGTGTAATGTTCGGTTAAAAAAACAGATACTGGTGGTGTAGGGTGTTTTCAAGCGGTGACACCACTGCATGGTTCTATAGTACATACATCCCTCAACTTCCTCCCTACCCCCTAAGCATGGGAGCAACTCAACAAAGATGCTATGATGTTTTTATAATGCAGACATACAGATACGTTTTTATTTATCCCTTCATTACGATAGGGCTCACAGAAGTAGTTCGTGTGGCGGTAGTAAGAGTAATATACTATGTTATCGTACTGAAAGGGTTAATCAACATCGTATTTTATTATTAATCTTAGATCCCTCGTACTGATTGGGTTAGGAAGTCCACATCAATCCTTACAGCAAGACGAAACCTTTCATATACAACTATTATTAGTGTCAAACAACTTTATTCAGCTTAGGAAAGACCTTTGGATGCCTATGAAAGAATTATACCCACAAGATTAGTGAAAATGAGTTGTCTCAGGATGTAACAATTTGGGTATGATCTGAATAACTGCACCCCACAAACAAAAAACATTCTCTCTCTCTCTCTCTCTCTCTCTCTCTCTCTCTCTCTCGTGTGTGTGTGTGTGTGTGTGTGTGTGTGTGTGTGTGTGTGTGTGTGTGTGTGTGTGTGTGTGTGTGTGTGTGTGTGTGTGTGTGTGTGTGTGTGTGTGTGTGTGTGTGTGTGTGTGTGTGTGTGTGTGTGTGTGTGTGCACGTAAAGTCAGTGTGCATGACCGTACGAGGAGTGTAGGTGTAGGTCCGTGAAGCGCAAAGTCAGTACGTGAGAGCCTGTGGCGTGTACGGTTAAAGTCCGGGAACTACAGATATGCATGTTAAAGTGTACATGAATGACGTGCATGTGTCAGTGTGTCAAGTGTACAGTCACGGTAAATATTTCCTTGCTCGTCTAAGGTTCCAAACTCATGAAACGGGAACTCCAACCTTCGCGAATATTTTTAGGAAGGTTTGCAAAGTTCCTGGAAATTGTGTTAAGGAATACGAAGGCCTTAAGGAAATGCTAAGGGTACGTGAAGGTCTGAGTGTTGTGTAATAGGTGGTGGCTGGGTGGATTCTTTTTCTTAATCGAACTTGGCCTATGCTAGTTTGTTCGTTCCCTGAGGTCTAGAAATCCCAGTATTTTTATCGTGCAATATGTCATCCGAGTACTCATATACTGCAGGGTAGTGGCAAGAGTCTGGGTATTAGTATGGGATATCAGTGGTGTTATGGAAGGATACAGAAACTATAACAAGTCTGAGTTGATTTGACAGCACTAGGTCAATCCCACACACTGAATACTTAATCGCGGCTGCGTACGACAGGGCTTAGTTATGAGACAGGAATGAATCTATATGGTTACTTATGAAACTGACCCTCAAATCTGACTACACTTGTCCTTCAACTGAGCCGGAGGCTGTCGATCTTCGTCGGGTTATAACGAAGACGCTATAATATCAACACAAATTATACCTCAGTAATACCTCCCCCTGTTGCACCTGTATGACCAGATGATACCAGACTTGACAAGCTGAGTACTATGACCACTGTGTGTGTGTGTGTGTGTGTGTGTGTGTGTGTGTGTGTGTGTGTGTGTGTTAATGTTGTCTGATGTTGTGAGCGTGGTGTATGTGCGTGGTATGCCCGTGTGAGTGTGTGTGTGTGTTGCGTGCATGTGTATGCATGTGGGTATGGTGTGAGTGCGAAATGTGGGTGAGGCAGCACGCGTAGGCAGCAGAACGTCACAGCACCACACCTTCCAGGCACACCACCACTAAAATACAGTCACACCGTCACACCACCTTGCTCCTCCAATCAACCGTACCCTATGGACCTGTCTTAGTTATAGGTTACCATCCTATTCAGCTCAGAGGACGTTTCTGATAAAGGAGTTAATGAAGGCTATATCTAACCTCTCCAGCACGAGGAATTATAGTCGTAATTTTCAGTACCTTTTCAAAATAATCAAATACTCTTCACCATCAATCACCATCATCATCAAATAAATTCCTACATTAAAAAAAAAACAAAAAAAACATGACTTTCAACTCCCCATGCTACGTCAGTTCCAGGTCTTTATTTTTCACTTCTTTCCTTCACACACACACACACACACACACACACACACACACACACACACACACACACACACACACACACACACACACACACACACACACACACACACCTGTATATAGTCATTTAGTTATCACCTGACGGACCTGGACCACTCCCACACCTTGAACATTACATGGTGGTTGCATTACATTAGATAAGCCTTAGTTATGAGGCAGGAATACGTCTCTTTGGATAGTCGTGAAACTGATCCTCCAGTCGTACTACACCTCGTCATCAACTGAACCGAACGAACCTTGGAATCTTTGTCAGGTATGAAAACACATACTATAGGGTCAAACAAGGTCTTCTTCAGTCTGTCCTTCCCTCCAGTACTTTAACCACTTCAGCACGGTTGTCTCCTCTGATTATATTCTTGCTGCCACTTGATTTTATTAGGCTATGAAAAAGTTTGAAACAATATCCAATGACCTCTTCCCTAGGAGGTATTTAATCAAAGACCTCCAAAAATATCTGAAGGCAGTAAAAATAAAGTAATAATGTCATCGATAGGTTCAATAGCAACGAGTCCAGGCATCTTGAATGGAACAGATTTCGATTTTCTGTTTGCCTTGTTTTAGATGGGACGATTTTATCAAGCTTTCATTTCTGCTTCCTTCATTACCCATAAACTAAATATCTTCCTCCTCCTCCTCCTCCCTCCCAATCCCTCTACCCTTCCAGTCCAGTCCATGTCACCCGCCCCTCTACTCCCTCCTCCCGCCCCCCTCCCACTGGCTGACCACCACCAATCTTCCCGAGCACGAACCATGACAGAGAGAAAGTCCACAAGAAAAAAAAAAAAAATGGTAGCTTCCCACCCCATGTGCTCCAATCTTCACCCCCTCCCCCCCTTCTTCTTCTTCCCCTACCCCTTCCCCTCCTCCTCCCACATCCCCTACCTCTCCCAGCCTACCACCCCTCTCCCACCCCATTCAATCCCATTCTTCCCTCTACGACCCCTTATTTCTCTCACTCTTTACCCCCTCCTCCTCCCCCTCTTCCTTTAAACCATTACCTCCTCTCTCCTCATCCTCCCTCTCCCTATCCAGTTCTTCCTCTTCTCCCTTCCATTATCTGCTCTTCAGTTTCCCATCCACTTCCCTCTCACTGCCCCCCATACTATCCCCCTCTACCTTCATCCTTCTTTCACCCTCCTCTCCTCTCCCATTATACCCTCTTCCACTACCCTCTTCTCCCCTCCACATCCCATCCCCTACATATCCTCTTCCCCATCCCTCTCCTCCCCACCTTCCATAACCACCATCTCACTTCTTCCTCCTGCCACTACGCCCACCTCCTCCTTTCAACCTCTCTCTCTGTCTCTCATCCACCTTCCTCCTCCTCCCCTTCCTCTTCCTCTCCCTACCCCCTTCCTCCACCCCCCACCTCCTCCACTCTACCTACTTTTTTTCCACCTCAAAACAAGACCAGGAAAGAAAAAGCTTCAGATATTATTCAACAAGTGGACGAATCTGGGTTATGATGTCACAAAATTACCCAAATAACTCACGCAAGTCTTCAAACAATTTACCAGCTGTTTAATTCACTAGATCATATTAACACGAAAAAAATAACATTACCTAAGAGGACGCATTTCACCATTTCATTAACAAATCTAGGTGTTATACTTTTTCCTTTCTTTACTAACGAATTTACATTAAAGGGCAATTTTCGACTCATCATCATGCATCTAGGTTATCCATGCGTCATTAGTGGAATCAACACGTGGACGAATGTGGGTTATGAAATCAGTCCTTCACACAATCCATTGGTTACTCATCTTCCGTATTTTAGGAGAAAACATGACACAATTTTGGCAACATGCTTGTGAATATAGGTTATCTTAATATTTTTACTTGGCTATGAAATTAAAAAAAAATTATATATATAAATGTGTGTATAAATACTGTATATATGTAGAGAGAGAGAGAGAGAGAGAGAGAGAGAGAGAGAGAGTTTTTGACTACTGATTCTCGGTTATCGCAACATTATTCACTACATATTCATCCGGTCTCTGTGTGAGTTAGTGCAGGTTTTCAGTGCATGGTAATTACATAAGGCAAAGGGGGCTCCCATTATACAAGCTTTCTGTAATAGCAGTCTTCTTCCGTGGCTGAAAGAAATGAGGAGGAGGAGGAGGAGGAGAAGGAGGAGGAGGAGGAGGAGGAAGAGGAGGAGGAGGAGGAGGAGGAGGAGGAGGAGGAGGAGGAAGAGGAGGAGGAGGAGGAGGAAGAGGAGGAGGAGGAGGAAGACAGAGAATGGGTGATGACGATGATGATGATGATGGTAAGTTATACAGTAACGTTGGGAAAATACATCATGGTTACCACACACACACACACACACACACACACACAGAGTAGGCCAGAGAAACACGCTGACATTTTTCCTCCTGCACACTATGCTTATCTAACCCTTTCCGTGCATCTTTATTTTATTCCTGCTACCACCACACGATTCCCCTCAGATCAAGAGTGACTGTTCGTAGTGAAAGATACAACATATTCCTTAACTTGTATACCCTTTCCCCGCCAAACAAGATCTTTCCCTGCCTAACAATAGCTCTTCTCCATTTAACCGACTCTCTGCCATACTTATATACAGTTTTTCTTCCCGTAGTCGAAGCTCTTTTTCCCTTCTTATACATGATTTTAGTCTTATAACAGATGCTTCTAATAACTAATATTTTCCTCGCCCAACAAAAGGTTATCCCCTTCAAACAGGCACGGTTCGTATAACACACATTATTCCTTCTAATAACAGCTGTCCCTTTTTAAAAATGGTTTTCTTATTCTAACAAAAATCTTTCCCGTTCTAACAAAAGCTTCCCCACTCTAACAAAAGCTTCCCCACTCTAACAAAAGCTTCCCCATCCTAACAAAAGCTTTCCCATGCTAAAGCTTTCGACCAGCTGTGGCTAGGACGTGGTCGAGTAGCTGATAATACCGCCAAACATTTGTCTTCGATTATCAAATATTTGCGTAGGAGGGGCGCGGCGTGGAGTGGGATAATATTTGCCGTGCTCAGCCGGTAGTGACGCTTGGCATACGGGAGACCAGGGGGAATGAGGAGACGAGACGGGAGAAGAAAAGGAACGGGGAAAGAGGAGAGGTGAGGAGACAGGAGAGGAGAGTGTTAAAGTGTAGGAGGAACAACAGGAGGAATAAAAGGGAGGAGGAGAGGACATCAGAGCAGAGAGGAAGAAAGAGGATGCTGAGGAAGGAGGAAGGTGGAAGGAGGAAGGACGACGACGACGACGACGACGATGATGATGATGATGATGATGATGATGATGATGATGAGGGGGTGAAGAGGAGGAGGAGGAGGGGGAAGAGGAGGAGGAGGAGGGGGAAGAGGAGGAGGAGGAGGGGGAAGAGGAGGAGGAGGAGGGGGAAGAGGAGGAGGGAGAAATAACTGCAATAAGCAACAGGCGGGAAAAAAAAAAAAAACAGTAGGTACAGAAAAGTTGGAAAGAAAGAGTCGGTTAGTAAAACAGGAGGAGGAGGAGGAGGAACCAAGAGAAAATTAAGGATGGAAATAAAAAGAAAGATTAAGCGACATGAAAGGGCCAGAGAAGGGAGGAGAGGTGACTGGACAAAGTGTGAAACGAGTGAAGGAGCGGGAGGAAGGGAGGGGAGGAACTGAAGGAGGGAAAGCAATGGTGTGTGTGTGTGTGTGTGTGTGTGTGTGTGTGTGTGTGTGTGTGTGTGTGTGTGTGTGTGTGTGTGTGTGTGTGTGTGTGTGTGTGTGTGTGTGTGTGTGTGTGTGTGTGTGTGTGTGTGTGTGTGTGTGTGTGTGTGTGTGTGTGTGTGTGTGTGTGTGTGTGTGTGTGTGTGTGTGTGTGTGTGTGTGTGTGTGTGAATAAGAGAACGGAAGAGAAGACGACGAAAACACGAAGATGGAAGTAAAAGAGAATAAGCGAGAAGAGATCAGAAGGAAAGGCAGAGAGACACTAAAAGGAGGTGAGAGAAGGGAAAGAGAAAGGAGGAAAAAGGAGAGATGAAAGGAGTGAAATGGGGGCAATGAGGTTACAAGTATGCCGAGTGAATGGCAAGGGGTGAGAGAGAGAGAGAGAGAGAGAGAGAGAGAGAGAGGAAAAGAAGGGGAAAAGGGGAAACAGACGGAGAAAGGGGGAACAGAGGGAAAGGAGGGAGGGAAGAAATGGGGGACAAGGAGGGGAGAAATGGGGGACAAGGAGGGGAGAAATGGGGGACAGGGGGGGGGGACGCAGGAAGTGAAGGGAAGGTGATGGACAGGAAGAAGGGAGGGAAGATATGGTAGGGGGGGAGGACGGAGAGGAGGGAGGGAGGGGAGAAAGACAGAGAATGGGAGTTAATTCCGCGGGGAAAGAGTGCAGATGAGAGGGAAAGGGAGGATGGAAAGGGTTGAAACAGAGAAGGAAGGAAGGAAGGGAGGAGAGACGGGAAGGTGGGCGGGTAGAAAGGGGATGCATACAGTAAAAGGGATGGGGGCACGGGAGAAAGGGGAAGGAGAAAGGGAAGGAAAGAGGGGAGATTGGGAGCCAAATATGGGACGAAGGGACAGCAGCGAGGGAGAAATGAGGGAGGAATGCGACGGAAGGAACGAGAACAGAAGGGAGCATGGGAACGGCTGGAGATCGCAAAGTGGGAAAGGAGGGCAATTCCAAGAGAAGCGAGGAAAGGGGGAGGGGGAGGAGGATAGACGGAAAGAATGGGAGGGAAGAGAGAGGGGAAGTGTTGGGTCAGTGTAACGAGGAGGGCAGAGGGTCAACATTCTCCTGACCTCTGACATCAATGGCATCACCACCTCCATTTCCCAGGACACATACACACACGCAGTTGCTATCACACATGGTGCCACACTTAAACAAACCACTCTCAACAAACACCTTTATCCAAGTAAATAACCCCAAGTATGATGCAAAAAATTTAAAAAAAAGGTTATGCTATATGGTCTTCCAGGACGTCCAGTTGCAATCAGATATACCGTACACTTGACAAAACCATTCCCTCAAACCTCTCGAATTACCCTAAAACTACTAAAACCGCTTCAAAAATCAAGGGAGACTTATAAACTGAAACCATCTAGAGACAGCATCACTAGCCCAGAAGACGTCCTCGGGGTGCAGGGGCTAATTATATGATCCAATGCAAATATGACTTTTTTTTTTTCCATCCATGGTAATTTGGCCTATGCACCCACTGCCACACTGCTGGGAAACTCAGAGGTGCTGGTAAGGAGTCAAACTGCTTTCCTCTCTTGAACCCTGTAAACAATGCCGTGAGCACCGTGGAGAGAGACTTCCATCCATTACACTTTTCCCTGTCTCTATTTTTTTTTCAACTTTTCCCCTATTATTCCTGTTCTTTTCTACTCAACTGTCCATTTATTTCCCTTTACCCGTCCCTTTTGCCCACTGTTCCCTGTCTTCATTTTCCTTTTTCTTTGTTTCGTTCTTTTAACTTTATGTAATTTTCTTGTTCCATTTCTTTTCCCACTATATTTTCTTGTAAGTTTCCTATCCTTTTCTTTCTTATCGTTTACTTCGTTTCGTTTCGTTACAATTTTCTCATTTCTTATGTTCCAGTCTTTCTTCTTTAACACCTTTCATTTTCATAGTACTTGCTTTACTTCTGTTTACACAAATCAAATCCTCGAACAACTAATCGAGAAATTGTCAACCCTCTGATTAACATCCCTTCAGCTGAACAAACTCATCTGATGCTAGCCAGAATAAAAAAAAAGAGCTAATTTCATAAAATTCCACTCTTTCCATCTCTTGCAACTCTTACTTCCTCATGGGGTTCCTCTAACACTTCACGAAATCGTTCCCTTTCAACATCTGTTCACACTTCCTACTATTTTTTCCGTCTTTATATATAGTTTTTTATATCCTTTACTAATTCATACAGCCTATTCAACCATTCATCTGTCTTTATTAACCAAACCACTGTCTTGCATCCGTGTTTCTTCTACATTATCCTCGTAATTCTATTTCTTAAACCCTTTGGCGTCGACAGGCCACTCCTACGATCAACTACATGGGGTGTGGAGGCGGCATGAACAAAACGATCCACATTCTCGTCGTCGTTAACAGGTTACATCCTTCCACTTTAACTCGTTCAGCTAGGTAGGTTATTGAGAGAACATAGTTGAAGACAATAAACAAAAACGAAATCAACCAATCAAACAATCAATAACATTAAGTACTTCTATTGTGACAAACAAGAACGAGATTACACTAAAGAAATATCAAAGGGGCTCCACCCACCTATGTTACAAAGGGTACAGCGGGTCCCCTCGTTACAGGCAAGCCCCGGGTGCAACAAGGAGTGTAACACAGCCTCTCAGGTAACGTAACAATAGCCTGGGGTGGCGTGTGACGTGATCAGCTAAAGGAAGGCTACAGAGCAACAGCAGCGGCAACACACAGCAGCGGCAACACACAGCATCTTGCAACACCACGAAACTTGCCGTGTTTTCGTGAGCCTGGTGGTCTTCCAAAGCTGGCATTTCTCCCACGACTATTCATTTTATTGTCTTTAACACAAGAGCGCCTCTGTCTTGTTTTATTTTTGCATATTACCCTAACCCCCATCAGACCAAGTTGTCTCCCAAGCTGATTAATAACTCCTGCCGGGAGGAACACAGTTACAAAGACATCATCGCACAGCTTCTAACCTTTTATCATGGATCCTAAGATGAATAAAATCATCCGACATTAGCAAATTTAATATTGAAAAGCTTTTACCGCATTGAAGGGGTTAACCTTTCCACTACGAGAGACTTTCCGAAGGCAACAAATGCTGTTCTGTGGGTGGACAGATCACACGACGGATTTCTCAATCTTGGTGAAACGGTTAAGGGAGACATTATAAACCTCCACGCCAAAAGGGGCTAATCCTACACTGAATAATACATGTCAAAGAGTAGTGAACATAAAACGGGAGAAATACCGTAGTGAAGGGGTTAATGTAGATTCCTATAACTCACTAAATCCTAATAACCCTTCTCAAGCTCAATAACAGCGTTGAGAGAGTAAAAATTAAATTTTTTTCAGCGTATTGCACAGCAGGAGTCAAAATGCCATATCTAAAAATAAACTGGATAGGAAAGAAGGACTAAGGAGCTTTCATTGACCCACGATAAGATGGTCCTAAGAAGCATACGTGAGCCTCCTAAGACCCACCCGAATACGTTCATTAAGCGTCAGGGAGGCTCCTAAGACCAACGAGAACACGGCCCCGGGAACCACCAGCACCAACAGCACAAGACCAAACGTTCCCCTGGGCTTGTGGTCACACTTCTCTCCTGCGACTGTCCCAACATTCCAGTAGGCAATGTTGTAGGAGACGGGCGAAAGGGAGATCAATAAGGAGAGGAGAGGTGAGGGGAGGAGGAGAGGGGAGAGAAGGAGAGGGGAGGAGGAGAGGGGAGAGAAGGAGAGGGGAGTGAAAAGAAAGGAGAGCGATATGGCGGTGCCGAGGGAGATGAAGAGGGAGCGGGAAAAGGGATAGCGATGGCGAGGGCGAAAAAGGGAGAAAGGGAAGGCTAATGATCAACTATCTCTAGTCCTGCAAATGACTCGCCACACGAATACAGAAGTTGAGAAAGACGAGAGAGGAGAGGAAAGAGCAGGGGAGTGAGGCAAAAGTAGTGGGGAATGGAGAGAAGAAAAATCGGAAAAGAAGTAGGACAACATAGGATAGGAGATGGGAGGAGAGAGTAGATGAGGGAGAGGGAGAAAGGTTCGTAGTTAAATTACTCTAAACCTGTATTTGTCATAACATTCGAATATGAGGTTGTAAGGTATATAGGAGGTGAGAAGGGAGACGAGGAAAGGTGTAGATACTGGATATTGGCAAAGACTGGAGGAGGAGGACGAGGAGGAGGTCGAGGAGGAGGACGAGGACAGTGACTCAAGTTTTCATGAGGGGGGTGACATCATATCACTAACCGGTTAGCTTAATGCATGCATACCGTAACACTTACTAACAAGAGAAGCAGTTGCATGTGCCCTTACAATACTCTGCATTCATTAAAAATTGTACCAGTATTCTATTTAAAAAAAAAATACATGTGAACGAAAAAATACATGAACTACTCCTTATCCAAGTAAAATTTGCGATTATGTTGAATGACGTTAATATGTACCATAACGCTTAGCCATGTATTAATTAAAGTTTGTAAGATTGTGTAGAAAAGTGTTTGCATACTCAACCAAGGTGTCAAAACAAGCAAATTTTTTTCATGGAGAGGCATCCAACTTTCATGGGAGGGGCATGTGTCCCCCTCGACTCTCCTTGATTATGCCACCGGAGAGCAGGAAAAGATGTGTTAAAGTCACGAGAAACGCATAAGCGAAACACTAAGAAAAAAGGAACTGAAGGAAGCGAGTAAACAACGGAAGCCTGGGTTGGTAAGGAAAGAAATCAAGAAAGGAGATGAGAGGAGCTAATGAGAGGAGGAATGGCGTTGTAAGATAAAGGAAAGAGGACTGGCCGGGGCAAGGACGTAAGAAAGGACGCAACATGGACAGAGAAGGCAGACTGGTGACGACATTGAGAGACAGCGAGAGAAAGGATCCGAGCAAGGACAAACGACGAAGGGATGCAACACAGAACACAGGCTGCAGGCGGCGTTGCAGGGGGTAAGCGCAGGCTGTGCAACCTCGACCTCCCCTGCGGCATCTGGTGGGTGGAGTGCCGCAAGTGAGGAAGGCCTGCGGCACCTCATCCACTCCAAATATTTTTTCTTTCTCTCTTTCTTTCTTTTTTTTTTTTTTTACGGTCTTCTGCAACTTCATCACGTGCCGCTGCAAAACTGACCAATCCACCCACCTACACAACCGGAAGCAAACTCTCTCTCTCTCTCTCTCTCTCTCACAAAAAAAAAAAAAAAAAAAAAAAAAACACTCAATCAGCATTTCTCTAACACTCCTGTCTTTTCCATTCACTTTTCTTCTCACATTATCCTTCCAATATCCTGGAACTTACTCTTGTTTCTTTTCAGACTCCAATGTTTAAGCGTTTCCTTATTTTCCCCCAGTGTTTTCTTTCCTCTCCCTGTCCATTTCCTCTCCGTCTCCCACTCTGACCACCACCCTCACCAACATCACCACCAACACCACCGCCACCACTGTCATCACTACTACCAATAACGCAAATAATTGACTAAACAGCACGACCACCACCACCAGTAAAGTAACTAACTGATCTAATACCACCATCACACTCATCACCACCACCCACCACAATCACCATCACCACCACCCACCACAATCACCATCACCAACCACCATAAAAAATACGTTCCACTACCCCCACCATCACGACGCGCCAGACAATATTGTGAAAGCCCTCGATGATGTCACCAATACCCCGTGAAATATAGTCCTCTCCAACGCGGCGGGTGTAGCAAGACTGTGAATGACCACTGGGCGGCGCGGTCACTGGCCTGTGGACTGGTCTTGCCAAGGCGACCAAAATACAAAGAGAAAGGGAGTTGGAAATAGTGTACATACAAACAATACATAAATAAACAAATATAGGAGCCAGGCACGTAAAGGAAAAACAAAAATGTAAGAAAATGTGAAATACCACACTAAATAAATATTATAAAGGGATGTCTAGAAAAAAAATAATAATTTACAGGAGGTGTGAAATAGTAGAAATAAAAACAAGAGGATGAACAAGTCGAAACAAATACAGACATATAGACAGATAAATAAATAAATAAAATGGCAATATGAAACAACTTAAGAAAGGAAAGGGGCAGTAAAATTGTACAGTACACGAAGAAATAACTGGGACGGAGAGGCACACTAAGAACAACGCTGTGAAACTGTTTAGAAAAATGTCGAGGATACATGAAACTGTAAGAGAGAAATCCAGGGAAGATGACGTACTAAGAATAAAATGGCGATAACAGACCAGGGAATAAAATCAATTAAATAAACCGTAAAGGTAACAGACACGAAGAAGGAGAGGGAGACCGAACACGAGATGGAGATATAAGGTTCTAGAAAGTAGATGGGAGGCTGGACTGTCATGGGAAGTGGAGTACTCGCTTAACAGGGACAAAAAACGCCGGTAGGTCAGTTTGATTAGGCTGCCCCTCACAGGATGCCCCGTTTAAGTAGTAAACAGTTAGACAGATGACGAAGTAGAAGAAACATCAGTGCGAGAAGAAATATAGAGTACGTCCGACGCCGCATCCAGTGAGAGGCAGCGTGGATAAGTATAATCTCAGGTCATTTATACCCCTACAAAAGAACAAAGTGATAAGAAAGTAGAAAGGCAATTATTAAAGCAATTTTGCAGAATGAAAAATGGTACAAGAAATAACCAGGTATACTGCATGTGTAGAATGAAGAGCCACTCCACCTCAATTTTTTTCTTTTCTTTTTTATCAAGCGGACTTAAGAAGGCTCAGTTAGTGAAAGAGTCAATGAGAGCCATATCTAATCCCTCCAGTTCTTAAAGTCTCCCCGAAACTGGGAATATTCGTCTCGAGGTAGCAAGAAAAAGTTGTAAAAATTAGCGATCTTACTGAAAGTGTTAATACTTCATTTCTCACATTAATACAAACTTTCCTTTTATTTTCCACACTCAGTTTTTCAGTTTTCCTTAATCTTCTTTTTTTTTTTTTCTGCATTTTCTAATCCGATTTTTTCTTCTCGATTTTTTTTATGGCCTCATTCTGTCTTTGGAAACGTCCGGGGTTGCGTAGGATGAGTGGAGACAACCCAGTTTTCTCACGATATGTATTATTCTTTATTCTTTCTTACACCCATCTCTATCTACAGCGGGAGAGGGGGATGATGATGATGATGATGATGATGATGATGATGATGATGATGATGATGATGATGATGATGATGTTGATGATGTTTGATGATGATGTTTGATGATGATGTTTGATGATGATGATGATGTTTGATGATGATGATGATGATGATGATGATGATGATGATGTTTGATGATGATGATGATGATGATGATGTTTGATGATGATGATGATGATTTACTCATTCTTACCCCCATCTTTCTATATAGCAGGAGACAGGGACATAGGGATGATGATGATGATGATGATGATGATGATGACGATGATGATACTCCACCACTCAGTTGTCTTCATGCACGTTCACTAAGGTCCATATTCTGCTTATGAAACACCTGTTATTTATCCTTCCCTTTCACTCTTGTTTCATATCTTCATTTTCATTCCAGGTAAGATCGAACTTCTCAACCCTTTGACGGTCGGAACAACTCTAGTACTGTATTCTATTCCAGGTACCAGTGGACGATTTTATTCAGCTGTGAGTGTTAAGACGGTACAAAGAATACACATTTTGCTCACTTCCCTTTTCACATATTTCTGACATTTCTCTCTCTCTCTCTCTCTCTCTCTCTCTCTCTCTCTCTCTCTCTCTCTCTCTCTTCTCCATTCACTGTTTCATCTTTTCAGTCTTCCATTTCTCGAACTTTCCTTTGGTCCAAAACAAGGTACATGATGGACTTTTATATTTTTTTTAGTTTTCTTACTTTTTTATTCAACTTTTACACATTTCTTCATCTTTTTCTTTCCTATATTTTTCCACATTTTTCTCTCGTATACGTTTTTCATGATTTTCTTCAAATAATTTCCGGTATCCTCTCTCTGTTTCATTTCTTTCAACATTTCTATTTTTTCTTTTTTTTTTAATGGCTCTGGGTTCAACACTGTGAAGGAATATAGTACCTTCTTATTTTCTTATTCTTCCCTTTCACGTGTTTTCTTACTGTTTTACTTCTTCATTAATTTTTCAGGGAAGTTTCGATAATATATTCCTCCCTCCCTCTCCCTCTCTCTCTCTCTCTCTCTCTCTCTCTCTCTCTCTCTCCATAGCCACATTTTCCCCTCACTTTACTCACTTTTTCTTTTTTTTTACTATCTCATTTCTATTTCGCACGACCGACTCTCATAAACCTGTAGTCACTGGATATTTGAAAGACCACATGCATTTTTAATTTCCACATGGCACGTAAAAGAGAGAGAGAGAGAGAGAGAGAGAGAGAGAGAGAGAGAGAGAGAGAGAGAGAGAGAGAGAGAGAGAGAGAGAGAGAGAAATGCTTAGTAAGAGGCTATAGTTCCGATGCATTTTTAAGATCCCCTCCCCCCTCAGTGAAGGACTTAAACCTGAAATAGTAATTAGGAGATGATGACAAACCTGACGAACCAAAAAAAAATACGTAAATAAATAAATAAAACTAACTGCTCCCCCTTTCTTACCTCCAACTGCTTACGCCAAAACAGAATGAACAGACTCTCACATTATTTAAAGAGCTGGGGGGAAAAATATAGTCTAGAGAATTACACCAAGAACAATTCCGTACGTGGGAATATTTCATCTACCTCAGGAAAAAAAAAAGACGAATACAATCCACTTTGTCCACTTGCAATGACATTTTTATATCCTACTCTTACTATCTCAAAATGATGCTACTCAACCTTGGAAGGATTTTCTGAACTGGTAAGATTACACATAGCATTAGTTAATTTTCTTTTCACTAACAGATTATTCCCATGTTTAATCAAATCCTCCAATGAACAGTAAAACACACACACACACACACACACACACACACACACACACACACACACACACACACACACACACACACACACACATCTAGATTCTGAAACATGGACAAAAAACTGTGATATATGGAGCACCCCATGATTAAAAGTGCAAAGAGTATCCTTGGTAATTATCAGACCTCGAAATCGTTTTTTTTTTCTTTTTAAGGCACTAGGTTAATATATTCATGTGTGTCCTACAAAACTCGCTCACTTTCACACCCATCGTACTCTAAGTGTGCGATACATTTTTGTTGACTGTACGCTTGAAAAATACGTCACCGGACTGAAGGGGAACTCGAAAATCTACACCGAAAATCAGCCATGGGTGAGGGTGACAGAGGTCGGCTGGAGGGGAAGCTGCATCTGCCCAATCACCACTTTCACAGGAAACTTCAAGTAAGTCTTTTTTTGCCTCTAAATAACGAGAGAAACTGTACAAGCGGGTGGACTTGTTCAGTAAACGAAAATTATCATACCTAGAACCAGCCATTTAAGCACCGGTTCTTTATGTATTGGCAATGACAAAATAGTGATGGAACCCATGAAAAACACGAAAGACTGCAAGGGTATAGATAGATAGATAGATAGACAGATATGGACAGACAGATATTCTGACAGATACAAACAGATAAACAGCAGAGATGGATGGATGGATGGATGGATGGATGGATACAGATATAGACAGACAGATACAGGGATACAATGATAGCTGGATGGATGAATGGATATAATTATACTGACATACAGATATACACGAACAGAAAGATGGATGGATAGATGGATATAAAAAGATAGATATATAGTCTGATAAGACTGATAGATATAGATAGATAGACAGACATAAATTAGACACAAAAACTAGAAATGACAAACCGAATTAGTAAAAGGCAGGAACAGAACAAAACACACTGCCAGTACATTGCATACCCAGTACTATTACTAAGTACTATCTTAATTGATCAACATTTTAATCACAAAACAATTAACTACACTAATTACCCACACCGCCATGATACCGTATAAAAAAACTCATACTGATTACCAATATAGTCTGATAATTAAGGGCCATAAGAGAGCATATGAGGGAGTGCTGTGTGTCATGGGTGGGGGTAGTCTTTGATGAGTAATGACAGCTATGCTTGAGGATATTTTTGTCAAGGCTAAATCACACAGGATCAGGTGTACGGGGATAAAATGACAGATAGGAGTCACGTTCATCAGTGTTGCCGACATAATCTTGGCTGAATGTAAGGGTATTGTAAAGAAAGGTAAATTTAGTCAGTTCAATATATCCTCAAAATCAAAACCAAAATGATGATGATGATGAAGACATGATGACGATGACTGATGATGATGCTGACTGATGATGATGATTATGATGATTTTGAAACCCACTTGTTATTGCTCGTTATATAATACTAGATACTTCCATAATTCCTATTGATCTCGCTGACACCGCTATATCTTAAAAATTCTTCCTTTTAACCGCTACAGCTGGAAAACTTTGATTCAGCTTTGCAAAGACCCCTCGTGGCGAAGGGATTAAAGAATATTATGAGTAACCCACGAAAATAAAAAAAAACATCTAAATCTCATAAAAGAATACAATAATCTGGATATAGCAAGAAAAAAATGGTTATTGGAGTGAAGGAGTATATAATGTTTCTTTTCTGCTATTTAAACTTCTTATTTTGGGTTTTAAAAAGACGAAGAATACGACGACGAAGACGACAATGATGATGATGATGATGATGATGGTGAGTGTTCTTTTTGTTAATACTGTTCTCGTCCATGCTGTTGGTCTTGTTGCTATTGTTGTTTATTATTGTTGCTTCTGTTGTTATTGTTGTTGCTGTGAGCGGTAAGGCGCGTGCAATATCCGGTGAAGGGGGGCCATAGTCTCGCTCTGTTGAACACACTCATAGCTCAACCCCCCCCACCCCACCCCCCACACGCACACACTTCCTCACCACACACCCCACTTCCTACACCACACGAATCCCACGCCACCACCTCCCCCCTCCCCCCGGTTTCCTTCTCTTCCTTCCTCTTTTCTTCCCTCTCTTTCTTCATTCTCTCTTGCACCTCCATTTCTTTACAACTCATCCCACTACCGACATCACACAATCATCTCAGTTCTCTCCCTTTCACTTTCTTGCCGCCTCATCAATTTTTTTTCTTACCCCTCCTCCTCTATCTCGTTCGTTTTCTTTTCCTTTCTTTTTTGCTTTCTTTCTGCACACACTTTCTCACCACACACCACCTCACCTACACCAGATCACTCCCACGGTCACTCCCCCGCCCACCCCCCTCAATTTTACTCTCTTCTCTTCCGTGTTTCTGCCGTTCTTCCTTCCATCCCTCCTCTCTGCGTCAAATTATTCCATCTTTTTCTGGTTCTTCTCAAACCCTTCTCTCACCATTCACTAGTCAATTTAACCTCCAGTCTTTCACTACCCAAATCTACTGTCTCCATTTACGCCATTAATTATTCTCTTCTTCCGTCTCTCTCTCTCTCTCTCTCTCTCTGACGCAACGTTCATACTTCTTTCTTTCATCTCTTGAATTACCACTTTCCCGGAACTTAAGTCACTTCATCTCTTCACAAAAACGTGCAAGAAACCGCTGAGTCTTCCTTGATATAGAAACCCATTTCATCATCATCATCATCATCACCACCCAATTTCCAATATTATAACTTAGGTGGGTAAGATAAAAAATAAATAAATAAATAAAGACAAATGTAGAACAAATAAAAACAGAACTTACAATCCAAAACACAATAATAGTAATACCACTCGTCATTGTCATCATCATCTTGTTCTCCCTAAGCATTTGGTGTAAAAAAAAACATTAACACGCGCAAAAACACCTAAATTAACAAGAGTACAATACTGCAATGACAGGAGAGAACGTGCACAATTCCACATCTGCCTATGTCGGTCACGTCTCTCAACAAATTGCTTATTGTTTCATATCTCTAGCCTGGCACTCTGGCGGCAACCCGGCCAACAGAGCATCGTCCCCGTTACCACGTTCGACCTTTACCCAACAAGATATAAAACTCGTGAGGGACTTAGGAAAAATTTTTAAAAACAGAAAATGCTAAAAGTCTTGGGAACTCTCATTCAGTAAGATGACGTTTCTTTAAAGTGTGTATTGCCAGTAAGGATGAAAAGATGCTTAAGGGATAAAAAAAAAAAAAAAATACAGAACTTTCTAAATGGCAGGGATTCCCAAGTGCGAGAGGGGAGATGAAAAAAATAGATAAATATAAATAAGAGAGATTTACCAAGCACTCATTGACACTTTACTGGAGCGGGCCACTGCCTTTAGCAGGTCTACGATAAAGCTCAAATCATGATCGTTCTACTAGTGGAATGGTTCAGTAAAATCAGCAATGGTGGGGTGGAGACGACAGGCAGGGCAAATAACCTGACTTCAAGTTATGCATTTTTCGTTTCTTTGCAAGAGAGATGTGTGTCACGAGGAAACAAAGAAAACCAACAAGAAAAGTCCTGTAGCTGCACACAAAGTCGCTCCAATCCTCGCCTAACTGAGCGAGATCATTTTCCCAAATTTCCCACCAACACGAATCTGACGGCTTATAGAGAATGGTCAGTCCTGGACAGCGTGGAAGCTGCTGGCACTGGGAGACTGGGAGGATGCCATGTCTCCCAGTTAGACGCAGCGGGTGTATGCACGTTCATGAGAGAGAGAGAGAGAGAGAGAGAGAGAGAGAGAGAGAGAGAGGGGGGTATCAGCACAAGCATGACAGCAAACCACTGGCCACCCGTGGATCTTGTTAAAGGAGCAGTCACGAGGGTACCCAAGCACTGCCAGCCTCACCTACGCTAAACACCCAACTTTATCATCGGCTGTTAAAGCACGCTTCCTCAGCAATACAAGCTTAAAACATCCCAGCCTAACACCAAGCTGTATGATTTCTTGCCCAATATCAAAGTACAGAAGATTCTTAAAAAAGGAATACGAACTAAACACCCCAGCTTAACACCACATTTCATTATTCATTCCAGTAGCAGAAATTTTCCAATAAATAAATACGTTGTCTAAATTCTTCCTTTAGCCAACCACCCAAGTCTATTAGAATGCTTTAATGTTTCGAGATAAACAAGGTTTCTCAATACGGTATCAAACACGTTCTCTATCTTTGAACTGAACAGTCTCTTCCCAGGTTGTCTTTCAATTATGTCTTCCCCCTCCTGCTCTCTCTCTCTCTCTCTCTCTCTCTCTCTCTCTCTCTCTCTCTCTCTCGACCACCTGGTGAGTCAGGGCAGGGCAGGGCTGGGTAGGGCTGGGCAGGTCAGGCCAGGTCAGGGGAAAGCTGCTGCACGAGTGTCTTTGCCGAACGTGATGGCTTCCACGTTCCTCCACAACCTCCACCGTTCCTGTATAATACTCACACACACACACACACACACACACACACACACACACACACATAACCTTGTCACGCCCAACCCACTTCTAGTTACTGATATGTCGCAGTATTTGGCTAGGTACAATTATCACAACCTATGCCTGCGTATGTGTGTGTCGTCCCTTTTTTTTTTTTTTTTCTAGGGGAGTGGAGGACTGATTGTTAGAGAGACAGATAGATAGATAGATAGGTAAACTGACAGATAGATACTGGCACACAAACATAGATAGGCAGATAGACTGAAATGGATGCACAGACAGACAGACGGATGAGAGAGAGAGAGAGAGAGAGAGGGAGAGAGAGAGAGAGAGACGGACCTAATCTCCCTACCAGCAAGTGTGATGCTCCCAGAACGTGCAAACTTCTCGTCGTCGTCTCCGGTCACCGCACTGGCACCTGTCATCTCCCTCATTCCCTACTCTCCCTCCATACACCAATTACCCGAACCCCTCCCTAAAACACACACACACACACACACACACACACACACACTCCTTCCATGCATCTGAAAGTCATCATCATCATCATCATCATCATCATTTCTTTTGCGTCCATCTTTCTGTGCTGGTATTCTTAAAAATTATTTTCACGATAAGGAGTCATTCTACCGAAATCTTTTTCGAAATATGGGTTTTTATCAGTTGGTTAACATCTGGTGGTAGCCGGAGTGAAATATCTAAGGAAAGACCTGCTTTTAAAAGTGCTGTCGAGATAGCTCCTGATGCCCTTCTTCATTCTTATGCTTCAAGTCATTTAATGATTATGTTGTATGAATTTCACTCCAGCCGGTCATGTACTTAATTTCTTTCAGCTTTATTTCTGTCTGCAATCCTGTCAGCTTCCGTGCCAGAGCAGAGTTTAATAGTCACGCGCATCAACTGCACAGTAACGGTACACTCAACACAAGCACGGCAACATGGACGATGGCCACCGTAATGCAGCACGATTCTTAAAAGGCTACCGATTTGATTTTTCACCATCATCTGGCTTCCAAGACAGTGGGACGGTGACATGGACGGGCAAATCCTATGACCAACCAACATTGGACAACTTTGACCTCGGTTATCCCTTTGTGGACAATGACGTATTTTTAATTCGCTTTGACATCAGTTTTAACAGACACAAGGGAAATCCTCGGGCTGAATGGGTTACCTCGCTAACGGCATGGCTAGTTGACATTAAGAGTCAGTCAGACAGACCCTATAAGTTCTAAAACAGCCATATGAACCACAGCAAAACCAGGTGTTTGCAATATTTCAGTGGCTGAGGCATAATCAAATGGGGAGGGTTCATCAATTTCTGTTTACTATACTCCTTTTGTCTTGGCTTGACCCAGATTTTCGTCCTTTTTTTGCTAATTTCTCGTAGCTCTGTGACGAAATAGCCAATGCTTCAGCTCTACATCCCTTTCAAAGCACTTCATAACAGGATTATGTGATTTTCCGCCGTCCATTCCCGATTTCCCTTCTACCCGCTTCTGTGCTCCGACGGTGGGTATTTCGTTGCGTGAGGCGGCTGCATTGCGGGGGGCGGCGGGAGGGGAGGTAAAATTAGAGGGCGGTACCTGAGATACGTCTAATCAGGAATTACGTGAGGTTCAGTTTAAAGATGGGGAATGGAAAATGTCAGACACAAGATTTAACCCCTTCATATCGAGGGCGTCATCTTAATTTATTTTCCTACCTCCTGACGAGTTTATTTAACTTTGCGGAAACTTCTCGCAGTAAATGTATTATAAACGATGTTCATTATAATTCATTCACTGCTATTAGTTTCGATTTCGATGCGTGTGAAAGTGGTGCAGCGGGAAGCAGAGCAGCACAGGCGAAATTATTGGGTGGTACTTGAGCAACGCCAGACCAAGAATTAAGTGCGGTACAGTTTAATGAGAGGGAAGGGAGAACGCAGGAATAACCAGAGATAATTTTAGTACCATATGGTATAAATAAATGCTGCTCAAATTAATAAGGGTTGAAAATTATCAACTGAGAATACTGGAGCCGTTCAATAAATACGATATGTTTACATCGTGAAGAATAATGGGTTTCAAAATTTAGTTCAATATATAGGAAGCTCTGGCGCCACAAGGCCATGTGGAAATGGAAGAATAATACGAAGAACAAATTCAATGTTACTCTTCATCTTATATCTTATCTATCTATCTATCTATATACATTTATATATACATATATTCACACACACACACACACACACACACACACACACACACACACACACACACACACAGCCACCTAGTTAATAAAGTCATTGAGTCCAGACCGCCAGGAGCGGCGAGTGTCTCCCAAGCCGCAAGTGATTTACAGGGGAGGGCTGTGTACACCACCTGCCTATGTCTCTGATTCCTCTCTCTCTCTCTCTCTCTCTCTCTCTCTCATACATTCATAATATATTGGAGAGAGAGAGAGAGAGAGAGAGAGAGAGAGATTAAAAGAAATGCCAACCAAAATAAAAAACCTGATGAAGCAAAGGACGATCCGCGACGAAAAAAAAAAAAAAAAAAAAAAGATCACGAGGAAATCAGAAAAAAAAAAAAAAACACAGAAGGAAAAACTAGAAAAAAAAAAAAATCACAAGGAGAAGAGGCAAAACAGGAGAGACTGCGACGCCTAAGGGTATGAAAGCCAGCAGCCAGTCCGTAGCAAGTGGACCAATAACCCCCCAAACCCCCTACCCCCTCCCAATGGACACCCCACCCCCACCCCACCATGTGACTCACCTGCTAGGGAAACACCGCCATTAACCCCTATCCTACGATGACGTTTTTTGTTGTAATTCTTGTGGGTGTGTAGTTGGTCCTCAGGGAACGGATGGTCATTCTAGGCTATACTCCGTGTCGAACACACACCAAAGTACTTGCATCACCACCTGTACTATTTTCTATCGTTCTTAATGCAATTTCCTTCAAGCACAGAAGTACTATAATGTGCTGCGTCTACCTGCGAGTACTGTCCTGTGCTGAACGACCGTAAGTTCCGGTGGGTGAGGCAGGAAGACAAATTTTTTTCTAATCTAAAATTATTTAAAAAAAAAAAGGGGGAGGGGGGGAGAGGGAGGGGATTCTCTTCACATTAAGGTCAGGCCTTGTAAAGCTGAGTGGTCTCTCTCTCTCTCTCTCTAAGTTCCTTGTACTTCCGTTTGTCTACTACCCCCCTCTCCCTTCCCTCACAGTCCCATCTCCGCCCCCCTCCCTTCTCCCCCCCATTTTGCTCTCTCCATTCATTCGGTCAATTTTGGCCACACGACACGGCAATCAGAAATCCGGCCCTCTGTGCTGAATGGAACTGTATGGGTGCTCTCAGTCCGGAAGTTACTCAAGGGGAGGGGAGGGGACAGGAGGGGAGGGGACAGGAGGGGAGGGGACAGGAGGGGTGGATGGGACGGGAGGAGGACGAAGAAGAAAAGAAGCGAACGGGGACAGGAGCCAGGTACTGTGAGAAGGTGCGTGTGGGGTTAGCCTGCATGTCATTAGGGAAATTTAATAATGGTTTGTGTGTGTGTGTGTGTGTGTGTGTGTGTGTGTGTGTGTGTGTGTGTGTGTGTGTGTGTGTGTGTGTGTGTGTGTGTGTGTGTGTGTGTGTAACTAAATGAACCATGGTGTCACCATTTTTTCCAAATTAGGTTTATCCAGGTAATGGACTGAAAGATCCTTCAGGAACTGTTTCTATTATTATTATTATTATTATTATTATTATTATTATTATTGTTACTACTATTACCGTACTATTATTATTTTGGGGGTAGGAGGTAGGGGTGGGAAGGGAAAAAAGAAAATGCAGACAAAAGTGGGTTGCTGGATAGGGCAAGGAGTGAGTACACTATGGAAATGGTCAACTGGACTCTGCGAGATTGGCGTTGTAAGGATTAATATAAAGGATTTCTCTAACAGGAAGACATTAAGCATTCGTTGCTCTCGTACACCTTACATCTTAAGTCGCAAATAAAAATCCTGTTACTGCAAGCTTGGACGTGGCATTATTTATCAGTATCAAACGTTCCTTTATTGATGTTTAAATTTAATCATTCCAAATAATGAAAAGTTTTATTTCAAGCAATTAGGCATTCATAAATCAATAATTACCCACTTCACTACAGTTAGTCTCCCCTCAGTAACGGAGGAAGTGAATGGCTGGGGATGAGGAGTTCGGGTAGCAGTATTTGTTGTGGTGTAAATAAAAGGTGTGGGTGGGGGACAGTGGGTCGGTCGGCCACTGGGGGTAACGTAGGTAGGCCGGAAACCTCACAGTTCTCAGGAGGTTGACCCTTGACCCACACCTTCCTGCGCTACCTACACGGCCACCACCTTACACACATTGCGTAAACAACACATAACGATGAGAACCACTGATATTTTTTTCCTGTGTATTCCCTCCTGTCCACTATATATATTTTTCGTGTGTCCGACTCTAGGCATTAGTTTGCGAGTCCGTTCTCTGAGGCCTAGCAATCATCCAACCTGCCACACACCGTCACATCACCACTTCTGCGCTAATACCCACCCTCCATATTGCATACATGTCTGGGGTGTGTCATTCCAGACTGGTGTGATGGTATTAGCTAAGGATTTTTCTTGAAGAAGTTGATGGCTCTAGTGTAAGATGAGAAAATTCTGCTCTAACAAAACGGAAATCGTCTAAATGATCGCCGCCCCATCCAGGAATCAAACTCAGGACAGCAGACGGCTTCTCGGACCAGATCAGGCACATTTGGGTCGCTATTTATTATTTATAGTTTAGTTACACTCGTACATCTAACCAACGTACAACTCCATTTTAAGTAAACAAAATGCGCTCACATGGAAAACCCTATCAAGAAGAAAAAGGAGTGAGAAGCACGTAAGGAAAAAAAGAAAAATGCCCAAAAATACCTATAAAAACAAGAGACAAAAATGGAAAAGCAGGTGGAAATAAGCCGGAAAAATACGACAGAATAAAAATAGTATACAGAATATATATATAAAAATAAAGGGAGATGTGATGGAGGGCGAGGAAGATATGCAACAAAAGAAAAAGTAGGCAAATGAAGAAGGAAAAAAAATGAAAATGAGAGGATATATGGCGGGGCTGAAGACATGAAAGTACACACACATGACAAGGCGTTGATATCAGAGAATTACTTAAGCAAGGAAAATATCGAGTAAGAAAGAAAGAAAGGAAACAAAACAGGAGTAGGAGGGATACAAGCCAAGAGAAACAAAGAAAATCAAACACATGAAACGCGACACAGAAAAATAAATTGTACGCGACAGCAGAAAGCGAAGACTCCCCACACATACAGGCAGGCAGGCACACACGCACGCGCACACGCGAGAGAGAGAGAGAGAGAGAGAGAGAGAGAGAGAGAGAGAGTGAGAGAGTTGAAGAAAAAAATAATAAAAAGGATAAAGAAATACGAAAAAAGATACGAAAAGCAGAGATAAAAGCAAAGAGCAAATGTACGGGACGAAAAAAAAAAAAAAACATACGAAACCTGAAGATGCAATATATGACAGAAGAATCGCTAGGTATGAGACAGAAAAAGTGCAAATAACTGAATGAGGAAGGAATGAAACAGGAAACAAATAGACATGAAAGCAACTGGTACGAAACACGTGAAAGCGCAGACCAATGTCCATACTTGCGCTTTGTGCCGACCCGTGCCAGGAGGAGGAGGAGGAGGAAGCAGGGGAGGAGGAGGAAGAGGAAGCAGATGAGGAGGAGGAGGAGCAAGAGGAAGAAGATGAGAAGGAGGAAGAGGAAGCTGAGGAGGAGGAGAAAGAGGAAGCTGAGGAGGAGGAGGAGGAGAAACCTAAGAAAGGATTATGAGGGAGAAACAGACAAATTAAGCTGTAGGAATGGGAGGGCAAAATGAAGGAAAGGAAGGAAAGAAATTGAGGTAAGGAATGATGAGGAATGGAAAAGAAGGCAGGGAAGAAGTAAAGACACGGAGAAAAAGGAAAGGTGAAGGAGAGGAAAGGTGAAGGAGAGGAAAGGGGAGGAAGGGAGAGGGTGGTGGTGGTGGTGGTGGTGGTGGAAAAGGAGGTAAAGAAAGGAAAAACGGATAATAAGGATTGAAAAAGTGGGGCAAGAAAGATGAAAAGGAAAGGAGGGAGGAAATAAACAGGGAGCAAGAGGTAAACGAAGAAAAGCTTGCAAATGAAAGACTAAAGAAGTAAAGAAAAGAGGATGATGAAAAAGTAGGAAACATGAACAAAAATAAGAGATTAGGAATGGGAAGGGAGGGTGGAGGGAAGGAAGAAAAGGGTTGGGGTGGAAAGAGGGAGAGAAAGAATTGGGACGGGAGGGCGTGAAACAGAAGGAAGGAAGGAATAAAGGAAACAATGTTGGAAGGAAGGAAGGGAATAAAGAGGGGAAGGGGAGATGAAAAAAAAATGCGAAGGAATGAAATAAGGAAGAGAAGTGGAAGATTGGAAAAGGAAGATAGGGAAGGGAAAAAAGGGATGAGAGGGAACGAAGCACGAGGGGGAGAGGAGACGAAGGGGAGAGGGGAGAGGAGACGAAGGGGAGAAGGGAGAGGGAGTGAAACAAATAGGTGGGGAGTGGAAGGCAAAACCAGCGGAAGTTTTGTTCTTGGTTATCAACAATGTGACCACAACTACCACACTCCCTGCCACCAGACCTACTACAATTTCTACCCAAACCACCACAGCTACTACAATCATTACCATTTTTTTTTTTAAACCACAATTCCTACAATCTACTCCAATCTCTACCACTGCTATTCCTGTTACTACCGAATACCACAATGACGATGACAAATACTCTCATGGACTACTACCAAAATATACTTCTACTACTATACTACTACTACTACTACGACTACTAGTGCTATTCCCCCTACTACTATTACAAAAATAAAACCTGAAGCCAATCATTTGATAAAGCAAGCAGATATGTACTGTTGCAATTCCCGATATGGCAACAGCAACAACAACTACAAGTGCTACTACTATTACTACTACTACTGCATTATGACACACACACACACACACACACACACACACACACACACACACACAGCATCTCACAAGAATCTCCTCCACTCTCACCTCAACCCACAAACAATCAGCCGACCTTCCTACTGCAGGTAAAACAATCGTGGGAGCTTGGCCTAAAAACAGGAGCTATGAGGAGGCTAACACTACCTTCATATACAAGTAGAGAATAAACTTTACTTCAATATCTTAGCGTTAATCTCTTCAGAACAATGACGTCCTCCACATCATCTTACCTTCCGACAAACACTCGTATTACCTTTCAACTCAGATTAAGGGCAATGAGGCAAAAAGTATTAGAAAAGATGCTGTAGTGTGAGTTGGAAATGATATGGATGACGCAAGGGTGAGGTGAATTAGGAGCGAGACAAGAGTATTAGGATTATGAGGAAGGAAATCTGATAAGAGCGTGTGGTGTATGATAGATGAATGGCACAATAAGAAGTTAAGCAGCTGTGTTTGAAGTAAGAAAAAGTGCTAAATATGAGAGATATGTGAGAGGCAGGAATATGAGATTAGAATGACAGCACAAGTGTGCTCTCTCTCTCTCTCTCTCTTATCACCAAGACACCGTGAAGCACAAGGGCAAGGGAGCTGGTTCGCCACTCCCTCACGCAACTGCACTCGGTCGCTCGCTCACTCACTCACCCACGGTCATAAAACACTCTCTCTCTCTCTCTCTCATATGGAAAAAAAGTAACACCCATAGGCACAAAGGAATATACTGTACAAAAAAATAATCTAAACTTACTGTCACATTTTGGCCAGAGTTCAATTATAGGATCTGTATCTTCAAATATTTTAACATACGGTACGGTGTGTTTCTCCTTAGCTGAATAAATTCCTCTGGCGTTAGCAAAAAATAAATAAAAAAAATAATAATCATTAACCCTTTCAGAACGATGGCGCCTTTCCCTTTATGCAAATTCAGACGATTTTACTCAGCTTAGATCCATACCGACTTCCTTAACTACCAGATGTCTCCCGCAAACTTAAAAAAAAATCTATGTAGTAAAATTTTAATGAAGACTATTGGGCGGAAGGGACTAAAAAGGAATCGTATCCAAAAGGGGGAATGAAAAAACAAAAAGCAAAAACAATAATTCCTTCCATAACTGACAACAAAAACAAAACAATCCGTGACGTCATGCACATCCAGATCTCATCACAGGACATGACGCCAAACGCTGGGACGGGGGGGAGGGTAGGGGGCAAGAACAGGCATTAATTCGCCCCGCAGAGGAAGGAAGAAGGAAGCAGGGGCTGTGACGATGGAGAGAGAGGGGGGGGGGAGCTGAAAAACGTACGGGGGAAAAACAAATGAAGAACGGATGTCAAAAACGAAATTAGGGGTGAACTGATCATGAAGAAAGATGATAAGAATAAATGAATAAGTGATGAAACGAGGGAGAAAACTAGATTAAAGGTAATACTGATGAAAAATTGAGGATAAGAAAAGTTAAGAATAAAATACAAGAGACGAGAAGCCACATCAATGGGATCACGAAAAAAAAGAATGGAGATAATAATGTAAAAATGAATACACTGAAAAAAAGAACGAAGGTGAGACGCACACTGATAAATATACATCAAAAAATAAAATAATGTCTCCCAGTGTGTTATCTGTTAAAAAAGACGTGTATGTGTACTCTACTGTGCCTATGAACGTTTTTAAAATAGGTGTGTGTGTGTGTGTGTGTGTGTGTGTGTGTGTGTGTGTGTGTGTGTGTGTGTGTGTGTGTGTGTGTGTGTGTGTGTGTGAGAGAGAGAATGGTGACTGTCGCGGCCACTTTCCTTGTCCCTCTTACTCTCTGACTGTGAAGGGTCTCATTACACACACACACACACACACACACACACACACACACTACACCACCACTACATCACCCCACTACCACGCTACCTTATCACTGTAACACCAAACCAATCCCTCCACCACATCACAACCAACCACTATCACACCACCATACAATTACCACACCACCACAGCACTGCCACACCATTCCCATACCAAACTACCATACTAACTCCACTGTACTTTCGTGCTACCATTGCTAAACTACTATAAATATTACCACGTCAAGTACCACACCATCCAGCACCCAGCACAGTACCTACCACACCTCCAAACCATACTACCATCATCATCTACTATGCATCTGCGACTACCATTATGCCTACCACGACCACGCTACTTCCTCCTCGTTGACCCCATTACACAACTGCTGCCATTAACGTAATTAACGGTTAATTACCCCACAATTATTTCCACAAACGTCACTTCTCATACTTCCCTTACGTTAAAGACTACATTATTGCCACTACCACCCTCAAAACCCAATCATCATCATCATCATCATCATCACGAAATACACTACTGCATGACGAAAGCCTCTCCCATCTTTCTCCACTCTGACCTACTGGTTGTTTGCTCGTTACATCCCAACCAAGATTAAAAGCAATATTTCTCACTACCTGCCTTCTTGTTCTTATCAACCTCTTATTCCATCTTCCCGTCATCTGTTCTGCTGAAGACGTGACCTGCTGATCAATTTCTATCGCTACTACTGCTACTACTACTACCACCCAACCTCTGCTACTAAAACCTATACGTACTACCATCTATGAAACCACAATTACCACTATCAACACCTCACAACTATTTCTACCATCACTACCACCACCCAACCTCTGCTACCATAATCTCTCGGTATGATCACCTGGGAAGCCACAACACCCACTACCAACACCGTCACCTACCGAAGCTACTGCACTGTACTGTACTCCAACCAATACCGAACACCTCTCACTCACCTCATTCAATCACTCACTCACTCACTTGTCCATTCACTCCCTCACTCACTCACTCACCTCACTCATTCACTCACCCGTTGTTTTCACTGTACATCACCACAACCATCGTCACCACAACAATCATCACTACTTAGGCTGAGGATGCAATGCCAATATGAATAAACAATGCTAATGATGCGAGAGAGAGAGAGAGAGAGAGAGAGAGAGAGAGAGAGAGAGAGAGAGAGAGAGGCGAGATTCCAACGTGAAGCAAGGAAAATGAACAAAAAAGTGAAGTGCGACAGAAAAAGGCAGAGTGAGGTGTGAGAAACAGGTCAACGTGTGTGTGTGTGTGTGTGTGTGTGTGTGTGTGTGTGTGTGTGTGTGTGTGTGTGTGTGTGTGTGTGTGTGTGTGTGTGTGTGTGTGTGTGTGTGTGTGTGTGTGTGTGTGTGTGTGTGTGTGTGTGTGTGTGTGTGTGTGTGTGTGTGTGTGTGTGTGTGTGTGTGTGTGTGTGTGTGTGTGTGTGTTCAATAAGAGAAAAATAACACAAGGGAGGTATACGAGGAAGGAGGAGGAGGTGGGAAATGAATAGCTGAGAGAGAGAGAGAGAGAGAGAGAGAGAATGGGGGAATGAGGAAGTGGACAAGGAACAGTTTAACGACAAAAATGAAAATGAAAAGACAAAGAAGGACGGTGCAGAAGAAAAATGAATTTAAAAAAAAAAAAGGAAGAGAGAAACCAGGAAGTGGGAAGGAAGTGGATGACGCTGAGTGAACGCCAGTGGTGAGTAAAACACAACTATCGATCATGTAAACAGGAAAAGCAGAAAAAGAGACCAACAAACTTAGAAACAGTGGGAGGGTACATCATCATCAATCAGTCAATCGATCAATCAATTCTCCTCCTCTTCTTCCTCTTCCTTCTCCTCCTCCTCTTCCTTCTCCTCCTCCTCTTCCTCCTCCTCCTCATCATTCTACCCCTGTTGTCACTACATTAAAAGGGGTGGGTAGGAACCAAAAACAAAAAAATAAGGCGAAACACACACCATCCTTCTCTATTCTCTAACATTTACAAAAACGGATAACCAAAGCGAAATCTAAACCAATTAAGGTACAGTATAATGAGGAGAGGAGGTAAATAAGTTCATCCAATCACCACCCAACCCTATACTACCCCATCAGGAGAGTAGGAACACTGGGCTAGGACACTCAATCCAGACATTTTAGACCAGTATCATCAGTCAGTCGACCCTGGGCAGCATTACGTGAGCAGGAACTTTAACCATCCTCGTATTCAACAAAGATAAAATGTGGATACAATAACCATGCAGCTAACCAATAAGAAAAACTCGCATCCCATGAAATAAAATACAAGCAAAACAGCAGCAAAGACCAAAGACATTAAACGAGACAGGGACGAAAAGACCTGGATTATGGGAAAGTTTTGACCATGATCAAAGAATTAGAAACATAAGATGTCAATTTGCTGACAGGGAAAGTAAATATCTAGGTCACGAAAAGGATTAGCAAGACAGGAAGACAGATACATACTAAAGATGATAAAAAGACAGATAGACATATGGACAGACAAACAGCTGGATAGATAAGGGAGAGAAATAAGTGCAAAATGGAAGGCGGAAGAGGAGGAGACAGTGGTGGGCTACCCTGTTTCTGGAAAGTCAGATACACAGTGTTGGCGCAAATGTTAGAGATACGGGTAGAGAAAGAGAAAGAGAGAGCTAGAGATACAGTAGGGAATGGGAGGCGGGAGGAGAGGGGGTTGAGTTACGCATTGTCTGGAGGGAGAGGAGTGGAAGAAGAAGCGGGGGGAGGGCCCGGATACATAATGGCGAGATGAAAGATATAAAACTAAGGTGGAAAATGATTCAGCGAGGAGAAAGGAGAGAAGGACCTAATGGAAGTCAAATCAGAATGAGGAGAAGAATCAAGTGACAAATTAACAGTGATGCACATTATATAACACCACGCTAAAGAGGGAGAGGGAAAGGAAAATGAGAAATGAAGACCTAAATGGATGGCAATGAAAGACGAGGGAATGACTAGAAGTGAGAGGAGAACATGAGACGAACTAAATGAAAGGCATATGATAATGCAGTGGATTGACGGTCGAGGTAAAGAAAGGTATACAAATGAAATACAAGGAGAAAAAATGGAATGACAAAGGCAACAGTGATGCAAAGGAGAGAAGCTGACCAAGGTAAAGCAACGTATAGAGGTAAAAGAATTGGATGGAAGGCAAATGACGATGTAAAAAACAAAAGGACCAAAGTAACGAGACGTAGTGAAAGAGGCATGAGAAAGAAAGGCTTAAATGCAAAGCAAAAGGTGATGCAGAGAATATCAGAATGAGAGAGGGAAAGAAATGAATGGGAAGCACAATTAGGAGGCGGCATAGTTACCGGGGCGGGAGGGAGTGGAGAGATTGGGGGGCTGTGAGAAGGAGGGGTCAGGCAGTGTCCAGGGAAGTGGGGGTAAAGTGGGGAAGGGGACACCAGTGGAGTTAAGAAGTCAGAAACCCAGATATAAAGGGGTAGAGCAAATGACTGGGAACAAATGAAAAAAGGAAATAAAAATGGAAGTGGATGAGGGGCGGGGGAAGCTCTGGTAAGTGTGGAAGAGGTGTGGAGAATGTGAGGCGGAGAGCTGATATTAGGTGAGAAGACAGGGACATGGGAAGCTTTGGTAAGTGGGAGAGGAGGAAGGAGTGAGATATACACTGCCTGAAAGGTCAGGTATATTGAAGTCCAAAAAACATGTTCGGACTCAAAAGGCAGAGGATGCTGAGACAATGACGTAAAAGAAAAACGAGGCGAAAAAGAAGGTGAATGAAAGACTCTGGGAAAGGGGGAGGAAGTAGTGAGAAGGGGAGATGAAGGGGAGGCGGAGTAAAGGGAGGGGGAGTCCAAAGCCAGGTACAGAGTGGACTGGTGAAAATGAAGATAATGTAACAAGGCTAAAGCAAGACAAGGAGAATGGAAGGCGGTGGAAGAGTGGAAGTGGAGGGAAATGGAAATAGAGGAAAGGGGAGTACAGATCGGGAAAGAAGCAGGGGACAGGGGAAGGAAGGGGAAGGGGGCGGGGGGAGGAAAGGGAAGGAGGGGGGGATGTCCATCTACGCATCCCGGAAGCCCGTATAGACTGCAATGATAGAGGTAAGACAGGTATAAAGACTGAGGAGAAAGACGGGAAAGGGGAAGAAAAACAAGGCAATACATGTGAATAGAAGGCGCTGGGAAAGTGGAAAGGGGAGGGGGTGCAGGAAGGGGGGTGGAGAGTGTATGATGAGGAAAGGCCCAAGGGGAGGGGGCGTGGAGGGGGTGGAGAGTGGAAGTAGAGGAAAGAGGAGGGGGTGTGGGGGAGTGTCCAGCTACGCAGTCCGGAAGCCCGTATAGAGTGGAGTGGTGGGGGTGGCCTGGTTTCCCTAGAGGCGAGTGTAGTGTCCGGTACCACCCCCTGACTCACTGACATACATTTACCCCACACCACACCACACCACCCACACTACTCTATCACACTACACTAGATCACACCACACACGACTGCACAATGCTACACCACACTTCACTACAATATACTACAAAACACTATACCACATCACACTACCACCACCACCACCACCATCACATCACTTCACACCACACTCTTTCTCCAAAACTGCCTATACACTGAGCGAGAGAGCCAAGGAAGTAAGAGTGCCACGGTGAATATGAGTACTTATACTGGTTGCAGGGGATGCCACAGGAGTACAGTACTAGGCGGGGGTACAAGGGTGTAGTTGGGTTGTTGGGTGTGCCACAGGGAGTATTGGGGCCTAACTGTATGTAGGGAGTGTCTACTGACTTGTAGGAAGTGCCAGTGGAGTGCCACAAGGTTTATGAGTGCCTAGCTGCATGTAAAGAGTGCAGGCGGGAGAACATATGCTTAAAAAAGCTGTAGAGAATAATAGAAAGCAGCCACAAAGATGAGGATCTTCAATAACTCTGGGAATGTTAGATTAGATGTTCGAGAGCCAGGGGAGTGCCACAGAGTAAAGATGCCTAGCTGGGTTATAGAGGGTGCAAAAGGAGACTGAGTGCCTGCTAGGACGAAAGGAGTGCCACGTTACTGGGAGTGCAAAAAGAGAGTGGATGCTTGCTGGGGTGAAAGGAATGCCACTTGAATCTTCACTGCCTAACTGGGTGTAGGGAGTGCCAAGGAAGTACCACAAAGGATGCCAATGGCTAAAAGGTTGTAGGCAGTGCTTAGAGCGTGCCACTAGGATTAATGGTGTTTGGCTGAGGGGTGGAAAGTGCCAGGGGAATGCCACTTAAGCATGGGTGTGTATCTGACTGGATGTAAGGGAGTACGAGTAGGTGGAGTGTAGGGAGAGGCAGTGCGAGTGAGAGTGCTACAGGGCGGGGAAGAGAGCCAGAGTAATGTCATAAATGGAGGGATGGAAAAAAATGGGTTAGTGGATGGCGATGATGATGCCAGATGGTTGTCACAGTAATGGGAAGAGTGCCAGTGTAATAAAATGGCTGTGAGACTGAATGGAAGGAGTGTATGAGTGAGACTGGTAACACCATGACAAAGACTGGCTTTTAATTAGGAGGAAATAAGGTTGAAGTAATGGTAGGTCCCCTTTAACTGTCCCACATTTTCACCTCCCGGCACTCACCACACACCCTCACTCTCTCTCTCTCTCTCTCTCTCTCTCTCGTGTATACAGACAGATACATAGACATAGACAGATAGATAGAGATACAGATAGTTATACGGATAGACAGACATACCGATAGACAGGCAGGCAACTTTTTCTTTCCCTTACTCTTTTCTCCAAACAGCCAATTGTCACACCTTTACTCACTCTCACAAAGTCCCACACACACACACACACACAC
>NC_136959.1:68072008-68114508 GCF_032717465.1 Coenobita brevimanus | reverse complement strand
CAACCCTCACATACATCCCACACAAATTCCCGCAGACTCCCACAATTGTAATCTCGCTCACTGACACCTACGCTCTCACTTGACACTCTTACATAGACACGAGCAGTTTCTCTCTCTCTCTCTCTCACGTGCGCACTGGCAATGTCCTCTCCTTCAACTCTCACATAAAATACACATAAACTCCCACAGACTCTCACAACTGTAATCTCACTCACTGGCACCTGCGTTCTCACTTGACATTCACTCACTCCTACACACACACACACACACACACACAAACACACACACACACACACACACACACACACACGAGATGAACCGCTTCTCTAAGACATTTCTCATTCATTCTCCTTACCGCCAGACGATTTTTTTTTGTTCAGCTTTATGGAGGACAAGTACAAAGAAAAAAATAAAAGTTTCCATTAACCCCACCAGAAAGACGATATCGTAAATTTATTCTTGCTACTCCATGGCGATTTTATTTCGCTTACAGAAGGCCTCTCGTGGTAAAGGGTTATTAAATCTGCTTGCTTAAAAAAAAACAAAAAAAAAAAAACAAAAAATCTCCACACATTCCACCAGCATTCACGATACAAAAATAACAATAAAAGTCATAAAAAAATCAGGAAAACTAATTCGTGAGCTGATTCACCTCCCAACCACCAATTACCATCCAGGCATCATCAGGGATTCGATTACCAGCCCCCCAATCCTCACAGTCATCATCTTTCCATCCCAGGGGTCACTTAACTAAACCCCTGCAAAATAAACACACGAAGAGAGGCCCACATTAACCCACCAAACTTTCTACGTACACCGAAAGCACGACGCACCCATTAGACAGAAAAAGTAATTGTCTTCCAAAATCCCTTTCCGCATGTGAAGATTCTTAAACTGAATATTAAAGTGTTTTATTCATGTTCTCGCCAGATGACTTTATTCACCCTAGGACTGGCTTTCCGAAATCAGTTCTACTTAAAGATCCACCAGTAATCCTTTCAGAATGTGAAAAACCTTAACTGTTTTAGTATCGCTGCCTCCAGATGATTTCGCTCAGCTTAGGAGTGACCTCCTCTTGTCCTCTGCCACCGTACTGAGGAGTTAACGAAGGTTCTTTTCAATCCCTTTAGACATAAAGGTCCATCTTGTGCTGAATAACATCGTCAAATGCTAACTGCATATAAAAAAAAATGTACCTTTACTTAAGGGGTTACTCTTTTCAGCAGAACCTATTATTAATCTTAAGAAAATACGTCGTCAGGCTACGCACGTTAGAAACCCTCAAAAGTCGTAAGTCTGTTATCATCCTAACCCCATTTCCTTCTCTTAAATCAGGTGGGTATAACACAAAAAGCACAGGTGATGATGATGATGGTAATCCAAAAACCTGGCTTATTTACGCCGTCACCAGGCTGCCCTCCCTGACACCCGCATACCTCAGCGTTCCAGGTTTCTTGCCGACCCGACGCTTAACCTACTTTTCCGGTCACACACACACAAAGGCGTAGTTGGGAATGCCGGCTGCTGGACACGAAGGCTTGGGATTTCTTATCTATAGTGACAATGCACGTGAACGAAATGCTAATGAGTTTAAGTACAAGAATAACTAGAAAGCACTCAGAGAGAACATACCTCTGCCAATGCCACTGTCATTAAAAAGGATCCGGATCCGGATCCGCCCCAGAATTTAACCAATTCTTTCTTGGCCCGTGGCCCACCCTTCCACAAAGTTTCATTGAAATTCACTGAGAACTTTTGAAGACTCTGTGCGGATTACTCAGGATCCAGATCCGGATCCGCCCCAAAATTTAATTACTTCTTCCTTGACCCATGGTCCACCCTTCCACACAATTTCATTGAAATTCATTGAGAACTTTTGGAGACATCACCTGGACAGACAGACAGACTGACATAGGTGATTACATAACCACCTCCAACTTCGTTGGCGGAGGTAATAGGGATGATTAAGTTTTTTTTTTTTTTTTTTCATTTTTTCCCCCAAACTCCCTTACTTTTATCCCCTGAATAGTTCGTATTTTTATTGGAGTTTGACAGTGTTTCGAGATGGCACAAGGGAACTACTGACCTGCACAATGCTAATGAGTACAAGTATACGGTAAATTTAAGGCAAATACTATTTTTGTCTTGTATTTTTTCTCCCCCGCCAACAAACATTATCCCTAGTCTCTGTTTACTCTCAGAAGGATCCTCCACGATTTCGCGACGCCATAAAGGAACCAATGACCGGGCCTGCACCTGTATGATATACTAATGAATTCAAGTACATGGTTAATTAAAGGTAAATGTGCTTTTTTGTTCTCGCTTTTTCTCCACTCTAACTAGTCACTACTTTTTTTTTTTTTTTGTCTATTCTCATTAGGTTCTGACACACTTTCAAGACGGTATAATGGAGGTATTGATGGGACCTGTACATGGCTGATATGATAACGAGAACCAGTACATGGGCTGATAAGAGGTGACTTTCCTACCCCCCGTGACCTAACACGCCCATATCCTTTGATCCTTTCCGACTCATAACTTGGTCACCTTACTGCCCCCCCCCCCATCCGATCCTTTCTTTCCTCTCGATCTCCCACTCCATTTCCTTCCTCTAACTTCCTCGCCTCTCCTTAATCCTCTATCCCCCCTCCCCTTCCTTCCTCCCCATCTTCCCCATCCCTTTCCTTCTTCCCATATCCCCTTCCCTTTCCTACCTCCCATATACCATTCCTTCTTCCCCAGGCTCCCCTTCCCCATCCCCCTCCCCCGTCTCATTCACCAGTGCCCTCACCCATCTCACACGCCGCCCCCTGACCGGAACGACCCCTGACCTCCCCCTCCTGCCGGCGACATACCTCAACCCCGACCCTCCGTGATCCCCCCAGACCCCCACTGCACGGAGGGCGGCCACGGGAAAACACAAGCAAGGGAGAAAACCAAAATAAATGTCTGCTTGTTGTTTGATGTTCTCGCCCCACTACTTCATTAACTTTTGTTTGCACCATGAAGAGGAAAAGGACTAAAAATTGTTGATTTTTCTGTCGGTTAAAGCGCAATGGAACTTCTTTTTATCTGCTGAGGCTAATATTTCTTTCATTTATATCTCCTCCACACGCAGCTCTGCCGACAGCAAAATATTATAAGGTTCATTTTGTTTTTATTTTACGCCAGGTGTTCCCAACCTGTGGTACAGTCGGAGACAAAAGTTCATACATCATTTCATCTTCTTACTTCCCACTTCTTTCTACTGATTAATATTCCTGGGCTGAGAGAAGCTTGGTGTGCGTCCAAGCCAATGCATGACTCTCTTTAGTAAAATGTTTCAAGGAGGAAAGTAACAGACACGTCCCTGGTGTGCAGTAGGCGTAGTTGAAAGTAGACAACCCTCTGACCCTGAATGCATATATAAACCACTAGAACACTTGAACCCCGCCAGTATTACGCGGTGAACTGTTATCCATACCCAGAAAGACAGGGATGAATATAAAAAGGGATCAACCATCTAATCAGTACAGCACACAATGTTTCCTGGTCCCCCTTGTAAACAGTAGCGGAAAGCGCTTGCGGCAAAGGTGGTGGAAGGGTTGGATGCGCGGGGTGGAAGAGAAAGATGCAAGTGTGACGAGGATGATGTGGAAAAGGTGGATGATGTGCAAACGATGATGGTGACGAAAGGTGTAAGTAGGTGACGTGGAGGAGTGGTGTGGAAAAGGTGGTATGTGGGTTAAGTGGATGGCAGAAGGGCAGGAAATAAGTGAGTGGCATATAAGTGGAGGTGTGAAAGATTGGGAGGAAGAGGGCTGTATAAACACACGTGTGTGTGTGTGTGTGTGTGTGTGTGTGTGTGTGTGTGTGTGTGTGTGTGTGTGTGTGTGTGTGTGTGTGTGTGTGTGTGTGCGCGCGCTTGCGTGTGCTTGCGTGTGCTTGCGTGTGCGTGCATGAGAGTGAGAGAGGAGGGAGGAGGTGGGATGCAAGAGTTTGTGGGAAGTTTAGTGGTAACCTATAAAACTAAGCGTTAAGTTTGTGGAGGTTAGACACGTGTGCTGAAAGAGAAGTGGGCGGAGACGAGGTGGGTGGAACAGGGGAGGGCGGAGGGTATGGGCAGCAGCGAAACAAATGGACGAGAGGGTGGAAAGAGGGCGTAGGTGGGTGTGTGGGCGGAGGGTGGTACAGGGTGGTGGAGGTGGCAAGTCATGAGCGAGATGTTTCCTACCACAACGCACGTGATCCAGGCAAGTGGACCAACCCCACCGTGCCTTCCTTCCTGCCTTCACTTCCTGCTTGCTTGGGGTCTTCTTTCCTACCATACGCGCCTTCCTTCCTTCCTACTGTACATGCCTAACCTTAATTCCTTCATTCTCATTCAGTCTTCATTCCTATCACACGTACCTTCCTTCCTTCCTTGCAACTGTTAATGCTGGATCATTCCGACTTACACCTGCCTATCCGCCGAATGTCCTTACTTATCCTGCCATTAGTTACCTCTGTGCTCTTATCCTTAGTCAACCAATCCCTTCAGGTTTCACACTTTCTATTCTTTCCTAGTTTTTTCACCTTACGCTGTTCTTTTCTTCCTTCGCCTACGATAGCCTTCTTCCTGTGCCTCCCTTCGTTCTTATATTTCTCTTTCTTTTCAATTTGCTCTGTTTTCCTTATCATCCTTGTCTGTATTTTTTAACTACATCCTGTATCTGCAGATCTCCGCTGCTTACATCCCCTTCTCCTATTAAACCATTCCCCTTTCCTTATTTCTATCGTTTTCATTTCCAACATTCTTTTTGCAATTTTCTATTCACAAGCATTACAGTATATACAGGTAATGTTTTTATATTACCTCCTGAATAGGCAAATCCATATAATATTTTAGTTCAAAATCGGCAAACCACTCCTACTGCTTATATTTCAGACCCTTCACTACTCTGCAAATATATATATATATATATATAATTTTTTTTTTTTGGCGGCACTTCGTATCCTGAAAAATCGAAAAAATTATACAGGTATTGATTATACACTTCTTAAAATGCACAAATACATTAAAAAGCATCTCAAATTAATCACATCAATCCCCTTTCCCATATTTCTGACCTTTCCCTGTTTTACATTTATCTCTTCTCGCAACCTCTTATTATGGAGAAATTACTAATAAACTGTAAGCAAGTTTCGGCTCCAAACACACACACACACACACACACACACACACACACACACACACACACACACACACACACACACACACACACACACACACACACACAAACTCTACACACCCTCCAAAATTAAAACATCCAATACAGCATCTGCTTAAAACAATCCCATACACGACATTACACAGAGGCTGAAAAATTCTAGCTCCCATACAAGTATGCTTAAAACTATACACGCCATGTTTTACATACTCTTATACCAAAATACACGCGTCGTTTTAAAATCTTGCAACCTTAAGGTGCAGTTTCATAATCTAGTAAACTCTGAGCCCATTTTTTAAGGAGGAGAAGGGTGTATCCCAAGCTGGATAAAATCGTCTGGTTGGGGAAGAATGACATGCTGTACTACATTATGGCAACATGATACTGAAGGAGTCAGTGGGAGTTTCTAACCCCATCACTAAGAGGGTGGTCTCCCGAGCTGATGAAAAATCGCAGCAGGGGAAAAAAATGACGTCAACGTACTGAAGGGGTTAAAAATCCACGTCATAGGTACCCCCCCCCTTCCCCCCCCTAGTACTGGCCAGCCTGAAAGCGCCCCCTTGTGGCGGTAATGAGCGGCTTCCTCTGCTGGGGGGAAGTAGGTGACACGAAGCAGGAGGTGGTAGTGGCGGTGGTGACAGAAGCGGTGCTACGCAAAAAGTTTTGTGATGGTGGGGTTGAGGTAAAATTAATATATATATAAATAAGTAAAGGTTGTGATGGTAGGGTTGAAGTCAAATTAATTTATAAATAAATAAGTAAAGGATGGTGATGAAAGTAAATGGCATTCATTGTTACAGTGCTTTTATATGAAGGTATATTAGAGAGAGAGAGAGAGGAAATCCGATTAATGATACCAACAAAACTGATCATATTTGCCCCCAGACCTGGCATAAACCTAAAGAAACAACACGTTCACAAGAAATGGGCACACTTGCTTCGGCCTAACACCACCAGTTGCATCCACCTATAAATAAAGCATCTCATTCATGCCGACCCAACACATTCAGCATAATTATATACAGTATGCTAATATAACCTTACATTAATCATCACTTACATATCTGATGTGCCACGATTCTTTGCTTGCTTGAAACACAACAGATGCTGAGTCACCAGAAATGTTTAAACAATGACAAACAATAAAATTAGAACATCAGTCTCAAAGCTAACAGAAAATAATAAATTTATCAGACAAAAGGAGCCTCTCACAGAAGTCGTATCCGGAAATGATGATCGAAAATGAGGTACCATAGGACTTACGGATAGCCATGGATAGGCGTTCGTGGCCTGCAGTCGTTCTAGGATAGCGGCAGGTGAATCCGTCTTGGTCGTGTCCTGGGTGGCGTTGGTTGGGCTTGAATTCGTGGTGGTGTGGACAGTGGTGGGTGTGGATGGTGGTGGGTCGTTTTGGGCTCGACTGGATGCGGAGAGGGGCAGGTTGGTGGGACGAGGGGGTGGGTCTTTCGGGTCTTGTTTAGGTGTAATGGTGGAGGTGAGTTTTGTTATGGATGCGTGGATGGTGAGTGTGGAGGTGAGGGTAGGGTGTGTGGAGGTAAAGGTGGGATGTGTTGAGGTAAGGGTGGGGTGTGTGGGTGTACCGGGTGAGTATGTGGTTGTCGTAGTAGGTGGACGTGAAGTGGATGTACCTGTAGGTGTTGTAGGTGGGGATGGTGTGCCGACTGTGTCTAAATCAGTGGGTGAGCTGGGGGAGTGTCTTGGTGAAGTCGACGAAACAGATTTCAAGGGTGTGGTGAGGGAGTAAGCAGGTCCTGTAGGTGAACTTGGCGAACTGGCAACAGAGGACCTGGGTTTGATGGCTGGGTGTGAAGGAGAAGAGGGCAGGTGAGTGGAATAAGGAGGGTTGGGAGTGAAGAGGGATTGGCTAGGAGAGCTGGGAGTGGAGAGGTATTGGCTAGGAGAGATGGGAATGGAGAAGGATGGACTAGGCGGGTTGGGAGTGGAGTGGGATGAGTCAGGAGGGTTGGGAGTGGAGAGGGATGGGTCAGGAGGGTTGGGAGTCGAGAGGGATGGGTCAGGAGGGTTGAGAGTCGAGAGGGATGCGTCAGGAGCGTTGAGAGTGGAGAGGGAAGGATTGCGAGGACTGGATGGGGCTGAGGGAAGGGTAAGTTCAGCAGGTAGTGTCAGGGCATCAGCAAGCTCCTGAGGTGGTCGAGAGAGAACCAGCCCCATACGTCTCTCCCGAAGATGTGGGCGAGGGATGGGAGAGGAGGGGACATTAGCAGGAGGATTGGTGTGGGTCGGGGGGGAATGCAAGACTCTCAGCTTGACCGGCCCTCCAGGTGCCATGTCGGTGACCAGTGTGTATCGGCCTGACGCCGGCATGGCACTGTTGGCACGCTACTGGTGGCACTCAATATGGGGTGCCACCAGCCTCACCCACCCGGCATCTTAGACTTCGCGTCTACTTGAGGGCGTCGAAGCAGATCAGTTCTTGGCTTATCTACAATCTCGAGTTCTCTTTAAGCCTGATTCACACAAACTGTCATCTTTTTCTCAGAACTGTCCACTGGATGTGTTGGCAGAAACATCAGATTGTATGGTAACTCTGTGTGTAGATTTCACTGCCAAAGGAGTCACTGGCTAAATATTCAATCTGGAGTTCCTCTTCCTGCTTAATTCACATAAACTGTCAACTTCTGCCAACGATTTTTCTGTTCATATGGAGGAATACGACACATCAGACTGTGAGAGGAGTTATGCCACTGTCTCTGGCTTAATCTATAGAGATTATTTTTATCACTGCCGCTCACACTAGCACTGCGCTGTCACTTCCACTTGTTGCCACTACAGTAAAGCTTTACATCCACGTATCGCCAAGGCGCAGGCGAACAGCACGAGTCACACTATCAGGAGCATAAGTCACATAGGAACACTAGTCACAAGTCACAAATCAAGAAAACTGAGTCACACAGGAACACAAGCCTCGAAACAAATCAGGAACGAGTCACACATTCACAAAAGTCACCAAGCACGAGTCACAAATTCTGATACTCCGTCGGGCCAACACGTGAAAGAGATCAGCTGAGTGGGGTCCGGCTCCTACAGGCAGACTGGTAAACAAAGCGAAGCGGTTCCGACGCGCGTTGCCTGCTGACGGTGTTGTGACGTCCGGCTGACTGGCGACTGGTGCCGACTGGACCTGGCGCCGGGCTACACCACCTGGCACCGGGAGGAAGCCAGCCGCACCCAATACCAGACACCCCCACCCCCACCTCCACCATCCCAAGTCCTCTTCAAATCGCCAGGCACTCACCTTCTCTCATACACTCACACTCTCGCACCTATACAATACACACACACACACACACACACACACACTCTCTCTCTCTACTAGTCTCACACTGTGGCACTTTGACACCCACAGTCATACGAATGCGCGCACACACACACACACACACACACACACACACACACACACACACACACACACACACACACACACACACACACACACACACACACACACACTGCCAGAGTTTCTCAAAATATAAACACACTCCACCAGACAATGTGTAAATGTATTTAGCCGAGTTATTATTTTTTTTAAATTCCTTCATCCTAAGGACGTCTTAAGCATTTTATTCTGGAATACCGCCTGATGATTGAACTTAACTTGGAACAGACTCCCTAGGGCTGCAGAGGCTCTATCCAGCACTGACCAAACTGCCTGGGATTAGCTAGAATAACAATGAACGTCCAGAGGCTGAGGAGGTTAACAAATGAATTGTTCACAGGTAATGAGGCTAAGATAACCTGATTCAGGAAATGAGTGACGGAGAACCGGACTATACCGGTCAGGTACGATGCATTGTGCTCTGCAGAGCACGGCGGGGGGAGGATGTCCAGGAGGACAGGGCAAAGGGGTGGAGGAGGTGGTGTGGAGGGGGAGGGGGGAAGAGCGCCCTGGCACACCCTGAGGCGGCCCATGAACCAACCCAGTGCTTGTGACCGCCGGGGACACAGCATAACACAACACAAACCCTCCAGCTACCCCGTACTCTGTCGACCCACGCACTCATATACACAGACACACACAGACCACATAATGTCTCTACGTTTATCGGTCAGACAACACAACCTACTAAACATCACGCAACAGCAACAAAAATGACTTCCTTCTATATCAAAAACATTGTGTCATCCATCACAGTTCCAACACAACCGTATTTGTTATATATATATATATATATATATATATTATATATATATATATATATATATATATATATGTGTGTGTGTGTGTGTATAAAGTACCCCATACTGGCTTCGCCGCACCTGCTTCTTAAATCGTACTTTCATCCTTTATTGGTGGTGGAAAAAAGGCTGAAATAATGCCGTCTGGATCTAGTTAATATAAAATATCAAAGTGGGAATGTTGGAGGATTCAGTATTTTTTAGTCAAATACCTCACATAACATTGTTTACATATGTCCAGATAGTAAACTATGGACTGAAAAGAAACAAAACTTGTACCACCCATATAAAATCAAACACCTCCCCCCCCCCCCAGAAACCGATGACTCACACCTGACACTAAATTTCACAAGTCATAAAAACGATGCCCTTAATTCCACTTCTTACCCACAAAACAAGGCACTGCAGTAATTAACGCCACGACGAACACTCTCATCATTAACCCCTTCACCCAAACGACTTCTTCTCATAGTCTACTTTTGCTTCAGCCTGACAATTTTATTTAGCATGCGACAGACTCTGAGTAGAAAAAGTAATAAATCTACCCCCCCCCAGCTGAAAAGTCTCCGCTAAACCATACAAAACCGCCAGGAGACAGCAGGAATAAGAGAAAAACACGTCACCAGATTCATGGGGTCTAACTTCCATGCCTACACACAAGCAGAATTAACCCCTTCCATCCGATGACGTACCTTTTCCTTCCAGTATACCCGCCATCACCTGAAGATTTCATCAACTTCAGCAAAGGTGAAACAAAAGGCAAAAGGTCAACGAAGGCTAATTCTAACCCCTTCAGTTAGAAAAGTCTCTCCCTGGGCTGCATGGTATCGTTAAGAAGTATCAAGAGTAACCAACAAAAATACGCCACCGGACTGAAAGGGTGAAAGAAATATATACACATACAAATATATAAAGAGAGAGAGGGAGAGAGAGAGAGAGAGAGAGAGAGAGAGAGAGAGAGAGAGAGAGAGAGAGAGAGAGAGAGAGAGAGAGAGAGAGAGAGGAAAAAAGTTATCGGGTTGATGAGATGGAAGGAACAGCGTCCTGGGTGTTAGCAAGGCATGACAGCTTTCCCCTTGTCACATCCCCACACTAACCTACTCCTTGGGTTCTTTTTTTTTATCGTGGGCTTAGGACACGTTCTAGATCATCTTTCTTAGCGACAAATTCTACTTTAATTACATCTTGACCTCCTTGTGTGTCATTAATATTTTTAATGTCAATTGATATGTAGTAAATAAATATGTTCAGTAAATTATATGAAGAAATTAACTGGTAAAGAAGAGGCGCTAGGAAGCCTCCTAAGTTAACTGGAAGCCCCCCCCCCCTCTCTCTCTCTCTCTCTCTTTCCACGCATGCTAGTTCAGGAGTTGCCCGAGTCACGAACAGGAGTTTAGAAGCTCGTAAGTGGGATCAGTCAGGGGTAAATGAATACGAAGAGGGGAGGGGAGGGGAGGGGAGGGGAGGGGAGGGAAGGGAAGGGAGGGGAGGGGAGGGAAGGGAAGGGAGGAAAGGGGAGGGAAGGGGAGGGGATAGAGGGAAGGGGAGGGGAGAGAGGGGAGCAGAGGAGGAGAGAGGGGAGTAGAGGAGAGGGGAGTAGAGAGGAGGAGGAGAGGGGAGTAGAGAGGAGGAGGAGAGGGGAGTAGAGAGAGAGGAGGAGGAGAGGGGAGTAGAGAGAGAGGAGGAGGAGAGGGGAGTAGAGAGAGAGGAGGAGGAGAGGGGAGTAGAGAAAGGGGAGTAGAGGGGACGAGAGGGAAGGGGAGGGGTGAGCAGAAAAAGTTCGCCAATGCAGGGAATGGGATTAAGAGGCATGGAAATAAGTTGAGGAGGGAGAGGGAAGGGAAACAGGACACTGTAGGAGGAAGAGGGGGAATGGGTTTGGAGATGGAGGGAGAGGAAGGAAGGTATGGAGGGAGGGAGAAGAGGGAAGGTATGGAGGGAGGGAGGGAAAGAAGATCAAAGGGACGGAAAGTGCAAGGAATACGGGGGGAGACAGGAAGGGAGGAATGGAGGACTAACACAGAGGAGGAGGAGGAGGAAGAGGAGGAGGAGGAAGTGGAGGTAAAAGAGTGAAAATAATAACACACTGAACAAACACATAATGAGAGAGAAAGAGAGAGAGAGAGAGAGAGAGAGAGAGAGAGAGAGAGAGAGAAAGAGAGAGAGAGAGAGAGAGAGACTCATAACCCACAATATAACGGAGGAGGGTCAGCTTCAGCATAAACATCAACAAAAGGTCTTGATCCCACGCCCCGATACCACCCAATGGGCTTGAATCTCTCCTAAACCACTCGCTCTACGTACTGATGGACTGACATGCTTTCTGAATATTTAACGGCTCTTTAGACTGGATCAGGTTTCTCTTCACGCGCTGTAATCATTTTCAAATAGGAGTTAATTCACAAGTTTACCCTCGTCACTCCAATCTATCCCTCTTTCTCCACCGAGTTCGTAATATCCGTAACCTAAATATTATCTGCTTCCACAATCTATTTCATTCCCTTCTAGAATCTGGGACTCTTACCGATTTACTGGAGCTATGTAATATTTAACTTACAGAGGTACACCCTGCAATGAATTACATACTGCATACGGAATGGAACAATTATAAAGCAGACACACAAACGTTAACATTATATATTTAAAACCCTCATGATACGCACCTCATCCTGCTTATCTCCGGCTCCATACTTAGATAAATAAAAATCAGCCTCCTTATCATCACCCCATCCGTATTCTGTTCCTCCCGCCCAGTTAACCCGTCCTTTATCCTTATCTAACCCATCCAGTTATACCAGAGACGGCACAGAAGCTTAATGAGAAGACCAGCCAGTCATTAGCGGCATCTTACTAACTCAATTATACCCTGCACTAATTGCCTTGACCTTATATACACACAAGACGAACTACTGCCTCATCAGATAACTGAGAACAGAGCAACAAGTTTCACATTTATCTGCAAACTTTATATTATTTTTTTTTTCTTTTCCTTGTCTCCAGACGATTTCCTTCATCTCCAGGGCATTTTCCAACTGGTGGGGTTTGATACTGCCCTCATTAACCCCTTCAGAGTTTTTGGATGCTGTTTTTAGCTGAATAAGAATCGTAAACTAGTAATATATATAAAACAGAAATCACGTTCTCGACCTGCTACTTCTATTCACAAAAATAAATACGTGGCCTAATATATGCAAAACAAATGCTTATTTTCAAGTATTCTCTCTCCCTCCCTCTCTCTCTCTCTCTCTCTGTCTCTCTCTCTCTCTCTGTCTCTCTCTCTGTCTCTCTCTCTCTCTCTGTCTCTCTCTCTCTCTCTCTACTAAAAATTAACATACTGATTTGTTTTTTGTTTTTTTCTTTAGGCGGGAGCATCTCTAGGAGCGGCTCTGTCCGTCTCTTCCTCACGAATTTCGGACGCGAGGCGCCTCACTTTCGTAGCGAATGCACACCACACCACACTACAACACTTTCACACCACAACACTTATCATGCCACCCTTTCACACCATACCACACACCGCCCTTTCATACCACACCACACAAAATCATTCTCCCATACCACACCAAGGACACAAATCGACGCGCCCTAAGTTTCCGTATTTAGTACTCTTACACTTGTTTTGGCAAGGACCTACGGATCTCACCAGCAAAACCGCATGCAGCCAATATTTGACCCAAACACTCTCAAGGTTAAGGCCAAAGGAAGTCAAGGTAAAGGACTGCAGGATGTGGTCTTCGTGGTTTAGGTTCGGTCCCGTTAGGTCTGGCCTGTGCTGTACAAGAAAAATAGTTGTATAATTTCAAGTGTTCTTTTTACGCAATTAGCCTCTTCTTCAAAGCTCTACCCAATTTGCTGTGAATTTAATTAGCCCGGAATTGGATTACGTGTACGGGTAATTTAGATGTTTACTATCGGAAAGGATGAAAGAAGACAAAGAGGCATATATTTTTTTTTTCATATATAGATCAGGGTCTGGAATAAATTAATATGCAGGACAAACTCAACAAGGGTTTAAGGTTTCCAATTACGACAGGTCAAAATATCTCAGTTTACCCCTTCCACCCAAGTGAGAGAAAACGAACACCGCAACTCAACTTACAGAAAATGCACCGGGCTTCTTCGGGTAACTATAACCTTTTCAACTCATCACATTTCGTGAAGTCACAACCCGACATTAACCCCAAAACGTTCTTCTTCCCATGATCATGATACAAAACAATTAATAACCGTTAGAACACGTACCCGTATATCAGCTCTGGCTATAAATGAAGACATAAGTGATATCATGGCATGCAAAACTCAAACATATCAGAATTTTGAAATGTGGGCTTCGGTACTCACAGTGTTTGCGTGGTGTATGAGGAGAGGGCGAGGATGGGAGTCAGGTCTAGATGTGGCCAGTTTCAGTATTTCATCTACTGCCTCCACCAAGCCCTGACATTCCTCCAGCCACCACCTGTAAGACAGTTCATAATATGCATTAGATGTCTTATTAAATTTTTGGCTTCTAACCATTTCTTACCCTGATTTTCTTCCGTTCAATACACAGACAAAAGCTTGTAAATGACACTGATTCGCTTAATGGTCCTTTCGCTACAGTGACATCTATTTCATTTTTGCTACTCAGACTTTCAGCTGGGGAGAGAGAGAGAGAGAGAGAGAGAGAGAAATATAGCCTGCAACAACCACTTTATTATGTCTTTATCATCTCTCTCCAAAGCTGAACAAATTCGCGTAACTGCAAAAAAATAAAAATGGTGACATCGGTCTGAAGATACGTGTGATGCATGATGTTTACAGTCCTCCTGTGCCTGGGATGTGCACCAACATAGCACAACAATTTCCTTACGTCCGAGATTGGGAAACTGAAGACCTGACAAACTAGCTTTATAAATAATGATATAATTTTTGTCTTAACAACAGACCTGATAATTAAAAAAAAAAAAAAAAAAAAAAAAAGGAAATGTCTTAGTAACGTATCTAAGTAAAAAAATTGTAGTGTATGGTAGCTGGATACCGCAGACTTTGGTTGTCTGCTGTATGTATAATTAACTGCTCTAATAACTCACTGTCGGTAGTCAAAGCAATGAGCTGGAAAAATTAAAACTAAAATCTACAGCAGTGCTAATTCTTTATCATACGTACAGTATCTACGGTAAGAGATTATCATCACCAGCATATGGGGAACGGTCGGATCTGAAACGAGAAATGGCAAAAATTTGGGAATACCCCCACCCCACCCAAAAAAAAAAAAAAAAAAAAGAAATAGACCATACAACACCCAACCCTAAATTTTGGCCCTATTTAAAGAAAAAAAAAAACTGTCCTCCACATAAACAAATAAACAGATAAATAAAAATACAAAAGCAGACTCACCTGACTACACTATGCTTGCGAAGTCTTTGGCACCAGTTTTCCATTTCCCTTAAGTTACTTTTGGCACTGCTCACACTCCTCCTGGCTTCCTCCACACTGCAGGCGGAGGTGGGGGAGTGGAGGGGGGTAGTGGGGGAGGGGGAGGTAGAGAGGGCAAAGGGAGGAGAGGCTGGGGAGACGGTAAGACCCTCTAGGAAGGATACGCAGGGTCGCACATTTTTTAGTATGTCCTCGCGAAGCTGTAAAGAAAATGGCAGGCATGAGGATATAAACAACTACTACTGCATCACATTATCATAACATAATTCTCATTCTTGTAATGGGTAGGAATCATCTTAATTCTCTTCGCACGGCTATAAATCAAGTATGCAAGATCCAGAAACAAATATAAGCTTGAACGAATATAAATTACAGTACTGCTCCTAAAAAGTATTGGTATTTTTTTTAACATCACCTGAAGCAATAAAGGAGAGACAATTTAAGCATCCAGATCTCAGCTCCAGATTAAGAAAAATGGAATCAGATAGGCCTATTAGTTCTGGCAAAAGCAGAGTTATGATCATTGTTATGTGAAAACTGGCCATACCTCTAAAATCACTCAAGGTTCAACAATTTATATACAGTAATAATGGAAAGTCACTCCAATCAATTACTCTTAAAACATTATACCAGTAAATTGCCTTCACATTAAATTACTAATTACCGTTCTCTCTCTCTCTCTCTCTCTCTCTCTCTCTCTCTCATACACCCACCTGCAGGAGTGTCCGCCACGCCCGGGTGTCGAAGTGTAAGGTTCCGCCGAACTGTGAAGTTAGTTGGCCCCTACCCACTCTCCGCTGCACCTCACCCGCACCCACCACCTCTATCTGTACACGAAAATAAGACAAGGATAGCACACTGGAATGATGTTTGGGTTTATAACATTTGAAATCTGACCAAAGACAAAATTTTATGTATTTTTTTATAAGTACTGGACCAAAAACATACAGAAAGGATATTATGGTAATCTTTCAACACATCCAGTGAAATGGGCCACACATTCATCCACATAACACTCTAGTCTTAGGAATTCTCCAGAAAAATATTAATAAAATCTAGCTGGCACTGTATAATGCGCATTCTTCTTGATCATTTTAATCACCTCGAAGGGGACTTCGAATATTTCTAAAACAATCTGCCGTTAGCAAGAATAATAACGACCTAAAGGAGACTTCGTGACCTCAAGGTGTGTGAAATAAATATACAGTACTCACATTTTCCACCATAAAATTCACTCCAGCCTCCAACAATAACACAAGATAATAATAATAATAATAATAATAATAATAATAAAAATAATAATAAAACGGTGCACTGAAAAACCCCCTCCCACACCCTTCCCACAGCCGCCACACTCCCACCACACCTCACACCATCAGATAACACGCTCCCTAATACCAGATACAATTTACAGCCATACCACATTCTCGGCCACACCACACCAGCGAGTCTTAGTTCAACATGGATTGTAGGCGATGGAGTTGTGAGATGAATGATGAAAATGAACGACAAATGTTGGATAAAAAATGGAAGACGAGGTACAGGTTAATGATGTCAGAACCTTTTAATCAATATTTGAGATGCCTGGTGGTTTAGTGGATTATGGCGCTCCAAATGGATGTAACCCATAAGCGACCTAAATCCAAGGGTTGGTTGAATTTATTGGTCAAATACTGTTACTCACGTATGCAACTGGGAAAAGCGACTGATCATTCCTACCTTACATATCTAAACTAAGCAGGTTAACCTAGGACCCTTAGACTCCTGAAACACACACACACACACACACACACACACACACACACACACACACACACACACACACACACACACACAAGATACTGTATAATCCCAACAGTCTATTTCTGATAAACACCAATAATCCACAATATATCCCTCGGCGAAAGGAAGGAAGGAAGTATGAAGGAGGGGCAATATAAATGGAAGATGATGGTGAAGGAAAGACGGAGGGACGAAGGGAAGGAAAGAAGGAGGGAAGGAAAAGTAATGGCTGAATGAATGAATTATGGAAGGAAAGAAGGAAGGTCAGGTGAAAATATAAGTTGAAGGAATAAATGAAGGACGAAAGGAATGAATGAATGGGTAAAGGGAGGACGGGAGGAAGGAAGGTCAGAAAGAGTGGCTGAGACAGAATGAAAGAGTAAGCAGGAAGAGCAAGATGCCTGGCGTCTGACGGTGAAGGAGTGGAGGAGGCCTAAGGTAATCAGTCGTGGCCTCCTGTAGGTTCCCAGGGGCATTAATCACCCTCAACACATTCATCAGGGGCACGGCGGAGGACAGACTGGCGGAGGGGCAGGGGGAGGGACGTCAGGGGGCGTAGGAGGAGAAGGGAGGGTAGAAGGGAGAGGCAGGCATGAGGGGACGGTAAATGAGGTAGGAAGGGCGTCTTAGGCTATATGGATGGGGCTTCTGAGGTGACAGACTGGTCGGGTTCCTAGGAGTGGAAGCGTACATTTTTTCTCTTTCATTCCTTGCGTGTGTGCAGGCCGCATAACATTTCCAGTGGCGAAGTCTTACACAGTCTGACAGCCCTTGAAAAACAGTAATTATCTAATAGTTATACAAAAGCAAAGGTACCAGCGGGCAAGTGAATGGACGATACGACTTATTACTTCATGTGTGCTGCATTACATCTCAATGACTTTTCCATTTTGCTCTAAGATCTAAGGCGAGACGCATCTTAGGATCAGGCAGGCAACATATGACTCAGTACCACATGTTGGAGGTCTAGGTTGAGGGGGTGTTAAGACTGAGGTAAGGTTCATGGAAAGGTACTAAGACACTGAGATGGGTTTCTGAAAGGGTACTGGGAAGTTGTTGTAAGGTTCCTGAGAGAGAGTGCTGAGTGACAGATAAGATTCCTGTGAGACTGTTACGGTGATTAGAAGCTGAGGTATAGCTCCTGAGACAGTGCTGAGAGATTGTGATAAGATTCCTGAGAGACTGCTGAGTGACTGAGATAGGATTCCTGTGAGACTGGGGTTGGGTGAATGAAAACAGGTACGGTACAGCTCCCGAGTCAGTGCTGAGAGACTGTGATAAGATTCTTGAGAGACTGCTGAGAGACTGAGATATGATTCCTGTGATACTTTAGCTAGGTGATTAGAGAATGGGGTGGGCTTCTGAGCAGTACTAGTAATTCTGAACGAGTGATATGTGGCTGCACAGGGCAATAACAGACATGGAGCGGATGAGGTGAATAGTTTCTATGCACTAATGAGGTGAGTTTCTATGCACTAATGAGATAAGAGTCGAGATTAAGGACGATGCTAACTACTGCTGAGGGAGTGCGAGACGAACGCCACGAAGATAATAGGAAATGATTGTGGCTGCTCTGATGGGAGACTGTCTGGCAGCGGAAGGTGTTTAAATTCAGTAACAACCAAGTACATCCTCTTCTCGAACCAAACATTATAAAAACTCAATCCTTTCAGCACAATGACGCCTTTTATTATTCTAGCTACCGACAACATTTTATTCAGCTCATGATAAACTCGTGGCAATAAGAGGTGTGACTCTGTATGTTTGTGATGTGATGGCGTGAAATATGAGGTCAGGAGGTGAGCGGAAAAGGAAGATGAGAAGAGAGAGAGGTCCTGTGGAGAGAAGGGGGTGATAAAGACGGCGATAAGAAAGTGCTGAGAGGCGAAAATGATGAATTAGCGAAGGCAGTAAGGAAAGGTTATAAACAGAAGAGGGAGAGAAAATGGGGAAGAAGAGATGGCGATGAAAATATGAGAGGGTGTCAAAGACCAGTAAGAAGGAGGAAAATAATGTGAAGGTTGAGTTGAAGAAATGAAGTGGTGCGAGAGACAGGAATATGTACGTGATAAAAGGGGATGGAGTGACAGTGATGAGCTGAGGGAGGGAGACGGAACAGTGCCGTATTCATAAAGGGGGAGATGGTATGGTGTCGTATTCATAAAGGGGGAGATGGTATGGTGTATTCAAAAATGGGGCGGTGTCGTATTCATAAAGAGGGAAATAGTAAGGTGTATTTGTAAAAGATCTTAACCAATTTTCGCGATCAGCAAGTCACCATTGCAATCATATATTATCATGGATCATTCCGTTTTGTCGTACTTTTCACGCCATTGGTCACCTTAGTTTAGTTGTAAAATGTTTGGTAGTATAAGAGTCAACATAAAAGCATAAACAAATAGGCTTAAAAACAACGAACACTTAAAATATGAATACAAGGAAGGTGTTAGAGACTGGACTGAGAAGGTGATAAAAGAGGGGAGGAAGGAGGCGGTGAAAATTTCTGAGGGTGTTACTTCCTTTCCCTTCAGTACGATGATGTCTTATTCTACTCTTGCTAACACCACATCAGCCTATTCACCTTAGGATACACCTGTCTGAAGGGGTTAGGAACAATCTCCTATCTAAGACGTAATGAATTTGCTGAACCAGTTAAAACAGCCTGACGTTAGCTATAAAACGAAATGCAACACCAATTCTTATGATCAATGGTATTTTTATATTTCATTTTTCCCCTAAAGTTAGATGATATTTTGACTAAGACAGATGCCTCTAAACGATGGAGTTGAAGACGAAGGGGAGAATGTGGTAAAAGTGGGTGAGGAGGAGGTGGTGAGGAGATGAGGCGAGGTAGAGAAGTGGTGTGGTAAGCCAAGACACTCCACGCGAAGACCCTCTCATCACCCGACCAGCCTCCCCCTCCCCCATCATCACAACCCTTCCTTTCTTCTACCCTTCCCTTCCCTTCCCTTCACACGCAAAAAACAGCCAATACTTCCGCCCATTCATTCACACATTTTTTTTCTTTTTTAACTCCTCAGCCTCCACTCCTAATACCTTCTCCTGAAACTTACTTTGGGCTGTACGTTTTTTATTCTATTTTAAACTTTCATTAATTTTGGTTATATCTTGTGGCATGTTATATATTAATGATATTTAGTGGGCACTCTGAGATGTGTTTACATTTGTGTTTGGCTACTTTTTGTATCCGGAACCTAACCACCTGTTTTGTTTGAGACACACACACACACACACACACACACACACACACACACACACACACACACATTTGCGGGGGGTTACTATCCACTTCAGGCAGGTTAACACAGTTCTTAAAACAAAACCCTGGATGATCACAGGAATGATGTTGTTAAGATGGCACATGGAAGGTGGTTATACACGAAAGCTTCATGGATTCGGGTTCAGAGGATAAGTGGAACATAATTATGATCAAAGTTTTTCGCCTTTATTTTCAAACTACAAAGCGAAGTGCCAATTCGGAGATGAAACGGGTATGCCGAAACCGAGACGGAGAAATGAAATTCGCAAAAATGCCGGGATAGGCAGGAAGCAAGGTGTGATAAAAGGTATTCGCTCTTCAACACACTGCCTACTGATGATGAAAATGGTACTGATGATAATAATAATGATGATAGTGGTACTGATAATAATTCTAATGATGATGCTGATGATAATGCTGATGCTGAAAGACATGTGACACAAAACCAATAACATCTCCATTCTTAACTACCCTTTGTATTGGGTGTGGGGGGGTGTCAGGCACCAGTCACCAGGGGGCGTATTTATAAACGATCTTACATTTTACCATTAACGGCCTCCACAAAAGCTTATTATCGAAGGACTTTCATTCTCTCTCTCTCTCTCTCTCTCTCTCTCTCTCTCTCTCTCTCTCTCTCTCTCTCACGGTAGGGACAAATCTAGTATCATATTTCAGCTAATGCCAGACGACGATATTCAGCTGAAAGTGAATCATATGAGCCTGAGAGGGTTAAGCACGAGACTGTTAATAAATATGGAGCCTACCCACCCACCACTGAGCAGCGCTAATGACCCGGGCAGGAGAAAAAGTGAACCCCCTGCTGGGATTCGAACCCTGGCTCTCTGGCACGGGGGGTCACAGGGTCTTACCGATGCGCGCTCGTGGGATTAGCAGGCTCCTTACCACCTCCTCTGAGCGATTTCTTTTCCTTCTAACGGACGTACTCTTAACCCCAGAATTCGGTGACGCGAATCTATATTTTACTCTTGCTGCTTACACACTTTCAACACAATTATCTCTCATACTGAAAGGTTTAATTAATTCTACACCAAACCCATTCAGTACTAAAAGTGTAAGAATTAGAAATGTCAATGGATTGAAGGGGTTAAAACGGAGTGCAGGAAGGAATAATTAAGTCCCTAATTAATTTTATCGATTAAACACCGATACATTACGAGTGATCGGCTTACATCGCACATAACATAGTCAGCAATAATACAGAAAAATCACACGCGTTCTACCATCACATTCTTCAGTTATAATAAAAAAGACAGCTTTTCCACACTTTCCCGCCCTCAGTTTTAACAGCACCAATCTAGCACCTCAGTATCTTCCTGTGTGTTACGTTTTACAACACAAGTCGCCATAGTACAACACCCCTAAATTCTCTGTAAAACCAGGAACGTAATTTTTCTTTCGCACATGATGCTACCGGTTGCTTGTATTCAGCTTAAATCCACTTAAAAATGAAAGGGTAAGTTTTAGACGTGAATATTTTGGCTATTAATACTGAAATCATAAGCATCATGGGCGCAGCCAAGAGGGAGGCGGGGGTAGTCATTTATTCGTTTATTTTTATACTTATTTGCTTATTCCAGTATTAATTATTGTTGCCTCCGTTGATTACTGTTTAACACCAGATATTTTGTTTTGTTAATCATGATAGGCTACCATTATAATACTTTCGAAGCACCTCCATTTCAAGATACCAGCTAAAGTTCCAGCATCCCCCTTAACAAAATCCTGGCTACGCCCCTGAATTAACCTCGCTCTTACACTCTTACCTGTAGGATCAGTTCAGCAGTAACCTCACAACAGTCGTGAAATTGATAAAATGTGCCTGACTGCAATCACCACGCTAAGGGAAACCAGGAGGCTGATGTACAAGATGCAACCTCCCGGGCAACAGACTCTCCACGACTGATGAGAAGATGGAGCTGGACTTGCTTCGAATCAACTGGCCGTGATCTGAACTGACTCGACTCCCCCGATGCGAACAGTTTCTTTCGAATTACGTACATATTTTACCATTTCAGGCCGAAATGATGTAAAAATTTTAATATACATACTTCACGCATATTAAAAAGTTTCAGTAGAATACCCCTTATCTCGAACTCAACGACCTCTTCAAATTAAATGAACCGATGAGCATTTTGTGTATTCGTTTGAAACTTCACCATCGAGACAGATGCGTTGAGTTTCAGTGACATCAATTTATCTCACGTGAATAATGCTTGATACAATGTTTAAATCTTAATTTCAGCTTGGTAATAGTATAATGTACCCTAGACTGGAGAATCATAGTCATGACTCGAACTGGTCCGTCTCTGCTCGACTCTTTCGGTGTGCAGGCAGCCTAGATCACCGAAGTTCTGCCAACACATTCACTACGATAACTTCTTTTTATTTTGGCCACCTCAGGATGATTTTACTCACTTTAGGCCAGACCTTCGAGCTGGATGTTAAATATCTGTACAGGTTTCTCTAGCCCGTAACAAATAAATATCTCCCTGGAACTGAAAAATCTGTTTGTGGGCAGCTAGAATAAAATAAAGATCTTCGTATTTAAGAGATTACGAGGGAATATTCGGTATTGTCCCACGGCTCGCTATTACCCCGTGTTACCATAGAAAATGCACAAAAATATTTTCTTCTATTGATAAGGAGGCAGACATACGAACTACTAGAGATAAATGGAAACAGACAAACGGACGTGTGTGTGTGTGTGTGTGTGTGTGTGTGTGTGTGTGTGTGTGTGTGTGTGTGTGTGTGTGTGTGTGTGTGTGTGTGTGTGTGTGTGTGTGTGTGTGGTGACAAGCTGAAAGACAGACTGATATACAGATTAATGAAGGGCCGCAATACATACATACGGTACATACAGACAGTCAGACAGTAATTCCACAGAGGCTGGATATACCAAGCAATCATCGTCATCATCATCATCATCAAAAAAGTGTCATAAATTCTTACCTAATCGCATTAAATTGTGAACCATTACTTTTTTATTAGGCTATCAGTCTCAAAGCACTTCCTTCACAACACTTAAACCTCACTTCCGTCTTATTCAACCCATTCACTACGATCAGGTCTTCTCTGTTTTATTCATGTTGCGGGCTGATGATTTAAGAGAGACTGGAAGGCAGCTCCTCGATCCTTTCTGTATGATGAGGTCTTTCGTATTTCATTCTTGTGTCTTGGTATCATATCACCGTGAATTCACACCTTCCCTATAAACATCTGCCAATAAAGACCTCCGGCATATGTGTAATAGGAACTAAAGGTGAGAACAATTTTAACAACCACAAGTGAAGCCCTGCATTTTCGCACGCAGCACAAAAATCTTTTCAGAAGTAAACGTCACTACTATCAAAAGTACCAGTCACAAACAACAGGAAAATCATGCCAAGAGTATAACTGCAACATTCCCTGGGTCTTAGTTCAACCTTTCACATTCACAACAGATAAATCTTAAAATATAATTACACCCAAATCTACAACAACAGTCCCCCCCCTTATTCATTAACATGCACATTCGTAACAGATGAGGGGAAACAGTACAACACTGAACTCCACACATGCAAATTCAAGTCACAATCCACAATATACCCTTTTTACTCTAGCTTGGCCTAAAATTGCCATCTATCCATCTTGATTGCTGAATTGTACCATTATATTACCATTACAGTATGATGTTAGTCACGAAGAAGTGCTATGAAATGGATGTAGAGCCACAGTACTGTCTTTTTCTGCCACTAAATAACGTAAAATAAGCTCCAAAACGGAGCCAAGTAAAGTAAAAGAAGTACAGAAACGGGATAACTTCTCTGGCTACACCCACCAATAATATAAAAAATAAATACCCGTAACGCATGAAAATAATACCAATAACTCATGACAGGGAAAATTTTACCAACGAAAGACAACTGCAACAATAAGCCCGCGCACCACAGACACTCATAAACCATGCCCATCCATGACACGAAAAATCCTGCACCGAAACGATCATAACATCCATAAAAGCAAAGAAAGAACAAGGACACCAGATGACTAGATAAAAGCCTAGGACGACATATACAATAATCACCTTCCATGAAATTACAGGATAAATTTAAAAAGGAAAATATAACCAGGAGGACATATAAACATTAAACTTTCTCACTATGATGACATTTTACATAGATGTCATACGATTTTATTCAATTTAAGAGTTCAGAGTAGTATCACCTGAGGGTAGCACTACATCAAGTGAGTGGGTGGTATGTTCCCCCATCTATAACGTAAAAAATAAGGCCACTCATTAAACTGTCACCTTCATCACAAGAAAATCTTACTCTTGTTCTTGAGGAAGTCAAAGTCAAGGAAGCCTAAACCATTCACTCCTCTTCAGCACATCCTACTCTCTCCTTAAATAATCTTCCTTCGTCGCCTACCTCTCGATTCTTCTTTACTTTCTTCAATTCCTTCCTGATTCTCCTTCCCCCTACTCCCTGAATATGCAGCCTTCCTTCCCCGTCAACCTCTCCACTCCTCTCTTCTTGCTCTCTTACCCTCTCGATCTTTCGTTTCTTCCTCTTTCTTCACTCTCTCGATTTTTTCTCCTCTTTTCCTGTATACAACACACACACACACACACACACACACACACACACAATCTCATCTCTCTCTCTCTCTCTATCTCTCAAATCAAACACAAATCCCCCTTACCCCTCCTCTCTCTCTCAAATCAAACACACATCCTCCTTCTCTCTCTCTCTCTCTCTCTCTCTCTCTCTCTCTTTCTCAGCTTGATTACTCTTCCTCTGCTCTCTACCGTTCATTTTCCTCAGTCATTTCTTCCCTCCGTTATTTCAACCACTCTTCCACGTTGCTCTCATCTCTTCATCTTTGTTCCTCAGCGTTATTATCTTTTACTACTCCTAATTTATCGTTTTTATTACCTTCTTCCGTTTCTCTGATCAGTCTCTCTTCCTTTCTCTTTCTTGTTTATCATTTCGTTCTTCTCATTTCACCAGTATTTTTTTCCCCTAATGTCTCTTCCTCCAACTTTTCTCTAATTTATTCTTTTTCATCTCTCCTTCCTTCCTTCCTTCTCCCACATTCTTCCCTCATCCATTTTCTCTCTCTATTCTATCCCAATTTCTTTCCCAACTCCCCCTCTCTCATTCCTAGTCATTCATCCTTCCTCCTTTCCTTTCTGTCTTTTATTATTCACCTTAGGCTCTTTGTCATTCCTCCTTCCTCTTCCGTTTCTGACCCTCTCCCATCCTGTCTCATTCCTATTATCTTTCCTTCCTTCCTATTCCCCTATTTTTAGTCCCTTCTTCTACCCTCTTTCTCAATTTCCTTCACCTTTCATTCCCCCTCTTTCTTGTTTCTTAAGGTCGGAATCTCTTGAGTTCAGGATGTTGCCTTGAATCTTTTCCGAACAATTATACTTTTACACGTTAACACTTTATTCCTGGTAACTGATGTAAACAAAGTCGAAGCTGAAATTATAGGGAAAAAACTGACAAGATATTAAGTGAAATATGCTTGTAAAAAAAAAAAAAACGCTATTTAAGTGATGCTAGGATGTCCTTGTGTCTAGATATAAAAGATAAAAATAAAAAATACGATAATCTTAATGAAAGCATAATAAACAGCTAAGGCAGAGTTACGGGGAGCCTCCTCACGCCACGAGAATAGTCCCTCGCCTTCTCTCGCTACTTCCTACACTCCTCTTCCAAATCCTCCCTCCTCCTGGTCCCCCTCTCACTTCCCCTCCATTCCCCACTCCTCCGTCTGTAATTCTCCCCTTCTCTCTCTCTTCTCCTCCCCTTCCCCTTCCCGCCGGTCAGTCCTCCCGCTACTGCACCAATCATCATCATCATCATCATCATAATTATCCTCTGCGTCCGAGCGGTTCCACACACGCCAGAGCGACGCCTGTTTGAATCCCGTAAAGAGTACTGTACACGATTCACAGTTACACGTAGACCCTGGTAACGTGCGGCTACGAGACACAGCCACCGGTAGAGCAGGGGAATAGAGCTGTTACAGGGCACTACTTTTAGAAGCGTCCTCCAAATGAAAACCAAAAAGACAGGAGAAACTAAGAAAAAACCAAGGAGGGCAGAAATTATGTAAAAACCACGAAGAGCGTATCAACTAAGTAATAACCAAGGAGATGAGAGCAGAAACCAAGCAAAAACCAAGGAGAAGAGAGCAGAAACCAAGTAAAAACCAAGAAGAGAGCAAAAACTAAGTAAAAACCAAGGAGAAGAGTGTCACATCAGCACACTCACGTACCCAGCTGACTCTGGGGACGAGTGTGGAGAGGGAGCGCCCATCACCAATGTCAACAACACAGGTATGCAAATTGTGACTCACCTGGTCCACTCAGTACCAGGTGGCTATGGGAGGTAGAGTGTGAAACAACTTACGCTGAGAGAGATAGAGATAGGGAGAGAGAGAGAGAGAGAGAGAGAGAGAGAGAGAGAGAGAGAGAGAGAGAGAGAGAGAGACAGACAGACAGACAGACAGACAGAGAAATCTTCCAACTCCATACTGCAACCTTTAGAATTAGGAGGACCGCAGAGGAGGACCTAGGTCTAGGTTACCATCATCCAGACCATTTATGTGTTCAGGACCAACCAACGTCCCTGGCAGCGTCTTGCACGAAGGAAAAGAAAAGCTATTATTTTATTTATTTATTCTTTTTTACATCATGGTCCGTTCCCTGTTGGCGCCGTGATTTTTCAGGAAGTACCAAAGAATATCAATACAGAAACTTTCCCAGGCATCACTGTTACGAATATTTTGTGTGACTCTCTCTCTCTCTCTCTTCTCTATTCCGACGGGGGGGGGGGCAAGGCTTCACGGGGTCCTCATTACCATATCAGCGTCGTTAGTGAGTCTGACGCTCCTCTACCACTGGGCTCCGACAAGGCCCTCTCCTGTATGTTTTCTTCCACCTTCCCCCCCCCCTATCTCTCTCTCTCTCTCTCTCTCTCTCTCCACTTCCGCCCTTCCTTATCGGATTATCTGTGCTCTCCCTCTACACCATCCTCACCATCTTTTCCCTCTGACCTCTCGTTCCTTCTACCCTTTCTTCCCATTTCTTCTCTGATTTCTCATCTTTGTTTTCGTTCCATATTTCTTCATTGCCTCTCATCCTTCTCTCCCCTTCTCCTCATGTCCCACCTTATTTTCTTCGCTCACAAACTCCTTCCTATCTTTTTATTCCTCTGTTCTCTCGTCCCTTATTTTTCTACCCTTTCGTCCCCTTTTTCTGTGCTTTCAATCCGTTACCCATCCACTCTTCTCACCTCACTTCCATCCGTCACCTCTCTTCACCCTGCCTGGGTCCTCTCCCCCATCATATTAACTCCCCTTTCGTTCCTCTTCCTTATATATTTCAACCTCTTATTCTGTGCTTTCTCATCTCCTTCCTTTTATTTATTCTCTCCCCTATCTTCCATTCCGCCCTTAAGTCTTCATTTAATCTCTGTCGTAAGCCCCTTCCCTCACCATCTTTCCTAACTCTTCGTCCTGCTTCCATCTTCCTACTCTCTCGTCTCCTTTCTTTTATGTTTTCTAGCCCCCCCCCCATTCTCTCTCTCTCTCTCTCTCTCTCTCTCTCCCATATTGCCCTAACGTCCCCAATCTTGTTTTCTGTGACTCCTCCCTTCCCTTCCCCTTTTCACCTTTACTCTCCATCTCTCCACTTCCCTGTCTTTCAACCCTTTCTATTACCTTTATTTATCCATTTCCCTTCGACTTTCGCTACATTTTCTCTCCTCATCATCGTCCCTCTCCATTACGTCCCACTTAGGCTACTCTAGCTCTTAGGTGCCCTTTCCTAACCACACTTCCCTCAAGAGATAATTCTACTCTTCGTCTACCTTTTCTTTGGTTCTTTCTCACCCCCTTTTCACCATCCTCACTTCCGCCTTACATACTGACCTTGCACTTAACCCCACCATCACTAAGGCTTTAACTTGACATTTTCTCGCTATGTTTTGCTGGTCTGTTTTTATTTTTATGTTATTTTTTCAGATTAGGGTAGACTTTTCGACATGGTAGGGTTTGATAGAGTTTTCAATTAAGCCTTTCACTAACAGGGGACTCTCCTATGCTGAAAAACATCGTCTAGTAACAGAGAGACTACTTCAAAAAGGCGCTTTCGTAATGAAGGGAATAATCTCACCTAGCCGCCTCACCATTTTCACTTCCATTCTACATCACATCCCTTTCTGTCTACCTACTCTTTCGCCTCTTTTCGTCCGCGCTTTCTCACCCCTTTCCACTCTCTTCTCGCAATATTTTCTCTCTCCTCCCCCTTCCCCTTCCCTGCTCGCTCTCCCTTCATGCATAAACCCTTGCCGTCCTTGCTGTTTGATCCTCTGTGTCAGCCTTTGATACACAAGTCTAAGGGCCGGTACAAGGGACAGTCAAAGGGACGTGCTCTCATGGCCTTGGAAGACTCCATGACATATCTCCTTGGTGAAAAATTCTGTTTATTACATTTTCAAAGATGCCCAGGAAATTTTTTTATACAACTTTTGAATAACAACTAGCATGTATTTCGAAACTTTTGAATGACAACGCTGTATTGCATCTTAAAACTCACATGGCGTATTTCTCGTAATGTTCTTGCTACCTTCAGACGATTTTGTTCAGCTTAGGAAAGACTTTTCGGGCTAGATACAACCTTCAGTAATCCCACCAGTATCAGATGTCTTTCCCATGTTGAATAAAATCGTCAAAAAGTAGCGAGGAATTACTATTTCGTTACCCTACTGGAGAGGTGAAATATTCTCTGGCATAATTATATTCTCAGTCCTTCAGCAGTGAGAGTCTACATAAACAAAAGTAGGGAGATTATGAACAAGCACCATACAAACAAATCGGTCAGGGAAATGGTGTCGGTGAGCAGGCTAAGACCAACTGACGAGACCAAAATCACTTAGGACGGCTTAACGATATGGCATGACAAATTGGTTTTAGACAGACCGAGACACAGACCGAGAGGCAGAGAAGGTGAATGAATGAGAAAAGAAAGCAAACGAGAAAGGACACAAAATTAGGGAACAGGAAAACTGCGAAATGGTGATATGGCTAATGACAAGGATGGCGACGATGACGATACAGATGAAAGAATAAGATCGGTGGACAAATGGCTGAGTTCATACAAGGGTGGGTTGAATGATAAAATATGGATCATCATAATTTATATTTCGTAAAAGGGATAACATTTCAACTGCCTCATTATTAACAAGCTTGGCGTTGGCAATAATGAAGTTGCATACTGAAAGCCCTTCAGTACGATAATCTTTACATTACCGGTATTCTTACTACCGGCAAAGGCAGTTGTGACAAAAGTAGATTTAAGACAACAGATGAAACACAGCTAGATATTATACTGAAACAGGCAGGAATAAGGCACGAATATAATACGAGAACAGGTAAGGTAAGGTGAGGCAGGTGTATGATAAAGGTAGATGTATGACAAAAGTGAAATTATTACTGACCAGAGTATGGTAAAATAAGATAAGTGTGCGACAATAAAGGAGACAGGTGAGTTTTGAGATCAAATGAAGTGACGTAGGTGTGTGAAGAAAGGTCGGCAGGTGTGTAACAAAGGCAGACATATAATGCAGGCAGGTGCAATAGGAGCTACTGTATGAGAAGGTGACGAGAGAGGTGAAGAAGTGACTGAGATGGGTGTAAGATATGAAACCCTGATAATGAAGGTGAGGTAGGTGTGTGATAAGAAGTGATACAGTGAGGCAGGTGTATGATTAAGGAAAGTATATGAGGAAAACAGGTAAGATAATGCAAAAGAGACTACGTGATGAGGCAGGTGTGAGACGCGGGGTGGGTGAGGCAGGTAGGGCATGTGTGGTGAGCCAGGTGTGTGAGGCGGCAGGTAGCAAGGACATCAGGTATATGGGGGGTGTTAAGTTAATCTTCTTGATACCTCTTATCATTAACTACCTTTACGACAACCACTTACTCACCGCTGCCTCATATGGTTGTTTGAACTAGCTCTCTCTCTCTCTCTCTCTCTCTCTCTCTCTCTCTCTCTCTCTCTCCTACCGCATATACTAACAATGATTTGAGGGTCAACTGTTAGACATAAATCTACATTCATCTATCTATCTCTCTATCATATGCTTAATAAGGAAAGGCGTGTTTATTACATAGCCTACAACTGAATAATTATGAGAGAGAGAGAGAGAGAGAGAGAGAGAGTGACGGGGAGGAAGGGGGTATCACTATACTTTATGTTGCAAGGCGTTTTTCCCTGAGTCAAAACTAAATAACACAAAAAATGAAAAGTCATAGGATACTTCAGCAGCGCCCTGGACTGACCTGTAACTGGGTTCGACTGAGGGCCTCCCGGGCTCGATCCGCGGCCCCCTGAGACTTCGCCACCGCCCACACCTTCACGTCCGTCCGCGCCGCCCACGTCTGCTCCTGTGGGCGAGAGAAAACGAAAACAAAGAATTAAAAATAAATAATGACTGGAAGCTGATGAAATAAAACGCCCACTTCACTGGACGAATAAAATAAAAATAAATACTGAATAAATAAATAAATAAATAAATAACACCATCAACTACTGAAATATGATTAGAATATTTTAACTGTAAAGCTCATTCACCTCTTCATAAAGATATCCTAATTATTACCCACGATACCTGTAAACCATTAGAGAGCTTCCCTCCACCGATGAGAATAATGGCCTAAATCTTTTCCAACTGCTTCTAATACTGGCAACTGAGCTACCTTACACCATCCCCACACTTGTCATTTCACCCAAGCACCACAACTCATCACAGACACTCCACCGACATATCCCCTACGGCAGTCTAATCACAACTTGGCTGGACTACGCGATTTACCTTTCAAAAACCTGTTACAATTAGTTACGTGTTGCAATCTACCTCATATCAACCACAAAGGCAACATACAGCCCCCAACCTCTAAGGAATGAAGGCGTCTGGCTATAGATACAATGCCTCGACATGTTCTACCTAAGCGCTTCTGTCAATCCTTCGCATTCCCCACACTCACTCTCAAACCTCTTCTTTCATAAGGTTAATTCTTCCCTCGTTCTTATCCATTTGCATTTAGATGGAAGGGTTGCGTCTGAGTATTTTTATTGACAACCGCGACACATTTAGTTCCTACACTCTTTCCTCAACCTCCTCCTCACTCGACCCATTTCTTCTTGTCCTTCAACATAATAGTTTCCTTTCCCTTCTACATCTCCGTCTTCTCGTCTCTCGTTTTTACTTTTTTCGTCTTCTCCCACTTCCACGACCATTCTTACTATTCCATTATTTTCTTAATCCAATCTCCTTCCCTCGTTTCGTCATCGTCGTCGTTGTCGTCATCATGTTCCTCCTCTTCTCCTCATCCACTGTCTTTACCACTGTTTTCTCTTCCTCCATCATTGTCCCTCCCCCTTTCTTCATTTTCATTTCCCATCTCCCTCTCCTCTTTCTCTCTTCATTTTTCCTTTTTCCCGCCTTCCGACTCCCCCTTTCTTCTCCCCCGTCTGTACTCCTTCCTCTTCCCTCCTCTCTCTCTCTTCTTTTCTCTCCCTTCAACTTTATTCCCGCCTTACGTCTCTCCTCTATTCTCTCCTCCGTCTTTTCTTCCACCCCCCTCTCTCTCCCTCCTAAAGTACATTTTCTCCTCGCTCCTTCTTTCGCTCCCTCCCTCCTTCATTCCGCCAGTAACGAGGGACCCCCAACCGTGCCTTTCCCCCTCCTTACCACGAACTCGCCACAAAACCATCGCTAATTCCGCCAAGTTGTCGCGCTTATCACAGTACCTTATCGTCGTTAGCGCCAGGAAGTCACAGTAGCTTCATCCTCTAAGTACACCCCCCTTCTCTCTCTCTCTCTCTCTCTCCAGTAATTTGGCTTTGTGTGTGGAAAACTAATCAATCACGTTCCGAGGTGTGTGTGTGTGTGTGTGTGTGTGTGTGTGTGTGTGTGTGTGTGTGTGTGTGTGTGTGTGTGTGTGTGTGTGTGTGTGTGTGTGTGTGTGTGTGTGTGTGTGCGCGCGCGTGCGTGCGTGCGTGCTTCCCCCACACCCCCCGTTTTCTGTGTGTGTGCCTGAAGAAGCCAAAGTTGAGAGCCAAGCCATCACGTTCGGGGGCGAGTCAGGTTGAGTTTGGGTCCGACTGTGTTTATCGGGAAGTGAATTAGGCGCCGGGGAGAAGGGCAGTGGTCAGGAGGAGGGGGAGGGACTGGGTGAGGCCGTTCAACCCCCACGAAACAGAGGAAGAAATGGGAAAAATACCCCCAAAAAATCATCTCCCCTCCAAGAAAAAAAATAGGAGGGGGGTTAAAAGTTGGAAAATAATCAGCAAACTCAGCGAAACAAAATATAAAGAAGAGAAATGAAAGCACGAAAAAAATAAATCATCATTACTTTAGCACTATCTCGGATGTTACATGAGGGAAGAACTCAATATTACTGGAAGCAGAAAAGAAAAAGTGAAAAAAAAAAAAAGATGACGGATATGAAGACTGATTACGACTGAATTTAATACTTTCAGCAAAAACTGAATTAACTCCACGGACACGTACTTCATTAGCTTATCTTTCCTATTTCCCGACGATTTTATTTAACATACGATAAGTCTCTATGGGGGTAATGAATGTCCTCCAAAGGGAATAAAGAAAAAAATAGCCTGGATAGCAATAATAAAATATAAATGATGTACTCCTGATGAAGGGAATAGGTTCATAATTACGATCAATAATAAAAAAAAAATGATTAATAAAAGAATACTCAACCTTTAACTGAAACTCAACCTTTAACTGAAAACAAAACATAAAAAACACGAATACGCAAACAATGGAAGAAAGAAATAGTGATTGCTAGTGACAATGTTGCTGTTTTAACCCTCTCAGTACAGTGGTTTCTTTAATATGTCATTCCTGATACCACTAGATGCTTGTATTGATATTACGAGACCTCTGGAACCAAGGAGATTAAGAAAACCTGTCAATAACCCATCACCTCATTCACACACACACACACACACACACACACACACACACACACACACACACTCCCATAAACTCAATAAAAGAGTCAGGTGTTGGTCTGATTAAAATTAAAGGGAGGATGTAAACAGGAAAGAGTGCAACAACCAACAGGTGGGACTTGTAAGGAACTGGAGATTGATTGCTAGCGAAATTACTACTCTGTTGGCAAAAGAATGACTGCAACGAACAAGAGCACAAACTAGATGAAGAATGTATCGACTGATTAGCAGCAAAAACATTACTATCAACAGGTAACCTAGGATGGAGAACAACAAAGACCAAGAAATATAGCAAGTAATCATGCCCAAGACAGACGGGGAGATATTAACTCTCCTACCACGACAGACCGACCTGCAATATATACCAGCTATACTCGTGTGTGTGGGGGGAGGAGGGGCGCCCATTGCTACCAGTTCCGGAGAGATGGCACTCGTAAAAACAAGAGACCAACGTCAGTACCTCACATGCTGCATCTAAGCTGTTGTATGTAATGGTCTACACCAAAGATACGGGAAGAGACTGAGAAAGGGAAGAGAAGAGAGAAAGAATTCAAAATAAATGAACCTCTGAACAAAGGCATCGTATTTGTTGCCAATACCGAGGCACAGGATGACCTATTAAACTGTCTGAATACCTTTCCACTCGACGCCCTCGCAGAGACACCAAGAATTATGAGACAGGTAAGGAGGGAGAACAGGGATTATCGGGGAAAATCGGAAGGGGGATGAGGTCTGATAAAGAGGCAGGTGAGAGAATGGACAACAATATATAGGAAGATGAGGATAAAAGGTGAAATGAGCTGAAGAACTGCGGAGAAGATTGTTTTTAACCCATTCCTCACAACACATCTTTATTATTACAACTGATTCTTACGCGTACTGCTCCGAGACGTCTTTCATTTGCCGAATGTAATCGTATGGCGTTAGCTTGCATTAATACGGAATAAAAAGTCTGCAGGCTGATGAGATTAAACAAAATAAAACCGTCAGGCTATATCAACACTATTCTTTCATCACTAGAACGTGTTTTGATTTGTATCTTGACTATCACTATATAAACAGTTTCATTCAGATTACAAAGAGTCCCCTATGGTTATGGGCTAAAATAACACATCATTAGAGTTTAATGGCCTGTTTCTTTATCCACGAGAGACACGACGCATCGACAGGAGGGTAAACGGACGTGGCACTACAAGGGAACGAGCGAAAATATGACAAGTAGAATGGTAACGAAAAATATGACAAAGAGGAAGGACGGAAGGAAGGGGGGTGGGGGAGGAAGGAAGAGGGAGACGAAGGAAAAGGAAATAGTTAAGCCATTAGGGGGACTCCGGTGTGACGAAAGGAGACAGTAAATGTTAAGATACGACCACCATCATCACACTCTTTGACGACACACCAACCGTGGAAAAAAAAAAAAAAAAAACGCATAATTCTAAAATCCGCCCCAACTCCCCAGTGCTTACAATCATTAGTGGCCATCACAGTGACAAAATGGGGCATGTGTGGTGACTGAATGTTGCTTACTGAGGTAAGTGGCTAAGTGGTGATGGAGTGGACTGCTGATGGTTAAGACAACGGATCGATATCAGCTAGGTCAGCAAGCAGTTTTTTTTTTTTTTTTCCCGGTGAATCATTCTTTTTTGCTCTTCTACAACGATCACTATTTGTTATGAGAGAGAGAGAGAGAGAGAGAGAGAGAGAGAGAGAGAGAGAGAGAACTGCTCCGATCAGTCCAAGAAATGTGATAACACAAATCTGTAGACTCCAATAAACTCTTTACACCATCAAAGGTTTCCCTGTATCTAAATTCGTCAGGTGGTAACAGTCATCATCATCATCATCATCATCATCATCACCATCATCATCATCATCATGTTTTTCTTGTTTTTCTTCCCTCACGTAATGACTGGTTAAGGTAGGATCAACAAAACATGGAATGATAAAGTACGAAAGAGGAAGAAACGTCTGCATGGCCAATGATATGAGCCAAATACTCATTCACACTTCATCCAAGCCACCGGAATCCTGACTCTAACTTACAAGCCCGCCTTTGTCCCTGCATTAACGTCTTACCTTCATGGCGTGGAGCACGTGCGAGGACTGGGTGAGGGCGTGCGCAGGGAGGAGGACGAGGAGGCGTGCCGTGGGAGGGGCGTGGAGGCAACAGGAGGCCAGGGCGGAGGCTAGGTGGGGGTGGGAGGCACACTGCATTACCTCCACTACAAGTCGACCCTCACTGCTCACACCTCCTGTACAAATATTAAAACAAACATGAGCTACGGGGGAAGTAATCAAAACGGATCTTAACCAATTTTTAAACACTTTTCCGTGGAAATGATTTAATACAAGAAATCACTATATACATATTTGTTCGTATGTTTACTATTTTCATATTCCCTCCAGTTCTTCTTTATTAGCTAGGTACTTCTAAGGCTACCTAAATATAACAAGAATAAAAACAATTAAGAAAGCACGCAAGGCTCCAACACAAATGGGATAAAAAAAAATCTTCACTCGTACGTTTTCCAGGCACAAAACAAACCTTCATTTCATGGGTATTAAATATAGTACATAACAGTTTGTCAAGAGCTCTTTCACCTACTTCACTCCCACGGTCCAGACTTCAAAACATTATGAATTATCCATTACAAAGCAGGATTATTCTCTCCCCTTTAACGTCTTTCTTTACTGTTTACCCTTTGTTGTTATTGCCGTGATCCCAGATTCATTTGAATGTGAAACCTGTGGACTGCAGGACAAGTTGCCCTTCCCCTGCCGTCCACATCTATCCTGTAGGGGACGTAGGGAGTTGAGAAACATTTGTACAACCCAACAGCGGTGCAGGCCAGCTATATCAGTGCCGTAACGTGGTGTCCCTTTACAGTATCAGTTTATTATTTACTTAATTAGCTAGACATGCAACTCCAAGACTCCTCATGTCATCCTCGGCTCTGTTCACGTCGTCCTGGCGTTCATATCACCCTCATCCCCGTCCCAATTACCTCCACACCCGCCTGTACCCGTCGTTAGGCGGATAACATAAACAACTGCGGTGATGACGATGATGGGATGTCCGGCCCTCGTGTCTTAAAGTCTTAGCACACGGCGATTCCTCACTCTTTATCCTTGTCGTCTGGGAATCTACTGCCTCCATCTCCACTTATTAACACCCTACGCAGTTCTAACTCGACCCCAGCACCCCCTGCTTACATCTACACCTACTAACGAAACAAACTGCCTGTAAAACACTCAATACACTAAACTAAATAGCTCACCCGCTCAAAATAAGCAAAAATATAAATCCCATTAAGTCTCTCACTAAAAGTAACCATATAATTCAACATCTCCCACAAGCATAAAATATAAATCCAATCTCTTCACACACAAAACTAAAAATCCAATACATTCTCATACATGGAAAAACAAATAAATGCCCATCAAGCCTCTTACAAGCGGAAACATTTTTCCTATCACACAATACCAATCCTTTCAAACCTCTCACCACAACAAAATTATAAATCTACGTGTGACCTCACCTGTTAAAGCGGCAGCCACATCCTCCTCTTCCTCCTCCTCCTCTTCCTCAACTCTTTCTCCACGCATCGCCTCCTGGGTGTGGCTGGAGGTGTGGGTGTGGGGAGGGGTGTGGGTGGAAGTGTGGGCGTGATTTTGGTTTGAGTTGTGGGTGTGGGTGTGTCTTGAGGTACGGTGGGCGGCTATATGCCCTGGGATGTGGCTCGTGGTGTGACTAGAGATGTGGCTGCTGGTTCCTGCGACGACGGTGGGGTGATGGTGGTGGCTTTGGTTGCTGGTGTGGGCATGACTAGGGATGTGGCTGCTCGCGGTGTGGTGGTGGTGTGGCTCCTGGTCCGTGGTGTGGCTCGAGACGTGCTTACTGGTGTGGCTTGTACTTGGGTTCTTGATATGTTTTGGGGAGGTATTGCTGGTGATGGTAGTGCTCTGGCTGTGAGTGTGGTTAGAAGGAATGTGGCTAGATGTGTCGTTTGAGATATGGCTGGAGTGGATGGCAGTGTGATTAAAACTGTGGTTGGTTGTACTAGGAGCACTTGTAATGTAGTTGGAACGGCGTGTTGGACTGTGGTGCGTAGTGTGGTTGGAAGTGCGTAAGGGACTGTGGCTGGAGGTGTGGCTGGTAGTATGGGTAGGACTACGGGTATCGGTACTGGTGGTGCCTGGGGCGTGGTCGGGACGCCTATTTGGAGCCACTGCTTCCCCGCGTGACCCTGGAAAAGAGAAGAAAAAAACTCATTAGCATCACACCAGGACGCAGGTTCACTGGGGCCAACAGTTCATTTACAATCAAGAAATTGCGTCAACTGCGTCAGACCCTAAACTATTTGGTATGCGACTGATTAGGACTATCAAAATCAATCCACCAATAAATCACTCCATCTCCGTTCTGACACATTTTTTAGTGTGTGTGTGTGTGTGTGTCGTGTTTACAAATTAAGAAACATTTGAGCAATAAGCAAGAACGCAGTAAGTGGCGAAATGCATAGCACAGGAGAAACAGGGTAATTAACTGACAATCCCTCTTCCCAGATTCACTCCCTAACTCCCTGTTTCACCCCATACCTCACTCGCACCCTACCTATCCCAAACTCCCAAACTCGCCATTTTATTTACCGTATCACTCCATCCATTGCCTACTTCACTTCACTACAATCTTAATCCTTACTCCTTATACTTCATCTCGCCAAAACTTCACTTCTTACACTTCACTGCCCCCAGGTTAAGTCTACTTCAGTCTTGTAGAAAAATCAAGTACTGTGACAATCTACTGAACTTGTAAGATGGTGTCTGTTTAGTTCTACTCTGGCTTCAGTAAACTTTAGTAAAAGTTCAGGATGCGAGGGAACTTATTACAGCGAAAGGACCAGTAAGCCAGAAAAAAAAAAAATTGATACAAAGACAAGACCAACAAAATATACACCCATATTCAACTACATCACACACACACACACACACACACACACACACACAAAACCAATAATAAGCCACGTCATCCCACTACCGTCCTTCCTTCAGAGGTGGGACCATCTCCAAGTCTGGGATGGTCGTTATCACCTCATGCTGCCTACCTTACTCCTCCTTATTAGAGTGTGTGTGTGTGTGTGTGTGTGTGTGTGTGTGTGTGCTCTTCCCCATGTTTTCTCATGGTGTCCGTGCATGTGTGTATGCAAATGAGTGTGACGGTGTCTGCAAGATGCGTACGGAGATAATTACGAGTTCACGACCTTACGTGCGCGCGCGCACACACACACACACACACACACACACACACACACACACGCAAAACCTTGCGTGTGCCAAGAGTTATGCGCATGCGTGTGACTTTGCGTGAGTGCGTGCGAGTTGCGTGTGTACGTGTTTGTTAAGTTCGGTCCCGTACAGTTTTTTGCTCTTCTATCTCCGGCCATTTTTTTCCCTCAAACTCCTCTAGGCGTGTTTTTTTTTTTTTTCTTAAGTAACCGTAAAATGAAACTGAACTCGACAAATAATAACCATCTCTTATCTTTTTTTTTTTTTTTTTTTCCCCAGGGGTAGGCGGGAAAGAGTTTTTCAAGCGTAACTGAACTGGATACATAATAACCACTCTCTCTCTCTCTCTCTCTCTCTCTCTCTCTCTCTCTCTCTCTCGTACGCCTTCAAACATAACCGTAAAATGTATATCAATCCGATATATAATGAGCATATATCCAGTTACTCTTCTGTTTTTATATTCATTTTTTTTTTTCGCCTTCAAATGAACTGGACAAACAAATGTTCATCTTTATTTTCTGAATCATCACAATGTCACCTTTTTTTTTTTTTTTTTTGTGGGGGGGGGGTTGGAATCTTCTTGGGTTATCGCAAAAAGAAAATAATTAAACTTGCAAAACAACATCTTTTTTAAAATAATCGCTGGGAGAAAGGATAATTTATATATATTCATTTCTTTATGTACCTGGAAAAAGGTGTCTTCACGAGTGGCCATAAAATGTAACTGGTTTTAAAAAGAGGTAACCATTCTTTTTTTTTCTGTGGAACCATGGCTAAACTTCCCTTTTTTTTCTTCTTCTTCTTCTTTTTTTTTTTTTTTACTTTTTGCGCAGCGTATTTACGTGGCCATAAAATGCAACTGAACATGAAGTAATAACACCAGTAGCAACTTTTCCAAACTACTTACGAGACACAACAAGAGAGTTAAAGAATACAGACATTCGCCTCTTTTAACCCCTTGAATACGATGATTTTTGTTTGTTTTTTTTGGTATTTCATTTTGCGCCTATACATAACGTATTGGTGGTAAGTGGTAGCAAACATCATCCATTCACCTGATGTAGTGCTGCCTATTTTATTATATTTTATCATTCTTTTTCTGTCTGTCCTGCTCTCTTCCTATTTTTCCTATCATTCATCACATAACTCGATGACGAGACGCAAATGCAGCGTTCACATATGAACCAAACTTGCAAACACTTCCCTGCGCCTCGCTGTGGCGAGGCGCTATCTGCCGCAGAACACTGGTTCACTACATGGAATGGTCCTGCAAAGGCAGTTGCTTGCCAGCGGTTGATGAGTCTGCTCGACCAGACAGGCAGAGGTTACTTCGCAACTTAGCGAAATTTTACTCTATTCAAGACAATCACTTTTTGGAGAGGGAATTTATTAAGGCTATATCTAAACCCTCCAGTTTGAAACGTAAACCCAAAAGAAAATGAGGAAAGTCGGAATGAAGTAAAAATGACGTTCTCAACCAGAACGGGTAAACCTTTTCTCTTTCTGCCTTTCTTTAACCTTCATAAACTCAGGAGCAAGAGTGAGAGGTCCAGCAAACTGGTTGAGTGCAGCAGTATCATCACAGACCGATTATCTCTGTACTGCATTTCGGATAAGTATACAATTCTGGTGGAGAAAACAAACACTCGTAATGACACTGTACCGTATTTGGAACAATTGCACAACTCTGGCGAAGAAAACAAACTCGTTATTATGTCTAAAGAATATCACCTCCGTTATTGAAGGTGGACAAAGGTTACGTTTTCACCAGTCTGTCTGTCTGTCTGTCTCCTACTGGGAAGACCATGATAAATGCTTGATGAAGGGGCTTAATTTTGGTGTAGTGGAGCTTAAACACAGGCGCAGGGCAAGGCAAGGCGGGAACACGATAGGACAGGCAGAGCAGGACAAGACAAGACAAGGCAGGGTGGGACGGGGCAGGACAGGGCTGAACAGGACAGGGCAAGGCACAGCAGGACGGGGTTTGACTGGACAGGGCAGGGTGAGACAGGACAGGGAGGGGCATGTAAAGGGAACGGGCAGGACGGGAAGGGGACAGGGAACGGGAGCCAGACGTGAGGGGCAGTGATCCCTGGGCATTAGTTAACAGGTGCCAGGTTACAGGCTTCCTCACCATGCGGGCACCACCACACCCTTCACTTTAACACTCACACACCTTATTTTTGTCGGCACCTTCAGCATATATGATCTGTATTTCGCTCCTGCTACAGTCAGACGATTTTTTTCTTTTTAACTCACTTTGGCAGACCCTTCACGGAGAAAAGATTAACGCTGCCCATTGAATACTGACAATAAAACTTTAATTACGGGAAACTACCACAACCTTCATCACTTACAAATCTAGGTATGCCGTAAAAAATTATAGGCTACATAAAATTTCATCATTAATGCGATCATAATCTTATTCCCCACTTCTAACCAGGGTAGGTAGGACCCAAAATGAACAAGAAATTTCAGTCTATATTTATAAGTCTTACAGGACGTGAGATCATTTAATTATTTTATTCTGTCTACCGATGGACAATTTATTCTCAGTTCAAGAGGCTTTTCCTTCAGTAAAAGATTTAAAAAAAAAAAGTCTACAATCTCCAATAACTCTCTCAAGAGGTGAGGTATATTAATCCTTTCACTACAATGACTTATTTTTTTTACTTTATTCGTGCTGATCTCAGACAATTTACTTCATCTAAGGGGAGATTAGTAATACAAGGACTGGAAACAATCTCTAGTGACCTTTTCAGTACGGTGACGTTTATTTCATGCTGCTATTTATTACCTTCAGACGACTGTACTCAGGCTTCGCGAGGCCTCTTCTAGTGAGAAGGTTAAGGATTCTTTCTAGTTGCGGTCAAATAATTTTATGCACCTATGAAGTGACTTTTCCTACTGTAAGATTTAAAATGTACAAAAACTCATTTAGGATATACGACAGTTCTTGTTCATTATTTTATTCTGCATACCACCAAATTATTTAAAAGAGAAAAGGGGAAACTTCTCAAACTCAAAGGGTTAAGACAACCTCAAGTCTCCTGTGCCTCCTGTGTAATGGTATACAGGAGGCATTTCTTTCTCAGCTTCTTTAATACAGTGGCATTTTTAATTCCAGGTGCTGCGGTTTTTTCACCTTAACTTTTCTTGCTTATTTCACGTAGCACGGCTGAAAAAAACAAAGACAACGCTACGGCTCTATATCCTTCCCTAACCACCTCTTCGTGACGAGCACCATATTCTAGTGTTAATGCACTGCTACAACTCAGCAATCAAGTTGGAGAAGAACATTTTAAAAGCTGAAAAAAAAAAGTAAATCCGATAAAATTTTCAGCTTTATGGAGTCTCCAAAAAGTGACGAGGTTGGTGAAGACTGTACTCGTAATCTACTCCTTCAGTTCTGGGGAGAGAAAAAAAAAAGGTTACACTGAATAACATCCGTCAGAGGCTAGCATGAATAAAATGAAGATAACGTCCTCGGGCTGAAGGGGTAAAGCCTATATTTCTGTTACAGCAATGGTAGTGTCCAGCACGATACAAAATGAACTGCACTAGACACTTTCTCCACTCATACAGTATTTCTGTTACAACAAACTTATTTTCACACAAGATATAAATAAATTGGATTGAACACTTTCTTTCACAGGTATCTATTCCTGTTCAAATTCCAGCTACTCACTGGAAAAAAAAAAAAAAGTCTATTTAGGCAATACAGAATTTACTGTTATTCGAACGTTGCTTCTTTCCGCTATTTGCGTGCGAGGTAAATGCAGATTCAGGAATTGTAAGCTGTAGAGTTTTAAGCTGTAGTTGTGAAGTTGTAAACTGGGGGCTTTCAACTGTGGAGCTGTGAATTGGGGATGGATGAGTTGTAAATGAGTGAGTTGTGCGGTACACTGGGAACTTGTAAACTGAGGCGTTGCACACTGGAGAGTTGTAAACTGAGGAATTGTAAATTGGAGAGTTGTAAGTTAAGGAGTGTGCAAGAAGTGAATCCCTCGCCCCTCCAGACTACTGCCACCTCACTCTCCACCTGCCTTACAGTAGGGTGGGGAGGGGTTGGGGAAGCTAAAGTAGGGGTGCTGGAAGGGGGAGCTATTTTTCCCTTTCCTTCCTATCCTTTTAGTCCGACTGTTACTTCACTCTCACTGTTCACTTGCCTTGGGATGGGATGAGGTGGGGTTGAGAGGGTTAAGGGAAGGGGGAAACTCCTCTCTCTCTCTCTCTCTCTCTCTCTCTCTCTCTCTCTCTCTCTCTCTGACGTGCC